>NC_137921.1:6861359-6921359 GCF_963457725.1 Sprattus sprattus | reverse complement strand
CACACTGGCTGTGTTTCTCCTGCAGAGATTGAGAACATGACAGAGAGAGCCTCCCAGATCAAGACGCTGGTCTCCAGCTTCCCGAGGCAAATAGTCATCGTCATGCGATACCTCTTTGCCTTCCTCCATCAGTGAGTGAAAGCTACAACTCTTTGGTACAGTCATTTTTAAACAGTTGCAGAGGGAGTATCATATTAATGTGTGTGTGTGTGTGTGTGTGTGTGTGTGTGTGTGTGTGTGTGTGTGTGTGTGTGTGTGTGTGTGTGTGTGTGTGTGTGTGTATTTGTGTGTGTGTGTCTGCATTGCAGTGTCTCCCAGTACAGTGATGAGAACATGATGCAGCCCTACAACCTGGCCGTGTGCTTCGGGCCCAGCCTGCTGCGGGGAGCCGAGTCAGGGGACGCCGTCACCCTGCAGCCCCAGATCAACGCCCTGGTCAAGACGATGATCATCCAGCATGAGAGCATCTTCTCTGGGCCCACCGAGCTCCCGGGGCCCGTCTACGAGAAGTGCATGACCCTGGAACAAGAGTACTGGTGGGTGACAATATATTCAATAAATAATATATAATTAAAAATTATAATATAATTAAATGTATAAATGTATATGTATGTATGTATGTATAAAAAGGGTTAGAGGGTTTTTTTTTAGGGTTAAAACTTTATTTTACAACCACAGACTACAACAATCATCATATAGATCAGTATTAATCTCACTAAGGTTCTGTGAAGTGATTTAAGATTTAAGTTTTCATTAGGCTCAAATTAGTGAATGTGTAAGTGAGTACTGTGAAGGAGAATTTATGATATTTGTGTGGTCCTGCATTTCTCATTAAAAGCTGTAACAGCTATAGCAGTGTGTGACGTTAAGGCCGTTTCCACTGCTGTTTATCTTTTCATAGTGAACCTATTACTGAGGAGGGGGAAGGAGAGACAGAGCATACCCACAGTGAAGATGGTGAGAGAGTACAAACTCACACAAGCATGCACACACACACACACACACACAAACACACAAACACACACACACACACACACACACACACACACACACACAAAACTTGCAATAACTGACGTGTACCACAAATGTCTCTTTAAACATAGTAGATACATATTCTTCCTTGTGTTCATTCTCTAAATTGTGTGTGTGTGTCTTCATGTACGTACGTGTCTGTGTGTGTATATGTTATGTGTGTGCATTTGCTTCACTTCCATGGCGTGCCGTGTGCTCTGTGTCTTGTACTGCCTGTGTGTGTGTGTGTGTGTGTGTGTGTGTGTGTGTGTGTGTGTGTGTGTGTGTGTGCGGGGCAGAGTGGGACGCGGTGGCCATGTTTGATTATGTCGCACGCTCTGCAGCCGAGCTGTCGTTTAAACAGGGGGACCACCTCCTGCTGCACAGCAAAGCCTCCGCTGATTGGTGGAGAGGAGAAGTGGGTGGAGTGAAAGGCCTCATCCCCCATAAGTACATCAGCGTGTCAGAAGGGTAAGCTTATTCACTGTGTGTGTGTGTGTGTGTGTGTGTGTGTGTGTGTGTGTGTGTCTGTCTGTGTGTGTGGTGTGTGTGTGTGTGTGTGTGTGTGTGTGTGTCTGTGTGCAATAGAGCAGAGGTTCTCAATACTCTTCCTGTTTCCTTTTATTCCCTGCTCTGCGTGCCTGAATGGCCTCATCCGTGACACTCTTGATAAGCTAATCACACCTCGGACATGCAGCCATTTTGTTGTCAATGTTTTTATGGATTTATGGTTCCAAAAACACACACACATCCGTTTGAATAGATATTCTGCCATTTTGTGCCACAGTAATTGGGGCTGGGTTGGTAGCTACTGTACAAACATGTTCTCTGAATAGACTTGCTGCCATTTTGTGTTCATCAAGAGCGCCATAAATGCACTGATTTCAATCACGATTGCTTAGAGCGGGGATGAAATAGAATTTTCCAGAGCTTGGGTGGCCCAAGGAGCTGGATTGAGAAAAGGATGGTTTAGAGTTTTGTGCGAGTGTGTATGTGTGTGCGTGCGTGTGCGTGTGCGTGTGCGTGTGCGTGTGCGTGTGCGTGAGTGTGTGTGCGTGTGCGTGTGCGTGTGCGTGTGAGTGTGAGTGTGAGTGTGAGTGTGTGTGTGTGTGTGTGTGTGTGTGTGTGACTGAGCTGATGAGTGGGGTATGACGTCTCTCCTCTTGTGCCAGGGTGGAGAGGAAGCTGGAGAGAGGAAGGAGGGAAGAGAATAGAGGAGGGAGCACTGGCAACCTGGCAGAGGAGCAGCAACTGGGCGAGCACAGCACACGGTGGGACACACACACACACACACACACACACACACACACACACACACACACACACACACACACTCACACACACACACACTCACACACACACACACACACACACACACACACACACACACACACACACACACACACACACACACACACACACACACACACACACACACACACACAGCTTTAATGGACATGCAGCCATTTTATTGTCAATGTTTTTTAAGGATTTATGGTCCCAAAAACACACACACATCCGTTTGAATAGATATTCTGCCATTTTGTGCCACAGTAATTGGGGCTTGGTTGGTAGCTACTGTACAAACATGTTCTCTGAATAGACTTGCTGCCATTTTGTGTCAAAGTTAGGTTGAGTTGATAAATAGCTACTGCACTCATATGGATCAAGTCTGAGTGGGCTCACATCTATTAAGTGTCACAATCATGGTGGGGTAATCAGTGGCTATTGGATGCCTGTGTATTTTGTGTGACAGACGTGTTAGGTTGTTAGTTAAACACTGCACAAACGTACACCAGTCTGAATGGGCCTGCAGCCATTTCGGTCATATTCATGGTGGAAGAACCAATGGCTATTCTGACTGAATGTGCTGCCATTGTGTGCCTCAGTGAAAGTGGCCAGAATAGTGGGTATTAGATGCACAGGCATTCAGTCTGACTCAGCATGCTGCCATTTTGTGCCACAGACATGATGAATGTATGTTAGCCTGAGCTGAAATTACCTTTGGGCTATTAGAGTTGGAATCCAAGTTTGACAAAAACTGTAACCTTGGGAACTGCTAAGATGACGCCATAGTTTTCATAGTTTTGTACTTTTGCAAGACAGAACTAAGTTTATGGCCCTTTTAAACTGATTAAGATCCCAATAACACAAACAAACACGTGGTGTGCATCTTGTGCATTTACTTTAACTTCTATCCATTTCTCCTGTTTTGCTTTGTCTCCTCACAGCATGCGGGTGAACAGTGACAGTGCATCTCTCCCTGGGAGGCAGAGAGGACTGGGAGTTGGGGTGCTAGGAGGAGGGATAGGAGGAGGGATGGGAGGAGGTGGAATAGGAGGAGGCATGGGAGGAGGTGGAGTAGGAGGAGGAGGTAGCGGGAGCAGCAGTCCTGTGCGTAAGCTCACCCTGCAGGTGCCTGAGGGTCGCATGATCCAGCTGCCCCAGTCCCCTGGCATCATCCGCCAACACTCAGGGTGAGCACACACACATGCACACACATGCACGCACATGCACACACACGCACACACATGCACACACATGCACACACATGCACACACATGCACACACATGCACACACATTCACACACATGCACACACATGCACACACATGCACACACATGCACACAAACGCACACACATGCACACACACGCACACACACGCACACACATGCATACACATGCACACACATGCACACAAAAGCACACAAACGCATGTGTGCTTATACATACATACACACACATACAAATACACACATATACAAATACACACATACACCCACAAGCGCATGTTAGCATAAACATACATACACATAAAGACACACACACATACACACACACACACACACACACACACACACACACACACACACACACACACACACACACACAAATACATGCAGACACACACACATGAATATACATTGTCACTCCCTCTCTCTCTCACACACACTCAAACATAAGGAGGTCAAATAGAATTCACACTCATTAGTCAGTGGTTGTTCAGACACAACAAAATATCATATTGTATAGATTACATCATTTCAATCAGTATTACAAGATCTAGTCAGACTGGGTCATGAACGGGTCAATATCTGATGTTTTCCCAACATAATAGAAAAATATAAACTTCAAACACAAGTAACTGCTCTTCTGCAATGTGCCGTAGCAAAGTCTTCAGTCTGATCAGTGCGATCCCACATATATTTAAAGCCCCCTGAAAAATGGATCTTTTCCTGTGTGTGTGTGTGTGTGTGTGTGTGTATGTTTTGCAGGAATCAGGAACGCAGACACACACTGGACAGCGTGCGGGCAATGCCTGGCGGATCAGAGAAGCAGACTATTCAGGTAGAAAAGGTGTGTTCTGAAGGGTGTGAGGGAAATGTGTTATAAAGTGTGTGTGTGTGTGTGTGTGTGTGTGTGTGTCTACTCACTGAGTGACTCTTACATCCTCCCACTCACCTGCATAACAAGGCCTGGGGTGGGTTTAGTTTTGTTTGCGGGGGGGGGGGGGGGGGGGGGGCGACGACGGCGACATGTAAATAGCTGTGTTTGTAATGTGTACATCACCCTTCAACAAAAACATGGGTTACAAGCTTACTAATCCTGACGGACAGGCTTCCGCTTCAGCAACTAATGAGCTCTCAGAGAAGGCCCTCTCTCTTTCTCTTCCTCTCTCTCCCTCTCTCTCTCTCTCTCTCTCTCTCTCTCCCTCTCTCTCTCTCTCTCTCTCTCTCTCCCTCTATCTCCCCTCGCTCTCTCTCTCCCTCTCTCTCCCTCTCTTTCTCTCTCCCTCTCTCTCCCTCTCTCTCCCTCTCTTTCTCTCTCCCTCTCTCTCCCTCTCTCTCCCTCTCTTTCTCTCTCTCTCTCTCTCTCTCTCCCTCTCTCTCCTTCTCTCTCCCTCTCACTCCCTCTCTCTCTCTCTCCCTCTCTCCCTCTCTCTCCCTCTCACTCTCTCTCTCTCTCTCTCTCCCTCTCTCTCTCTCTCCCTCTCACTCCCTCTCACTCTCTCTCTCTCTCTCTCTCCCTCTCTCTCCCTCTCACTCTCTCTCTCCCTCTCTCTCTCTCTCCCTCTCACTCCCTCTCTCTCTCTCTCCCTCTCTCTCTCCCTCTCTCTCTCCCTCTCTCTCTCTCTCCCAGATCCTCATAGAGCCAGGCGGCTGCTTTAGTTGCTCGGCACAGTGCCGACATGTTGATTTACTACCTGCCACTCAAACGACTCTCGGGAGGTTTGGCTTCTCACCTGGGACGTCATGTTTCTAATAGTGATGTCTCTCTGTTTCTCTTCCTGTGCCCCCCCATCTCTTTCCCTTTATCTGCCTCTATCTCACTCTCTCACTCTCTCACTCTCTCACTCTCTCACTCTCTCACTCTCTCACTCTTTCACTGTCTCTTTTTGACCTTCATCTCTCTTCATCTCTCATCCCTCCCTGGCATACTTCCCCCTCCTCCTCCAATATATATATTTTTCCCTTCTCTCTCGGAGTCCCATACTTTCTCTCTCTGTATCTCTCTCCCTCCCTCTCTTCCTTTCTCTCTCCCTCTCTCTCTCTCTCTGTCTCTCTCCTCTCTCCCCCCTTCCAGGAAGTCAGTCGTCAGATGGACTCTGTCTTTAAGGAGCTCCTCTCCCGCCAGCCTCCCGGCACAGCAGCCGCGGCTACAGCCGCCCCCGCCCCCTCCGCCCCCTCCCCGGCCTCCACCTCCTCTCCGCCCCCTGCGCCCCGCACCGCCCCCAAGAAGCCTGTCTTTGGCCTCATAGGCAGACGCTGAGGGACGGCCACATGGAAGGAGGCCTTGAAATGGAGATGCCCTGAAATGGAGAGGAAGAAAGGATACAGTAACACCAACATGGAGAGAGAGAAAGAAAGAAAGAGAGAGAGGGGGAAAATACCCAATCAATTGTCTGTTTTCATTTTGGACAAGGGATGCCTGTTGTCCCTAGGGGCGTTGAAGAATTGAGAAGATATATTTTTCCAACTCATACAATATATTATAGTCTTACTATATGCTGTCTGTTGACTTGCCATCCCATTGTGCATCTGTCACAGTGCTGTTCTGTGGTGTGTGTCTGATGTGCTTTGTTGTAGTTGTAGTGATGTCATACGTGAGGTGCCCACTTGAGCCAGGGGCGCACTCAAAAAGGCGAAAAAGTTCACCCAGCCCCAACAAACGCCAACAAATACCCTCAACTCCAGCAACTAGCAGCTGTTGGTTGTCCTCGGATCAGTGTGTTATGCCGTAAGTGTGAGGCAGAGATTCTAGAGTGTGGAGCGTTCATGGCGTTTTATGATCTTTAGTTCGAAGTATATGAGTTGTTTCTCATTTAACAGAAATTCGTAACCTCTCATTTACTTCACATTCTAAATTCAAATTTTAAAACGAAAAACTTCAGAATGTTGGTTATGTTTCAGTTTGTTTGAGTTTGTTTGGCCAGTGTGAGAGAGCCTTATACAGTAAGTCCAGTTCAGGGACCAAAGGGCTCAAACTTGACGACCGGAATTGTGTATGTACCTTCGTTTTTGGACGAGTATACATCGTTGTAATTGACATTCATGACGAGAATTAGAGACGTGGCACACGTCACACAGAATAACCACGAGGGGAAAGTAGGCGCTGCTGTGAGTGGGCGCTGATGTGGTGTGCTCTGTGTGCGTAGATAGTGAGTCACAGCTATCGCAATGACTGCACACTTTTTCTCAATTGAGTGATTCAGATTTCACTTTTTTGTTTTGTTTTTTTTGTTTAAGATTTATTTTTGGGTTTTTTTATGCCTTTATTTTGATAGGACCGTTGAAGATATGACAGGAAGCGAGGCGGAGAAGAGGTGGGGAGAGGATTGGGAAACGACATCAGGCCAGACTTGAACCTGTGTCCCCTCGGGCAATGTAGCCCGTAAGTGGGGGGCTAGATCTCACTTTTCTTTACCTAGATATTCCACTGTTTATTCAGCAATTTGATGGTTGTTACAACATTTTATTTTTGACCTGTGCCAAACTTTGATTTATGCCTAGCCCCCTGTGCTTAGTTCGAAGCCATGATTTTTTTCCTGTTGCAATGGATCTTGTTTGACCAAATGTTCTGTGTATGTCATGGGTTTTGTTAGCGGCGTAAAGAAAGAGAGAGGGGTACATTATTACGCTCAGTCTCAGGCACTAAGCAACCGTCAGTATATTGACAGGACCGTCATATTTTACACACATCTGGTATACATGCATATTCACTGGCTGTTATTTAGAGAAATAATGCAGTATATTGCTTTGGTATTATGTCCTATGACTTTAAGAGTCGCCTGTAGGTCATGCACAGGGCAGTGCTTAAGCATTTAATAGAGAGGAGAAATTTGAGACAACCATGTTTCTTAGATCCTCAACTTTCATTCTTATGAGAGAATGCACCCTGGTAAGCATGCTCATAGGTGCCACACACACTCAGACAGACAGACACACATACATATACACTCAGACTCACACACACACACACACACACACACATGCACAGTAAGCATGCCCATAGGTGCCACCCATACACACACACACACACACACCCATACACACACACACACACACACACACACACACACACACACACACACACACACACACACACACACACACACACACACACACACACACACACACACACACACACACACAGTGTAGTGGAAAGAAGTCTGGCACTGGAACAGGTGTGGAGACTAAAATAAGTGCCATGGCCACAAATTCCCTGCGCCGCTCCATTTAACATGTTCTGTGTCGCGTCTGAAAGCTGGACAGGCAGGCAACTGTGAACAGACATCGCCTCACTGGTCCACATCAGTGGAATTGGAGTGGGAGGGTGCGGGGGGGGGGGGGGGGGGGGCTGGGGGGTATGCTTTTCTGCCATGTAAAGAGATTCATAGAGGGACCAGAAAAGAAGAAATGACCAAACTGTGAAACTGAAACAGGAAGTGCAGGGTCCCTCTCACTTCCTGTTGTTCCTCGATGCACAAATGTCACAGACACGCCTAGGTACCCACTCTGATCCTTTCCTACGCAACACGCTCTCTGTTTGATGATGTCACTGGATTTATTGTCGTTTGAAACCATAGTACTGAATTAATAAATGATATAGATTCTACAATATTGTCTGAGTCTTTTTTTCATGTGTTTTCTTCTGTTCTCAAACATATTGATCTTAATTTCATGTTTTAAAGGATTTTAAATAACTCTCTACTGGCAGCAAGCAATCACAGGCGCTCACAATAAATTACATTGGAGACATTTTTGACTTTCAGAACCACCCATTACAGCCATGTAACACACCTGGGCCTTACCCTCCTGTGATGTCATATTGAAGTTGAATTAAAAGGCCATCCCTGTTATCATGAGCCAAGTGTGTGTGTGTGGCACTGGCATGGACAGTCGGGTAACCTGATCTCTTCTTTTACTCTCCGGCCCCCTTCCCAGTCATTCCACCCCCCAAAATAACCCCACACTCATTCCCTTACTGCTGCCTAGCCAACACGCGCACACACAACACATGCATGAACACACTCACACGCAAGTGGATAGATAGACAGAGACATACGGTAGAGGGCCCAGGGCAGAGGTAACCCTCAGTCTCCCACTTGAGCTGTAACAGCCTCATGTATCTCTTTACAATACTGCCCTGCTTAGGAAGGCTGATGAGTGACACACACAAGGTTCTCGGCTGAGTTGATAGACTAGACTGCACTAGACTGGCCAAAACTGGAGGTGTGAGTCGGAAAGGGAGTGCAAAGGTTGCCATCAATCAAACTCTCATTAATTGTCTACCGGATTAGTAATCAATTAAGCCATCTTGCTCAGGCACTGTCCGGGAGATATTTTCGTGGAACTATATTTTGTGGGATTTCGACTGGTTACTGGCACAAGAGGTAAGTGAGGGCATGGATACTGGTATAAGTCCACACAGCGTAAAGAAAGTAAAATAGACTACACACATTTGTACTGTACGTGCATGTCCAACACACGTCATCTCACCTATGCGTTTTATTCAATGAATTACTTAACAAATAATGGGGGAGCAAACCAATATAATTTCCTATGATTTACTTTCAATCATAAGGGGACAAAAATGATAATTCTCTGTTCTGACTGTTGTGTAATCCTGCTATGCAGGTACTCTGTCATCTTTGTAGCTTACTTAAACTACATTGCATAGAGTAAATAAGCGTACTTACGAGGGTGTGTCGTCCCTGTTTCAGCATGGCAGTGTATCTGTGTGGTACGTTAGTGGAACAGGGTCATTCAGCGGGACAGTAGTAGTATGAATCAGGTCCAAAGCCTGAAGCATGAGGAACATACAGAATAGTTTAATTTCTTCATGATCATTCATATTCCACATCACTCACATTTCATGCAGTAAAACACACAGACACACACACATACACACACACACACACACACACACACACTCACACACACATTTGAATGGGGAGAAGGGAGGTGAAGCCCACAAACCCTAATAAGATACAGCATGGTGCCATGGCACAAACTGTTATACAGAATGTATGTACGAACATTGCCATGCAGGTTTATTAGCACTCAAATTTTCCAGTTTTTCGTCAAAACTTTCATCGTTTAGCCTTCAGAGGGCATTGCTGCTCTCTGCTGTCTTCTCTTGACAGTGTGACCTCTTTCCAGTCTTCAACATGATGTCAGATGAATACCTGGTCGAGTGTAACATCGATGATGATGATGATGATGATGATGATGATGAAGGTGAAGATGAAAATGACGATAACGATGGAGGGATGAGGTTGTATCCCTCTCCACCCCCACCTCCCCAGTTCTCATCCAGTCCCTCGGCCAGTCCTCAACCGTCATTCACCCACATCGATATCAGAGACCAGTACGGAGTCAACAAGCACTTGAAGGTCAGGATGACTGAGTTGATGTGAAAACTTCAGAACTGTCTAAATTGCATATCCTGCTTTGGTCATAAGCAATAGTAAGAATTAAGTCCTGTCACTTGCCATGGTCGAGGATATCAGCAGGCTTTCAAACTAGTATCTCCTTTGTACAACGAATGATAATATGTTACTTATATAAAGCATTTGGGACAGTGGTTGCATAAATAGTAGACACAGTGGTAATAAAACGCGTAAATAAACAATGACAACATTTATGCTACACAAAGGTAATGAAAACTACAAGAAGGAAAAAAAATTAAAATAAATATCAATGCTCACATTTTTGCTATATGGTAATAAATATACAGTAATAAAGGCATTGTTTCCTGCCAGTCAGAGGCATTGTAGAAGCATCAGAAGTTTCAGAAGGTTGACATAATATGTACATTACAAATACACATTTAAATTTTCACAATTCTCTCTCTTTCTCTGTCCTTCAGGTGGAGTTCAGTGATATCTTGGCAGAGCCTATCTCCACACACACATACGATCGCGTGTGGGTGTACAGTGGCATTGGGTTTGAGTCAGCACGTATCTGGGGCTACCGCTGCCTCACGCTGCTGTGTGCTGTCCCTGTATCCCTCCTGTCCGGCTGCCTCTTTGCCCTGCTTGCTTGCCTGCATATCTGGTACAGTAACAACACAAGTCTCTGAGATGTGGTATTCCAGTATCTGTCTTACTGAATTGTTATTTGATCATGTTAATGCAATAAGCCATAAGTCTGAAGCTTGCATATGAAAGTTGATGAGTGACTTATATACTGATGCTTAAAACATTTAAGGTGATCACTGTTTACTCTTTCTGTCAAAATAATTTTCTTTCTAACCTCTAACGCTCCCTCTCTCTCTCTCTTTCCCACTGACTCACTTAGGTGTGTGATGCCCTGTATTGAAGTATGTCACATTTGCCTTCCTTGTGTGCGATCAATTTGGATGAGTGTAGTCAACATCTTCATCGCACCTTTCTGTGAATCTGTTTCCCGCTGCTGCACTGGCATTTACGTCTCTCTCTCTAAAGACTGACCTGAAGTGATGGGGATATTGCCAAAGCAAAGTTTTTTCATGTATGGGACTGAAGATCGGCTTGATTTATGTACATTACTCTGCAGATGAACTGGAAGGGGGGGACCGAAGGACAAGTAATCTGTTATTGGACATGTAATGTAATATCTCTTACTTTAGCTAATGAATTTTCAGGATGTGAAGTTTTCACCACTCAGTATTTATGTCAACACAGTATGACAAAGTGTTTAATTCGTTATATTAGCAGTGTTTTCATGCTTAACCTTGTATATGTTAATGGAGCTCTTTGTGTACATTTTGTATGAAACAGTAAATAAAATGAAACATTGTTTCTACCACTCTTGCAACCACCTCGCCTGCTTTCACCCAGGATTGTACTTCACTCAACAGTGCCCTGCTGCTCGGGTCAGCGTTTTCGTGGTTAAAACTACATTTCCCAGAACCACTCCTATACAAATCGTCATATGATGGAACACGGAAGTAGCTAGGGGAATTCCTAGCTTGTCAACTTGCATCGGATTTTAGAACATACTGTAGCCAACTGAACTGAAGCTTGTAATTTTCGACTGTGGTTTTTCTTCGGAATAGGATAATGACAGATAGCTAACGTTACAATTTTTTTTTTTTTTAAAAGACAGATGTCATTTTGGTTCGTTAGTCTCATAGATAGCTAACGTTCCTTATCGCCCTCGACCAAATTTAGCCAACGTTAAAGTTAGAAAGCTATCCTAGCGTGCTAGATAGGATAGTTGTTTATCGCTAGTTTGCTTCTGGCTACACATCGCTCCAGGTTGATAGGTAAGATGGTCTTAAATTATCTTGTTAGCTACCAAGCCAGTTGGATTGTGAACTTGATTTAATGGCCTTAAACAATCTTCTCTGTCTAATGTTGAATTGTATGTTTTGATTGTCTGTGGTGCTATGATAGGGACGGACATAGCCTGAACAGCATAATTGCCCTTTGAAGCTTCTAGTGAAATGTATTTCGCAGATATAACCGTTATTAACTAGTGAGCGAAATTGCTTATTGACATGCACTTCCGAGATCATGTTATCATGCTATCACGTTTTAGAAATACAGCTACCAAGCCTTATTTTGCGTAGGCAGTAATACATACATGTGGGAAAGAGGACGAAATTTTGCTACCTAGCCACGTAGCAATTTGCTTGGTAGCTTGCAGTTTCCACATACAATAATTCACCGTTCGTCACATATTAGAGTCTAGATAAAACAGTTGATTTTGATATGCTTCGTGGTATCAATATGCCAACGATTGACAAGACGACAGTAAAGGGGTAAATGCCTGATAACCTAGAAATTGGCTTAATGATCTAGTCTTGTGGTACACGCCCCTTCACTAACTTGTTTGTTGTGGCGGTAAGCTATGCTAATGTTAATATCAGCTGGGAAACGCCATGAGTTGAATGGTCATCGAGCTAGTAGACTAGAGAGCATGAAAATAAAGATAGTAGCATTATGTCAAATCAGATATCAATGACCGTTAATGTTAGCTAGCTACGGGTACGTAAGTGAAATTCTTGGAGTGTGGTTAAATACCGACGTCGAAAATTCGAATATCGATAGCTTTTCTTTCGGGAGGTACGTTAACATCACATTCAAATGTTATCCCAGCGATAATTTCCAATAATTTGGTATGTTAAGATATCTATGTATCGCTAGCTGTGTAGCAAACCTTGTTGTCTAGCTATGCTGACATTTCTGCCGGTGTCATCATTGCCAACCACTATTGTCGGTCACAGCTTACAAATATAATCATGAGACCGTTTGGCAGGCTATGACCGTCTGCGTCTTTCATGGATACATACAGTGATAATTGCATAGTTGAACACTTTTGCGCGGTCTACAGTGATAATGGTTTGCATACCTATTACACTCCTGCATTATGTGATCTAGATGAAAGCGAAAGTAGATAGATGGCGCAGATATCGTGCATGGTTTATACCGTAACCGCGTCGTGCGCCATTATGCCATTCGTGTATCATAGTAACATCATTTAAATATGACCGGTTGACAGTGGTGGTTTATTTACACATCGACCTGTCCGTGTCCTCCCAGTCTAATGGTTCAGCCCCAGCCCCACACCGGGAGCTCACAGTGGGAGATGAATGGGGAGGAGGCGGTGGGCACCGGAAGCAATGGGTCACTCGGCCCCAGTTCCCAAGGCTCGCTCCGTGTTCCACCTGAACTGGCTGGCAATGAGGTGGTGCTTCGACTCGTGGGAGACAACTGCCAGCTCAAAGGTATGAACACCAACATAACTGGGCCCTTTCCACATTAGCATTTGTCTTACGGTGTATTTTTGTGAGATAACCGCTCTCTCACATGCATTTCAAAGCCAGTCAATTGATTAAAGTGACTGAAGAGAGTGAGTAAAGGCAACACTTTTGTGTCCCATCAGAGGCACTGAAGAGGAGTAATGACTCCCTGCGGGAGCGATGTGGAGAGATGGAGGGATGGCAGAGGAAGGCCAGGGAAGAGAGGGAGTTCCTCAGCTGTCGCTTCCGCGAGGCCAAAGCCCTGGTGGAGCGACTGCAGGGGGAGAACCAGGTCCTACTCGGAAAGTTCAACCACAATGCCGCCCTCCCAGGAAGTCGCGGCAAGTCTAGCCTCACAGAAACAGGAAGTCAGGCTCCAGACTCAGACGAGAGGAGCAATGGCCTCCAAGACTCTCAAGAGGTACGAAGCAAACACCATGCACACACACACACACAACAAAAGAAGGCCAAAAGGGCAGCATTACAGACTGCAGAAGCAGCTGGCACCTCACCCACACACACAAATACAAACACACACACACACACACACACACACACACACACACACACACACACACACAGGACCACATGCGTGTGTGTGCAGTGTTGTCCAGACATAGCCCTTTTCCTGAAACAAAGACCGTTTGCAAAGCTATGAAAAAATCATTTGGTGGATTTACAAGCCATTCGCCCAGCATTTGAACGTAATTGTCAGTAAAATGTCGTTTTTGGTTGAGTCACTCTATTTGTCTCTGTCTTGTGTTGTTGCAGTCAGCAGAGGGCCACTTGAATCCAGAGAAGTGTGACTTGGAAAAGCATAGGAGTTTGGTAAGGCTCACATTCTGCGTCCTTATCATTACATGGCTTATCTCTGTTTACACAACTACCACAACCGTGTGTGTGTGTGTGTGTGTGTGTGTTTATGTTTATGTATCTATGGGCATGTGGTCCTGTGTGTGTGCGTGCGTGCGTGCGTGTGTGTGTGTGCAGTCTTGTGGGAGTGACAGTAGTTTTCTCAGTAGTTTGGCCATCAGTATGGAGGACTTAACGTTCTTTCAGGAGGGATGTGGGGATGAAGAGGTGAGTCTTGTCACCCCATCACCCCCCCGCCCCCCCCCCTCATATCCCAGGCTTTTTGGAGTAGCACTCAACTTAATGCCTCACCCTCTGAGCCCCTTGCAGCTTCTTAATCTCCCACTTCTCCTGTGGTGGTGTGCTACTGAGATTATTCCATGGCGTTTTCCATGTTGGTTTCTCCCTGTCTGTCTGTTTCTTGTTCGCTGGGGACGAATTATGAGATGCCGTTCAACTCCCCCCTCCTTGTCGGTTTGTCTCTCTCTGTCACCCAGTTTCTTTCTCTTTAAACAAGGTGTGATTCATTGCAGGCTTCTGTATCATGTGCTTGATGTAGCGTTTTTTCCCAAAAGGAATGAATGATCTGATGATTACATCAGTTAGATTTATTATCTTAATGTGGCCGGAATAACAATAATGAAGAATAACAAAGAGTAATGTAAATAGTAAAGGTGATGTTTGTCATGTAAAGACCACGGTTGTTTTGGGCATTTCAAATTAATCATACGATTAACAATATCTATTTTTATTTGTGTTATGAATTATGTGCCAAATATGAACTTAGTTTATGTTAAGTTGCTCAAAAGGAAGGGTCCGCTACAACAGTGGTTCTCAAACGTTTCACCGTGAGTACCACCTCAGAAGTATTTGGCTTTCCAAGTACCACCATTGTAACTATCATTGACCTTCGGTAGCATGCCGCGCAATAGGAACTAAGTGGTATTACCTTACTGTAATGCCTGATCAGGAGAATAAGCATGGCTCAGATAAATACAAACTTAAATTATAGGGATCTAGTTGTTTTAATGATTTTTAAATATATTTAATGATTAATATCCTAGTCATAAAAAATGGGAAAACTTCCTGAGTACCACCAAGAGGGAGCCGTGTACCACCAGTGGTACACGTACCACAGTTTGAGAACCACTGCGCTACAGCATTGCTCACTTAACATTTGGATACAGAATACTCCTCTGATCCACCCGAACCACCAGTCTAGTATCAATCTCTGATTACTTACTCCGACTCTCTGAACGGCTCTCTCAGTTCACTTGCACCCCTGAGTAAATGTACCCCTCTCATTTGCCCTCCCCCCCCCCCCCAGCCTTCTGAAGGAACCAATGAGTTCCTGCAGCTGCTGAAGAGCCACAAAGATAAGCTAGAGAAAAACATGAAAGACTTACGGAGGAAGAATGAAGAGCTGGAGAAGGAGAAGGCGGAGGGAGAGAAGCAGAGAGATGGCCTGCTCAGCACTGTGGAGCAGCTGCATACCCGCCTGAGTCAGCTCACACTGCAGGTAGCTGCCGTGCTTTTTGCGGTCGAATGCTTCATTTGTACGATACCATACTACGCTAGTGTATTATACTACAGTGAACTGAACTGTAGTATAATGTAGTCGTCAGTAATGTGTTATAGATGTGTTGTGAAGGCCTGTGATGTCTTGATATGCTTTGGAGTTTAATTGTGTTTATTCGGGTCATCACCGTTAGCCAGTGTTTATGTAACCCCCCCCCCCCCCCCACCCCCCACCCCCCCCAGTCATAATATTAACTGTCACCATGCCTTTGTTATGACCAGACTTTATTTGAAAAGTTATGTACAGAGCTATTGGAGCTAAAGTGGTTTTAATACTTATAGGCCATTTGAATGTGGCTGTTTCACTTGTCAATGCTGTATACTAAGGTCAGCCAGAAACACAAGACAGCAGTTTGACACTAGAGAGACTAGCCAGGGCCCACACCTCGCTATTCGCTATGTCAGGAACAGGTGATTGTAACAGCAGGGACAAATCTGTGGTTGTCGTCAGTGAACTCCGTGACCTGTGGTTGTGGTAGCGAGCCAGAGCTGGTGATAACTCTCCGCTTGGTTTGCTCCGCAGGGTGGAGCTGTCATGACTGAGGCGGTTCAAAGGTCAGATGTCCCACATATGGCCTCCGACAGGTACTGCTTCCTTCCTGCCTCTCCTCGTTATCGCTTAGGGGGCTCGCATAGATTTGAGATGGCCATTCAGGTTTATGAATTATGTCAGTATATGATATTATTTCTATGACTGTCTTTATTTACGAGCCTTAATAACACGCTAAGGGGGTTCACATAGAGTTGAGATGGCCATTAAGTTATGCACTGCAACACACTGCTATCTTTGTGTACATGTGAATAATAAGTTTTTCAGATGACCGCTTAGTTTGAATGAAATACTCAGATTAGTTTGTAATTAGAAATGATTTGTTCAAGGTGTAGAGATAATTGACCGATCGCCAGGGCTCCGCCCCCTAGTTATTGTTGCTACGTCCGACACAATTCACGGAACTGTCAACCTTAAAGCCATGGCAAGTACGGGTACGATCGCTATAACTGTCAGTATGAGTGATGATTTTTGGAGATATACCTCCGCGGTATCCTCCAGATCAAGCCAAAAGGGACTGCAATATGTAGTGGAAGGATATATCCAAAATATTAAGATCAACAACGAAGTGGACACAACAATAATTGAAGCAAAGGCATACAGGTCTCAATAAAAAAAAAAAAATAGAAACCCTACGACCTCTTCATTGAAATGCAACCAGCACAACCTTGTAGACTAGTCATGTTATTTCACCACTGGGTAAGATCTCAATACAATATTTCAAGCTAGCTAATAACCTCCAAAGATTATTCTTATTATTTATTCCGTCTCTGGCGAGAGACTCTGGAGGTATGTATGGTGACTATCCTAGCTAGCTGAGCTATCAAAGCTGGCGATTGCGAACGCCAGCAGCATACATACAAAGTGTTCGTTAAAAGTTCTGTTCAATGTTGTATTAAGCATAAATACAAACTACAAAGTGTTCGTTAAAAGTTTTGTTCAATGCTGGCGTTTGCTGTCGATAGCTTCAACAGCTCTGCGAGCAATCATACAGACAGTAACAGTGACATTTAGACAGGCACATACATTAACATTTAATTTTTTTTAACATGAACACTTTGGTTGGATAGACTAGTTATGTTATTCTAGTGGTAATAATACAAGTATTCATGGACCATAACTGTTGGGGGATTTTCTCTCTCAACTAGATAGTTAGCCATCATGCCTAGCGATAGCTAGCTGGCAGCAAGCAGCTTGATTTACTTTGGAGCAGACTATGTGTATTTTGCGATATATTTAGTTGGGTGTGGGGTGACCACACTGTTTAATACACAGCTGGCACTTTTGCGCCTGTGTTTTGGGCTTTGGGGAAGCGGAAAAAAACCGACGTATCCCTCTAAGCTCTCAGGGTACCTCATGTCATACCTACAAGTCCCATAGGCACACTGTTTAACCACGCTGCTCAGACCTCAAAGTTGTCGGACCTTCTTCTCTTAGTAGCCGTTGCTAAGGTATGATTGGGCAAGGGCCGTTCTAGGGAGGAGTTTCGCGATCGGTCAATTATTAGTTTACTCTACTATTATATATTCTGAATGGTTTATGAAAAAAAAGAATTATATCAGAATGAGATATAATTTCTATCTGACCTTAATTACGAACCTTAATAACGATCCTACTATCAAGCTTGATAATTCTGAGTGTTTACAAATAGTTTGATACACACACAAGGTATTTTGCTGCTCAACGTCATCGTGTGCATTGTCTTATATCTAAATGGCCTTAGAACTCTTATCTGTGTGTGTCTGTGTGTCACCAATGGAGTTTTTATCTTCAATCCACAGCGGCTCCCAGTTATCCAAGATGAAAGATCAGCTCCAGGCCACACAAGAAAGGTAAGAGAAGCTGGAGTCATGTTGGACAAAACAAAACAAGGCACTCTAATTTGTGAAAAGAAAAACTTACACCGGCAGTAATGAATGAGGGATTAGTTTCTTTGATTTGCACTCTAAGCCGTTATTGATCGAGGGGGTGTTTGGCCCTGCAGGTATAAGGACCTGGAGGAGAAGCTGGACTGCCTCCAGAAGAGTTCTGTGCACAGGGACCGAGCCGAGGTTCAGCTCAAACAGAAGGAAAAGGACTGTGCACAGGTTAGCTATAAACTTACTGTTACAAAAGGACAAGAATCAGATACTGTATACATGCGAGTAGTTCATCGTACAGCATACAGTATGGGAAAAAAATGTCACACAAGAATTCTGCATACAAACAACATGTCTCGTGTGATATATGTACAGATGTGAAGTTATTGTAATTATTCGAATTGTGTGTGACAGCCTGTAGTTGTTCTAAATGTAATTGTGTGTTTTTTTCTGTTTTTGTGTGTACTTCAGCTGGCCAAAGACAGCGAGGCCCTGAAGGCTCAGGTGACGTCTCTTCTGGGGGAGCTGCACGAGAAACAGAGCTGCCTGGAGAAGAGCGACGAGAAGAGGAGAGAGTCGGAGGAGAAGTACGTCAGTGTGTCTGCGAGCGAGAGAGAACCAGACGTGAGATGGAGAGATACACTTTATGGACAAAAGTATTTCGCACGCCTGACCATTACACCAACAGGGACAGCAATGACATAGTATTCAAATACATATAGTTTAAGACGCAGTTGGTCCCCCTTTTGCAGCTATTCATTCTGTAGAGCATTGATCCAACCTCAGTGCCTGACCTCATAAATGCTCGACAGAATGAATGTATAAAAGTATTTTACTACAATGTCATGACAGTCCCTGTTGGTGTAATGGTCAGGCGTCCGAAATACTTTTGTCCATATAGTGTATGTTGGGAGTGTGTTACAGTGCAACTAACACTGATCCTGTGACTGACAGTTGAAATTGATGCTTAATGCAGGTTCTCTAAATCAACCAGCCTGATTTTATAGTGGGATTATAATTGCACTCTGCTCTATACCTCTTTGTACTTGAATGCCTTTAAGCTGTTGCTGTATGTTATCCTGACTGACACCTCCTCCCACCTCCTCCTCCTCCTCCTCCTCCTCCTCCCACCTCCTCCTCCCCCAGGCTGAGTTCCAAGACGGAATCCCTGCAGACGCTGGAGAAGGAGATGGAACAGCAGCGGAGACAGAACAGCGTCACCGTGGACAAGCTGCTGATGCAGGTGCAGAATCTGGAGGCTGCTCTCAAGAAAGACCGCCTGGTCATCACGGAGGAGAGGTGAGAGTGACAGGACCTCCAGTCCACACTCCAGCATAATCACAACTCTCGGGACGCCGTTCTGATTTATATTGGGTTTCTGTGTCGCAGTTCAGCTATGCTTTGGGGATTTTGGTTAGTTTTTCATTGCTTGGAAAGAGTAAGTCCACTGTGACTAAATTATACCAAAAATGCAGTAAATGAGAGAATCTTAATGCATGCCATGTAGAATACTATGATGATGCAGGTTTTATTTTACGATAGAAGCCTACCAATAGAATCAAGATTGATGCTTGAAATGTTATTTTTTTTATTTTGTATTATTCCTCCGCTTCATCGTGCTACTAGATCATTTTTATTCTGAGACCTCTGATGGTTTGATTGTTGTGCCGTCGAGTCTGGGGGGGTCGCTTCAGGATCAAAAGAAGCAGAGACAATGTAGTGTTATGGAGAGAAATTCAACTTCCTTCTCTCTTGTTCTCTTCCTCTCTGTCTCCTGTTGTCCCCCTCCTCCTCTGTCTTCTGTTGTCTTCCTCCTCCTCTGTCTCTTGTTGTCTTCCTCCTCCTCTGTCTCCTGTTGTCTTCCTCCTCCTCTGTCTTCTGTTGTCTTCCTCCTCCTCTGTCTCCTGTTGTCTTCTTCCTCTGTCTCCTGTTGTCTTCTTCCTCCTCTGTCTCCTGTTGTCTTCCTCCTCCTCTGTCTCCTGTTGTCCCCCTCCTCCTCTGTCTCCTGTTGTCTTCCTCCTCCTCTGTCTTCTGTTTTCCTCCTCCTCTGTCTCCTGTTGTCTTCTTCCTCCTCTGTCTCTTGTTCTCTTCCTCTCTGTCTCTTGTTGTCTTCCTCCTCCTCTGTCTCCTGTTGTCTTCCTCCTCCTCTGTCTTCTGTTGTCTTCTTCCTCCTCTGTCTCCTGTTGTCTTCCTCCTCCTCTGTCTTCTGTTGTCTTCTTCCTCCTCTGTCTCTTGTTGTCTTCCTCCTCCTCTGTCTCCTGTTGTCTTCCTCCTCCTCTGTCTCCTGTTGTCTTCCTCCTCCTCTGTCTTCTGTTGTCTTCTTCCTCCTCTGTCTCCTGTTGTCTTCCTCCTCCTCTGTCTTCTGTTGTCTTCTTCCTCCTCTGTCTCTTGTTGTCTTCCTCCTCCTCTGTCTCCTGTTGTCTTCTTCCTCCTCTGTCTCTTGTTGTCTTCCTCCTCCTCTGTCTCCTGTTGTCTTCCTCCTCCTCTGTCTCCTGTTGTCTTCCTCCTCCTCTGTCTTCTGTTGTCTTCCTCCTCCTCTGTCTCCTGTTGTCCCCCTCCTCCTCTGTCTCCTGTTGTCTTCCTCCTCCTCTGTCTCCTGTTGTCTTCCTCCTCCTCTGTCTTCTGTTGTCTTCTTCCTCCTCTGTCTCCTGTTGTCTTCCTCCTCCTCTGTCTCCTGTTGTCTTCCTCCTCCTCTGTCTCCTGTTGTCTTCTTCCTCCTCTGTCTCCTGTTGTCTTCCTGCTCCTCTGTCTCCTGTTGTCTTCCTCCTCCTCTGTCTCCTGTTGTCTTCTTCCTCCTCTGTCTCCTGTTGTCTTCCTGCTCCTCTGTCTCCTGTTGTCTTCCTCCTCCTCTGTCTCCTGTTGTCCCCCTCCTCCTCTGTCTCCTGTTGTCTTCTTCCTCCTCTGTCTCCTGTTGTCTTCCTCCTCCTCTGTCTTCTGTTGTCTTCCTCCTCCTCTGTCTCCTGTTGTCTTCTTCCTCCTCTGTCTCCTGTTGTCTTCTTCCTCCTCTGTCTTCTGTTGTCTTCCTCCTCCTCTGTCTCCTGTTGTCTTCCTCCTCCTCCGTCTCCTGTTGTCTTCCTCCTCCTCCGTCTTCTGTGTGCCCTCTGACAGGAGGAAGCTGGCTCAGCTTCAGCACGCGTACACGTGTCTGTTTCAGGATTACGACGCCAAACTGAAAGCAGAGAATCAAGCCAAAGTGAGGGTGAGTGTGTGTGTCTTGTCTGCGAGTCACCTGGTCTGCTTTGACTGTGGGTCATGGTCTGTGTGTGTCCACACGTGTGTGCCTACGTAGAGAGTTATGCGTGCGTGTGTGCGTGCACCCCCTAAGCAGAGCTTTTTTTTTCTTCTTGTATTCTAACACATCAGGGGTGTGAGGTGGTAAACCTGTTCCACTGGTGTGTGTGTGTGTGTGTGTGTGTGTGTGTGTGTGTGTGTGTGTGTGTGTGTGTGTGTGTGTTTGTTTGTGTGTTTGTGTGTCTGTGTGTGTGTCAGAGAGATCAAGGCCTATGTGTTCCCCATGCAACATGTCTGGGTGGTGAGATGGGGTCAGGTGGAGGCAGACACAGGTGTGCTTGTGACTGTGTGTGTGTGTGTGTGTGTGTGTGTGTGTGTGTGTGTGTGTGTGTGTGTGTGTAAGAGATCCACACAGAGGCAGATGTAGAGAGAACCAGCGAGCATGCTGACTCTGACATATGCTCCCCTAATGCCATGTGGCAGGGCGGCGAGGTGGGAGACCTGGCTAACCGGCTGGTCGAGGCTGAGAAGGCGCTGGCACTGAAGCAGGACCTCATAGACAAGCTCAAGGAGGAGGCGGAACAGCAGAGGAGCGTTCTGGAGACCGTGCCGGTGCTCACTGCACAGGTAGGACGGAACACACACACACACACACACACACACACACACCTCTTTGTATAGTGATACATTATGTAAAATTTGAACTGGGATAGCATTAAATGAACTTGGTTTCTGGAAGGTTATATGTGTAGATCAGAGAGCTTAACAGTCATCAGTGAATCATAACACAATCAATTCTCTGTTTAGTGTAGTAGTCTGCACACACATACAAAAGATATGCACAAAAAACAGATATTGACTTAACTACATTGACAGTCAATCTTTTATGAGAACGAATCTCTACATAGACTTGGACAAAATTGTAAGTACCATTCTGTTAAAGAAAGAATAAACCCACAGTAGTCACTGGAAAACGTGAAACTGACAAAAGCAATTACTGAAAAACATTTACTGAAAATAAACTAATGAAAATCAGACATTGCTTTTGAATTGTGGTTCAACAGAATCATTTTAAAAAACAAACTAAGAAACTGGCCTGGAAAAAAATGATGGTACCCCTAGAAAAAAAAAATTGACCATAGGGACATGTTAAACTAAGGTGTGTCCATTAATTAGCATTACAGGTGTTTTCAAACTTGCATTTAGTCAGACTGCCTATTTTAAGGGTGAAAAGTAGTCACTGTGCTGTTTGGTATCATGTGTGTACCACACTGAACATGGACCACAGAAAGCTAAGGATAGAGTTGTCTCAGGAGATTAGAAAGAAAATTATAGACGTATGTTAAAGTTAAAGGCTATAAGACCATCTCCAAGAAGTTTGATATTCGTGTGACTAAAGTTGCACATATTATTCAGAAGTTTACGGTCCAGGGTACTGTAGCTAACCTCTTTGGAAGTGGCTGCAAGGGGAAAATTGATGACAAATTGAAGATACAGATAATACGAATGGTAACCAAAGAGCCCAGAACAACTTCCAAAGAGATTAGAGGTGAACTCCAAGGTCAAGGTACATCAGTGACAGATCGCACCATCCGTCACAGTATGAAAAGTTGACCTAGGAAGACACCACTGTTGAAAGCAAATCATAAAAAAGTGGAATTTGCCAAAATGCATATTGACAAGCCACAGGGATTCTGGGAGAATGCCCTTTGGACAGATGAGACAAAACTAGAGCTTTTTGGCAAGTCACATCAGCTCTATGTTCACAGACGCAAAAATGAAGCATATAAACGAAAGAACACTGTACCTACTGTGAAACCTGGAGGAGGCTCTGTTATGTTCAGGGTCTGCTTTGCTACATCTTGCACAGGGTGTCTTGATTCTGTGCAGGGTACAATGAAATCTCAAGACTATCAAGGCATTCTGGAGCGAAATGTGCTGCCAAGTGTCAGAAAGCTTGGTCTCAGTCGTAGCCAGGTCATGGGTCCTCCAACAGGATAATGTCCCAAAACACACAGCTTAAAACACTCAAGAATGGCTTAAAGCAAAACATTTGTCTATTCTGAAGTGGCCTTCTATGAGCCCTGATCTAAATCCTATTGAACATCTGTGGAAGTTGGCCAAAATACCTGTTGACAGATGCAGATGTGAAGCTTGATTGTAATGATTGCCTCAAAAGGTTGTGCAGCAAAATATTAAGTTAAGGGTACCATAGTTTTTGTCCAGGCCAGTTTCATTAGTTTTCTTTTTTTAATTATTCTGTTGAACCACATTCAAAAGCAATGTCTGATTTTCATTAGTTTGTTTTCAGTAAATTTGTATTTATTATTACTTTAGTCAGATTCAAGTTATTTCAGTGACCATTGTGGGTTTTTCTTTCTTTAACGGAAGGGTTCCAACAATTTTGTCCACATCTGTATACACACACATACATCGCCTCTAAACAAATCCTAGTACTGTTTGAATTGTTAACTACTCTCTGTCATAATCTCTCTCACAGACACAGACACAGACACAGACACAGACACAGACACAGACACAGACACAGACACAGACACAGACACAGACACAGACACAGACACAGACACAGACACAGACACAGACACAGACACAGACACAGACACAGACACAGACACAGACACAGACACAGACACAGACACAGACACACACACAGACACACAGACACACAGACACACAGACACACAGACACACAGACACACAGACACACAGACACACACACACTCAGCTCGTTTACCCATGGAGTCTCCTATTGTCCTCTGTCTCGCAGGCTGAAATCTATAAATCAGATTTCCTGGCGGAGCGGGCCGCCCGGGAGAAGCTGCATCAGACCAAGGAGGAGCTGCTGGAGCAGTTGAACCGGGCCAACGCCGACATCGAACGGCTCAAGCAGGAGGGCACCTCCCGGTACGCCAATCCCTGAGTGCCACACCACACACTGCATCCCCGTCCATTGCCTTTTACACTGGTTTGTTGTGGTGTGATGTTTTTAAAACAGAAAAGATCCGAAATGAAGGTTATACAAAGGTTAAATACAAGATATACATTAAAATGTATTAACTAGCAAAAGCGTTTGACGCATTTGCCTCTAGCTGTCCTAGCTGTGTTTAGCTGGGATTGAGCATGAAGCAGGAAAATTCTGTTGTTTAGGCTGAACATGACATGGTCATTTAATTATAGCGCAGCAAATATTAGAGTTTAAAGAGCGTGTGTGTGTGTGTGTGTGTGTGTTTCACAGAGCTCGGTTGGAGGCCATGCAGCACAGACACCAGCTCATCCCTGCTCCTGCACGTAAGTAACCCTCTATCACCTTACACAATACATGTTCTTTGTTCCAAAATGAAAGTATTTTGCACATAGCACACATGTATACATTCTTGGCATTCATTTGGCTAGCGACCAAAAAAATTCCACCAGGTTAAGCAGGTTTACATTTTTACAACTCTGTGTGTGTGTGTGTGTGTGTGTGTGTGTGTGTGTGTGTGTGTGTGTGTGTGTGTGTGTGTGTGTGTGTGTGTGTGTGTGTGTGTGTGTGTGTGTGTGTTTCTCTCTCTCTCTCTCTGCCCCAAATTAGAGTTCAATCAAGCCCAGCCTCCCCAGTCCTTCCGCAGTGCTGAGGAGCAGCCTGACTTCCGCTGCCCAAAGTGCCGTTACCAGGCTCCCGACATGGACACCCTTCAGATCCACGTCATGGACTGCATCCAGTGAGACACTCCGTCCTGGCAGAGGAGAGTTTTAGTTGGGAGGTGGGGTATGAGCAGGGGGAGGTTGGGGGTAACCCGATGAACTTTACCTTACAACCAGTTACTCATCTGATTGGAGGAGAAGGACAAGAGACTGGGCAAGGTGAACAAGAGACATATATTGTGACCTTTGACCTTTGGACACTGTTGCACACAATCTACTGACTGACAGTCAAGCATCAAGACAACGTTGGAACATTGATATGAGCACCGGTCATGAAATATCTGTTCAGATCTAAAATTGCATCAACTTTGTATGTGTGACAATGCTGTGTATATTTTATATAAATACTATTATATAAGATTTACACGCTTACATGAATACATATAGATATGTAAATCTTATTGACAAAAAATGTAGGATACTGCCTATGTGACAGCATATTGTAATGTAATGCACGTATGGATGTGTGTCTGCTTCTTGGCATATGTCTGTCTGTGGCCATGTTTCTTTCTGCCTGTGGTTTTTTTGTCCATCTGTCAAGATGTTCTCACTCTTTGAGGATCTATGCCAATCTTCTATGTGAATATTGTCTATTACATTCATTATATGAAAACATGAAAGAGGCTTTTACTTTGTATAGACTGTTGTTATGGCAAGAGGTTTAAAGTAATAAATATAACTGTAAATATAACATTGGCTTTGTTTTATACTCACGTGATTCTTTGACTTTTGTTTGTTAAGTGGTGCAGCGTTTTGCACATTTAGAGTATGTTGCTTGCATGAATGGATGGATGGATGAAGATTGGTTTGTATGAGTCAGAATACAAATAGAAGGGATAAGGAAGTACATAGATATGAACTATCCTCGTAACTGTACTAACAAGGCAAGCGGAAGGTCTGAATCCCAGGACTCCCACCTTTCTATCAAATTCCGAAGTCCCCGTTCCTATGTTCTTTCTGCAGTACTGGCGGTTATCACTAGAGGGCGCAGACAGCAACTTAACGCTGACGTGTCTTTCATTGTATCCGAGGTCCTGACAAGCTTTGGTGACGTTCTTTTCGATAGCAACATCCGCGGAAGGCTGAGGTGGCATAGCATAGTTGACTAGACACAAACATCACCATGAGACTTTTTGTAGCAGTTTTGGCTCTCTGTTTGAGCCTTTGTGCCGGTAAGAAACGTTATTCATTTATTCTTAAAGATGTGTGTCACATTTATCTAGGAGATGTTTAAAATGTTCACTCGATTAGCTTGGTGGTCAAGTTGGATAGCTAACTTACCTTAGCAATTGAATGTAACCATTTGCCAAAGAATCACGCTAACGTTTGGCTACTTTAGGTGAACATTTTGCAAGCAATTAAGTAGATAGATAACAAACGACTATTTCAAGTGATAATTTATCTCTTAATAAGGTTGAAACTTCATTTTAAATTGATGAAGGCTAGCCCGGCAGTGACAGTTTGTCCAATCCGCTAACTTCAACCGGAGGTGTAGTCAAAAGGCCATTAAACGTGTTAAAATTAATTAAAAACATTAATAACAACGTTTGTTAAAATACATTTCAAGAACTTAGTTACATTGTTGCAGCGCAGCCTAATCGATACCAAAAACTCGTTGCCTTGTCATTTTTAAACGTTCAGTTGTATCAACGTAAACTATTGAAGGTTGGAAGATATTTGTATCATCCGATTTGTTTAATCGTTTAAGAATACATCAACACACTGTTATTGAATCTGATGCCATCTATTTTGCTCTCTTCCCTAAAGCTGAGACCTGCACAGACCCCGCTTTCTCCCCTTCCACCTACACCACGACGGATGCCGTCATCTCCTCTGAAACTGTGTTCATCGTGGAGCTCAGTCTCGCTTGCTCCAATGGGGTCCAGGTAAGCGGGAAGTTTGTAACCTGTTTTAACCTTTTTCCATCTCAGCATTGGCGATAAGGTTGTTTCTGCTATCTTGATTTAATCACCGTCACTACTCGCTTTTTCTGGTCTCCAGAGTGTGATCCTGTATGCAGATGTCAATGGAAAGCAGTTCCCTGTGACCCGTGGTCAGGATGTTGGCAAATACCAGGTCTGATTTGAACTCTCTCTAATAATCTCTAACGTTTTATTGTTTCCATTTTAATGTCATTGAGGCTATGTGTCTAATCTCCCCGGGTGATATATTCTAGGTCTCTTGGAGTACACCTCACAAACAGGCCAGCTCAGGCACTTATGAGGTGAAATTCTTCGATGAAGAGTCATACAGTGCTTTGCGCAAGGTAAAAACTGCAGTATTTAAGTGCACATTTTTTTTGTGGGATTAGTAGCCCGATCTTCCATTATAAGAGTGTGTTTTTTTTGTGGGGAGCTACCTTTTGGTTATCATTTTCAAATTAATTTTGATAGTAGATAGTCATGTGAAGGACCGATAAATACACGTCGTCCCCACTTGCCCTCCAGGCTATGTACTTTGTAGTTCTTTGGGGCATACATTGCTAACTTACTCGCCAAGATGCCACTTGGCATACAGGCAGGCTTTTACCAGTGCCAAATGGGCTGTTGGTGGCTTTTGTCAGGTGTTTTGTATGCTTTTTAGGTAGTAAGCCTGCTGGTTTTAGACAAAAACTCCATAATGTTGCTTTAAGTTGATTTTTTTTGTGTGTTTATGTGTTTTAGGCTCAGAGAAACAATGAAGACGTTGCTGCCATCAAGCCTCTGTTCTCTGTCAATGTGGATCACAGAGTAAGTATGCTTTTCTGCTTTATGAATATCATGATACACATTTTTCTGTGCATTTGCTAGGTCATTCTGACTGACTGAAGTAATAATGCCTGATTCTGGCAGCCTCATCATAGCTGCAATCAATCAATCACCCATTCATGTTTAGAATTTAAGCCCTATGTTTTTCAGTTCAAACCTAAAGCATCTAAGGCAAACAACAACGGCTTACTCCGTGATGCTGTTCAGTTGCTATTTCTGGTAGTGTCTGTGCTTTTGTCTCTTGCTCTGACCTTACCTGTGTCTGTCTTTCTCTCTCTCTCTCCCTCCTCCTCCTCCTCCTCCGCAGGGTGCATGGAACGGTCCCTGGGTGTCTACTGAGATCCTGGCAGCCGTCATGGGCATTTTGGTCTACTATCTGGCCTATAGCACCAAGAGCTCCATCCAGGCCTAAAGCCACTGGCTTCATAACATGGGAACTGAGCTCAACACCAGTAGTCCCTCCTTCTGCTGGGCGTGGAAATGCATCGGCGTACCTGCTGAGACTGAACAAGCACACGCTGGGGTTCAGCGGTGTGACTTTCCTGTAACATAATTCGTAGAAGAGTGTCACTCCATCTGGACATGGAGGTTACGAGCTGGGGCCATGACACACACACACACACACACACACACACACATACTCAAACATACACACACATACAAACATACACACACACAAAGTTGTAATGATATTTGTGCAAGGATTTTTTACAAATAAAACTAAATCAGCTAATTCTTCTTAAGGAAGTATGAATGGTTATCAGTATGTTTTAAGACTTTGGGGAAATCATGTCATTCAGTTTGATAAAGAAAATTGTAACTGCTCTGACAGAGGGATCCACAAGGAAAAGAACAGTCTGGATATGAAATGTTGTCATCAAATTTCACTGAATATGTGAACTGAATAAAACAATGTATATAAAATTGTGAAATAGATTTTTGTATGACAGCAGCTCATTAGAATAATCACACAATAATGCCACTGCCTCACTATGTGGAGAGGGTGTATTTTTCGGCATCGGTGTCTGGTAATAAAGCAAACAAGCATTTATAGGCATTTATATTTATTTGTATAATAATAAACTATTTGTATAGCACCTTTCATACAAAACAATGCAGCTCAAAGTGTTCACTTCATAAACTCACTTCATCCTTGTTAACCTAAATGTAGAAAGGCTATCAATGAAAAGCAAACTAGTTATATCAGAATTTCTAATAGACGGGCTCTGGTTATTTCTCTTGACAGACAAATCAAGGATATGGAACTGATTCAGTTAAACCAGGTTGAACGAACAAATGGTCATAGTCAGATTTGGGTAGACTCGTGCACTTGAGATTGGCAGGGGGTGGAATTATACACAAATGTTGACGGCAATCATTTTAGAGCGAATTATAAAGATTATAGTCAAAGACAGGCGGTCAAAATGAATCCACTTTTAGCAACCCTTTCCCTTCAAATAAAGTAGGCAGAATGTGTGATAGCAATGCACCCCCCTATAAGTGTAATGGTACGTTCTTGTACAGTTACGCGCCCGTCCGGGCTCAGGAAGCAGCAAATCATTAGCCAGCTAGCTATAAAACAATTGTCTCATTCTTGTCAATTGCGCGTTGCACGTAGTCATAGTATTGCACTGTACTCTTGCGAAGCATAAGAAAAACGTGAATGACTACGCTTTAATAATAACAAAATGTCTGGCTCTGCACCTCCAACCCCGCCGGACGACAGTTCCGACACGTGCGGGTTGGCTGCTTTTCTCCCTGCCGGCTATCAAGCTTTCAAACCGGAGGACCATGGCCTAGACCGCAGCTTTCGGCTAACGGCCTTCTCCGATCTGAAAGGATGAGGCTGCAAAGTCCCCCAGGAGGCTCTGCTCAAACTCCTGGAGGGACTTGAGCCCGATCGTCCGGGTGTAGGGACGGGAGAGGACGGCGGCCCGGCGGCAGGTGCTGGAGACGAGACATCTGAATTCGGTCAGCTTTCACAGACTGCTCATGGTCCCCGATTAGGTAAGGCATGCAACCACGCCGACCGATCATAATGTTATCGTATTTGCGTTTGCGGAGTCCAGTTTGTGTTGTGCAATGAATGACATGCTATCCAGCAAGTGCTGTGTATGCAAATATTCTAGATATTTCCCAAAATTAGCCATCTTTACTTGTTAACTTCAGTATGAAACATTGACAGATGGGGAGTGTGAAGGTGCAATATGTTACGGTAACGCTTGCTAGCTAGCTAATTTGGCTAACAAACTCAAAATATTCCACACATGCAAGAGCACTGGTTTAAAATCTGGATCAGATCCCAGCATTCTTGAATTATACTTTGACCTGTGTAATCCACTCTAATCAGGATCTATAGTTAATAGTGAACTGTCCCCGTGGCACCCATTCAGTACAGAATGGATTAAGATACTGATTAATTTGGAGTGAAGTTAGCTGCGTACAGGATGAAAGGTGTTAGCTGGTAATGTCAAAATAAGATCAGAAGTTGTTCAAAGTTCAGAGTTCTGTGAAGAAACATTGATGTTACACCATACTCTCCTCTCCTCCACTGCTATATTCCAAGCACTCCCTAAAAATAGTCGCTCCCTCTATCTCGTGATAGTCTTGTGTGTCTTGACTTACTTGATTACTAAGTAGTGCTTCGACACAATGCGCTGGAATGAAGGCCTTGTTGTGTGTTTGGTTGCAGGTATTGGCTTGGACTCCTGTGTCATTCCCCTGAGACACGGAGGTCTGTCTCTGGTCCAGACCACTGACTTCTTCTATCCCCTGGTGGAGGACCCATACATGATGGTCAGTGCTGTTTGTTCACTCATTCTTCCTGCTATAGAGGTTCATTGTCCTTTCAAAAATGAATAAAGGACATTTAAATTATATCCTTGAGGAAACTGGGCTTGCTGTGTAGAACAGTGTAAATCAACAATCCTGCTTTCCGCATACGCACAACCTGCATACACACATAATACAGCACATTCCCCCATCGTGCCCAAGCACACATGCCGTTGGTCAGTGGTGATTTGTGACAGTTCAAATGAGTAATCTTGCTGCTCCATGTAAAACACGCGCTTCTCCCACCCCTCCTCAGCTACAAATCCCCCCGTGTTCATACCTGAGTTGCCCCATGTTGCACAACAAAAGCTTCCCTCCCCTCACTCACACAATGGAACATTCCAGTATCCCCACAAGGCACCTAATGCCTTGTCCTGTTTGTTCATGTACAAGTAGCCCAATTACACTCTGTAGCCCTTTCCTCTGATTACACTTTGTATTTTGGCCAGTACTAATGTCTCTGCTTTGTTCTGCTGCATGTCTGCTAATGAGTGAAAATTGTGAAAAATATGAATTTGCACAAATGGGTAATGATATCCTGTTTAATAATAAATACATATATGATTTATAATACACCATAGTCACACCAACACATTGAAAAAAAATAGAGTAATATAAATGCACACCTGTATAAAAGGAGTATTGGGGTTTCCATCTCTTTTCAGGGTCGCATAGCGTGTGCCAACGTGCTGAGTGATCTCTACGCCATGGGGATCACAGAGTGTGACAACATGCTGATGCTGCTCAGTATTAGTCAGAAGATGAGTGAAAAGGTGAACTTTGACCCCTGATCTTTCACCCCTGTTGTCTGTTCTGTCCTCCCCTTGTGAAACTCTTTCAGCCTTGTCATGTTAAGTGGCGACTTTTACAAAGGCCCTGTTAGCATTGGTTATTAAGTCATCTGCTTGTAGCAATTCCGTGGTGTTTTGTACTTCTTGTAACCATGTTGAGTAATCTACGTAAGGTTTTATCTTAACATTTTGACATCACTCTGGCCTTTTTGTTTTTAATCCTAAAGTGACAAAATTCAGGATTCAAATTTGAAAAACTCTTAACGCACTGCTGGCCACTTTGAATGCATGCATTTGTTGCACTTTTGCTTACTTTTACTACATTTCGTCAATTGAAGAAATGTTTAACCACTGGTTAGCAACAATTGCACACTGTGTGCAAACTGCTGTTACATGTCCTTTTACAATGTAGTTGGAATGTTAAATTCAAGTTCAAGTTTATTATGTGGCCTGTGTAATCCCAACTGGCAAGCTGCATAACCTGAATATCTGAATATGTCTCTTCCTGTTTCCTGTTTGTGACGGCACCTCCAGGAGAGGGAGCAGGTGATGCCGGTGATGATAAAGGGTTTCCGTGACGCTGCAGAGGAGGGCGGGACTTCTGTGACTGGCGGCCAGACGGTCATCAACCCCTGGATCATCCTTGGGGGCGTGGCCACAGTGGTGTGCCAGCCCAATGACTTCATCATGTGAGCCTTCCTTAGCAACCTCTCTTGTCATTCATATCTGAAGCAGTTTGCGTCCCAAGCAGTGGTGTGTCAGAGGCTCACTATCAGGTGGGAAATGCACTGTGAGGTCTTTGTGACATCACTGGTGCGCACCAGCCTCGGTTTCCCTGTAACCCTAGGCAACATGGGCTCATTTGCAAGCCCAAGTAGTTAACCCCAAAATCATGTGGATGGCTTTGCCTTCCAGATGACCGATAATGACCACACATCCGCTATTAGTCTTCAGCTGTTGGAGAGTTTGAAAGCCTGTCTGTCTGTGTTGTTATGGTTACCTTATCCATGGAAATGTCTACATCACTGATGGTCACTTACCCTTGTTCTGTGCTCTCCTGTCTAGGCCCGACAGCGCCGTTCCAGGGGATGTGCTTGTTCTCACCAAACCTCTGGGCACACAAGTGGCCGTCAATGCCCATCAATGGCTTGAACTGGTAAGAGGAAACCTTTCTTTGGGTTGCATGTGGGTCTGTGCATTTGATTTGGGGTTCAGTGTTTTTTTTTCCCCCATCCTTTTACCAAACCTTACAGAATAAAAAAAAAAAATGCTGCTTTATGCTCTTAGAAGTCATAAGCTTTTATATATACAATCTGCCTTTTATCTGTACAGTCCTCTGTTGAAAGAGTCTACATTTCATGATGTATCAAAAGATTACTTCGGTGCAGAGAGGAAAAGATGGCCGCCTTCTGCTTCCCATTTTAGGAAGTGGGAAATGATTTAAACGGTGCTTGAAAAGTCCTCTTGTTAGAGTTCTGGTGGTAAAAAAAGACCACGTTTCAGCCCGCTTTCCATCATGCTAGAAGAGGAGCTTTGCTCAGCCATTTTCAAAAGCTGACTAAATGGGTTTCAGGAGGTTAATGGAAGGTCTCTCTGTTGGGTGGGTCGTTTTTACACACACACACACGCACACGCACACACACACACATCTTTTTGAAAGAAACAAAATGGCTCTATTTAAGTGCATATGGTGTATGAAGTCTATAGATTATGAGCTACAGGGCCTTTAGAGGTATTCTGGGCAGTGTGTCTATGGATGGGCGGATGATTCTCCAGGAATGGTGCGTTTAAATACAGACTGTATGTCACTTCTTCTGTTGCCTTTCTCCTGCAGCCTGACAAATGGAACAAGATCAAGCTGGTCATATCTAAGGAAGAGGTCGAACAGGCCTACCAGGAAGCCATGCACAACATGGCCACCCTCAACCGCACAGGTACCGTCACCCACCCGTGATCTATGCATAATTGATCAACAGGTACCACCACCTACCTGTGCTATATTCATAACTGATCAAACTTGTACGGCAACCTACCTGTGCTGTATACAGAATTGATCTAATTGGTACCGTCACCTACCCGTGCTATATGCATAATTGATCAAACAGGTACCGTCACCTACCTGTGATGTATACATAATTGATCAACAGGTGCCGTCACCTACCCGTGATCTATGCATAATTGATCAAACTGGTACCGTCACCTACCTGTGCTATGTACAAAACTGATCAAACGGGTACCGTCACCTACCCGTGATGTTTACATAATTGATCAAACAGGTACCGTCACCTACCCGTGATGTTTACATAATTGATCAAACAGGTACAGTCACCTCAAAGTACTTTATTGTCATTGTCACAAAGACAACGAGACAGTAGAGGCACCAACAGACAGCTAAAAAAACTTAGGATGCTGTGAATATTATTTTCCACAGCTAAATAACAATTCATAAATAGATTAATAAATATCTAAGTAAATTAACAAAAGCAATTTATCTACATATTGAGGTGCATCAGTAATTGCAGGGTAGAGTGTTACAGGGTTGACCTACCCGTGATGTATAAATAACTGGTCAAACAGGTACGGCCACCTACCTGTGCTATATACGTAACTGACCAAACCGGGACCGTCACTTACCCAATCAATATACATAATTGATCAAATTGGTACGGCCACCTTCCTGTGCTATATACATGATTGATCAAATTAGTTCCGCCACCTCCCCCTGCAATATACATTACTGATCAACAGGTACTGTCACCTACCAATGCGATATGCATAATTGATCAAACAGGTACCGCCAACTTCTCTTGCATGCGTATACATAATTGATCAAACTGTGTGATCACAGTTTTATGTTCCCGTCCCTGGCGAGTATTGCTGTTTTTTTCCATAGCAACATTCATCTCTGCTTTCAATCTCTGAAAGGATTTATTCTCATCCACACGTGTAGAACATTAGGCCCATAGTTTTATGTCGCTGTTATATTGCACTTGCTGATCTATTCTTATCCACATGTGTAGAATATTAGGCCCATAGTTTGATATTCTCTTGCATTGCACCTGCTGATTTGGTATGGCTACCCTGTTAAAGCACTTCTAGTCTTCATCCCTAACGTTTCTCCTTACCCTTCCTCCTCGTCTCCTTACCGTTCCTCCTCATCTCCTTACCGTTCCTCCTCATCTCCTCGTCTCCTTACCCTTCCTCCTTGTCTCCTTACCGTTCCTCCTCATCTCCTTACCGTTCCTCCTCATCTCCTTACCTTTCCTCCTCATCTCCTTACCTTTCCTCCTCGTCTCCTTACCGTTCCTCCTCATCTCCTCGTTTCCTTACCCTTCCTCCTCGTCTCCTTACCTTTCCTCCTCGTCTCCTTACCGTTCCTCCTCATCTCCTCGTCTCCTTACCGCTCCTCCTCATCTCCTTACCGTTCCTCCTCATCTCCTCGTTTCCTTACCCTTCCTCCTCGTCTCCTTACCGTTCCTCCTCATCTCCTTGTATCTGCAGCTGCATCCCTGATGCACAAGTTCAACGCGCACGCAGCCACTGACATCACCGGCTTCGGGATCCTGGGCCACGCCCGCACCCTGGCGCAGCAGCAGCGCAGCGAGGTGGCCTTCGTCATCCACAACCTGCCCATCCTCGCCAAGATGGCTGCCGTCAGTAAGGCCTGTGGCAACCTCTTCGGCCTCCTGCAGGGCACCTCCTCAGAAACATCAGGTGCGAGACAATTAAATTAAATTTTATTTTTATAGCGCCATAACAATACAATTGCCTCTAGGCGCTTTACAGAGCCCAGAGTCTGAACCCCCTTAGTGCAAGCACAATGGCAACAGGGGCCAGAAACAAAACCTCTCTGTTAGGCAGGAAGAAACCTTAAGCATAACCACGTCACATAAGGGGGGAAGAGACAGACGCCAACATACTCGCAGTCACCCCACTGCAGACGTACACACAGTCACACTATGTATGTGGTTTGAGGGTGGATTCAGTTTGCCTATTCATAGAACGGGGCATTATTGGTGAAAAATCAATATTCCTCTGATTGCTAAAATGCTTAACAGCACTCTAGTGCAGGCAGTATGAGCACATCTCAGACTCACATCACAGGCACAGAAAACTCTCTAACTATGCCAACCTTAATGATCTGGACTGTAAAGCAGCGTGGTTTTATATTTGACTACAAATAGAAACGCTGGGAAAGCCGTTCACTGCGAACAGAAGCGGAACCATTTCTGGGTTTTCTAAATGTTGGTCTTTGTTTATGCTATTTTTACACTCCACTTATTCAAAGCAGGTTCTGTAGTGCACAGCATTTTGAAAAGGACCTCCTTAATTTGAGTGAACCTCAAAGGCACCCTTGCCCAGTCCATCCTAAAAAGAGATAGGTGGTGTTATTACATATATAAATATATTTAAATAAATATTTGTCTTCATCTTACCACCTAGGTAAATGTCTTGATCACTCCCATGACATGTTTCATCATCCTCTTGGAAGTATTAACTGACCCACCAGTTTGGCCTGCAGCTCTGAGTCTCTTGGTGTTTTTTAATTGGGACGTTCACACTTTAGAGTCCTGTTTTAGCAGCCACTGTGTCATGTGCCACTGTTATCTTGAAGAAGCAATCCGGATCAAATGCTATTCGCTAACGATATTCTAGTCTAGCGGGTAAAACTTACGAAATCTCTTTAAATGTGCTGACTTTGACATTATGACAAACCAACTTTCAAGCTGTTATTTTAAGGTAAAACTGCTTATCCTAATCCTGAAGTATAATTGCTGCATACTGTTACTTTGTAACACTGCGTTCTGGTAAAGAACAGACTCTTCTTTTTTTCATTCTTAATATAAGCCATAAAGATGGAATACATTGCAAAACAGGTGTAGCTTTACAAGTTCAAGTAGAGCAGCAAGATGCAGTGATTACCCAAATTAGATCATGCAAGCAAGCTATATTGGAAGCATCTGGCCAATGTAGGCCATAGGCATACTGTTTACTTTACTTTACGTCACCTGCTCAAAGCTTTATGTGAACTAGCTTCATTTGAAAACCTGAGAAACATTCCACTAAATTCACTTCTCCTTGTGTTTCTTTGCAACTATCATTAAGAAATGCGTTAATACAAATGGTAGAAAATAAATAAATACTAAATAAGAAACAAACTAAAAACATTCCATTTGATCTTTTCAATAAAATCCTGATGTAAAAATGCCTTAAATGTCCGTAATCCAGGAGTGTTTGTGGGTGCTATGGTGAAGTAAAACCTTGTTGGGCACCGTGCAGTATGTAGTAACAGTTAACACCCAGCAGAGGCTGATGTTGAGCCAGTTGTTTTGCCTGGAGTCATACGTCCGTTTTTGTCCTAACTAATTGTTTGATTCTGAAGGAAATCATTTGATCTAATCGAGGAATCTCTTTGTGTCGCCCCCTCCTCTTCAAAATCTTCCCCCTCTCACCAACTCTCTTTCCCACCCTGATTATTTTTATCTCTCTCCTTCACCTGGTTTCTCTGTCCTTGTGTCCCATCCCATTCCACCTGCTCTCTCTCTTTCTTCTTCCCTCCCTCCCATCTACCTGCTCCCTGTATTCCTCTCTTCCTCTCACTCTCTCCCTCCCTCTCTCCCCCTCTACCCCTCCTTCACAATCCCTGTATTCCTTTCTTCCTCTCACTCTCTCCCTCGCCTCTCCCCCTTCACCCCCCCCATCTCTCTCTCCTCTCCGTCTCTATCTCTCTACCTCCCCCCCACTCCCTCTCTCTTCTCCATCTCTCTACCTCCCTCTCTCCTGCAGGAGGCTTGCTGATCTGCCTGCCCCGGGAGCAGGCGGCTCGTTTCTGTGCGGAGATGAAGGCGAGTCGGTCGGGCGGCGTGGGCGTGCCAGGCCCCGAGGGGGCGGCGGGTGGCGAGGGCCAGCAGGCCTGGATCATCGGCATCGTGGAGAAGGGCAACCGCTGTGCCCGCATCATCGACAAGCCTCGCATCATCGAGGTCCCACCCCGTGGCTCCGTCACCGAGGGCAACAACAACAACAACAGCACCAGCCCGCCCCCTGTGCAAAGCCCGCCAGTGTCCTAAGGGGGGGGGCGCAGGTGTGCTTGACCCCCCCCCATCCCCTCCTCCCTTTCCCCCCACCTTTCACCTGTCCTGCCATCTGCATCATAGAGCAGGATAAGAGTGCTTTGCTTACCTCACTCCATCTGCTGTGGGGGGAGGGGTGTGAAGCTGGTCTGTAGTCTGGGGGTGAAGCCTCCATAGCCTTTAAACAATCAGTCATCAGATAAATGGTTTCTTTCTCCTTTGGCCCCCCCATCTTTCATCTTCCCTTATTGCTCCCTCTTGTCACTTTTTCTCCCATTCTTTTTTTTCTGTGATGGAATGTGTGTGTGAGAGTGAGTGACTGTGACTGTGTGTGAGTGACTGTGTGTGTGTGTGTGTGTGTGTGTGAGAGTGAGCGTGTGTGTGTGTGTGTGTGTGTGTGTGTGAGAGTGAGCGATTTTGTGTGTGTGTGTGAGAGAGAGTGAGTGACTGTGTGTGTGTGTGTGTGTGGTCATATCTGAGTGTGTTACGCCTGTGCTGCTTCTGTGTGAGCAGCCTGAATGTATGCATCAGTCAGTGTACAGAAGACTCGCCTGGCCTTGCCTTTGTGCACTGAGGATCTTATCTGACATTAGTGTGTGTGTGTGTGTGTGTGTGTGTGTGTGTGTCTGTGTTTTTATACAGCCATCTCTTTCTGGGTCTTTTTCTGCTGTCCATTTCGGCCCCCTGTTCAGCCTCTGGGTTGAGAGCGACAGACCAAAAATTCTTTCTTTTTTCCTGGTGGGAGTCGGAATGGATTGCACACAGCCCGTTTGCCCCCTTTCCTCTCCTCTCCTTGCGTCTCTTTCTTCCCTCTTTCCATAACTTTAAGCGCCATGTCTTGCAATCTATACCATGTGTGTGATGTATGTGATGTCACATTTATCTTCCTGTGGATTTGTCTTTCCCTTGTCCCTTCTGTATATCTGTATGCCATTCTGCCCCCCCCCCCCCCCTCCAAATCTTCAGTGTAGCCCGTTTACATCCTGATACTGGCCACTGAGTATAACAGAGGGAGTGATGAGGGGGGGGGGGGGGAGAAGTCTGAGTCACCCTCATTAGTCGTCTGTAGCTCCGCTAGCTCTGTCAGAAGCTCACTTGCCCTGTCGGTGCCTCTGTGTGTTGGCAGACGCAAGGCCTTTTTGTTTCCCCTCTTCTTCCTGCCTTCATTTTTCCACAGCGAGAGATCATAACATTCCGTCAATTTTCTTAATTGACCGTGATTGCAGACAAGAACTTAATCTTTTCCATGACAATCGGAAACGTTCTTGAGGGTTTTTTTCCACTTTCAAAGTATTTGGAAGTAATTAAAGTGATGTGAAATGTGCAAAACTGATGATTCTATCCAAACGTAAAGGGTCCATAGTAATCTTAGGCATGGACCCTTTTACAGTGCATTGTAATTTATTGACTCATTGAATGGTACCCGTTTCCTGGAATTGTGTTTTTAAATAGAGAATCCAAACATCCAGGATGAAAATTAACGTTTTATGAAAAAACTGAAGTTGTCAAATTACCTGACAAAACAACAAAATGGCCGTACTACTTCGTATGAGAGACCTCGTGTCCATCTCTGACCTCATTTGGGTATCCGTTGTTTGAGGGGGAAAAAACAAACAAAGGTAGACACTTCAACTGACTGTTTTGAGTTAAGAATAGTGTTCTAGACAGATGTCATGACCCTGTTGTTCAACAATGATCTTAAAGTGCATTGCTAGTCAGTAGCTTAGCGAACCGTAGTAGTTGGGTATCATTGTGATGCTTGTCAGTGGAGGTGGGGGGAACCATAGTAATCGGGACAGTTTGGTGTGTCGTTTTACTCGTAAGGAAATACATGCTAGTAGACGGAGGGTTGTTATTTGTTTTTGTTTTCCTCATTGAGATGGGATGGGTATTTAATTGTTTGGAATGTTTACAAATTTGGGTTTTCAGTTGTTCGGTTCAACATTGTAGCCTTTTGATTCATTATCCCCAATGCACTATTGACGAATTGTTGATAGGATGTTGACTACTTTTTTTTTTTTTCATTTCTTTTGATTTAAAATGTTTTCCATAATGTGTGAAACTTGGCCACTCGTACTGAATCAGGGAGAGGGTTGAGCAGCTCTCTCTGGTCCAATTAGAGTGTCCGGTTCTCGGGATTCGCCATTTGATTGGCCACAGCAGAACATCAGTTTCTGTCCCCTTCTGTTTATGATGCTTAACTCGTTAAACCTCGACCAATGGGGATGGGTTAAGCTGATGTCACTCAAAAGAAGGGGGCAGAGACTAATCTGTTTGGTTGAGACATTTGGCATTTTTATCGTCTGTCATGAATTCATCCATTCTAAGTCAATAAAGCAATCAGTTTCTCTAAGACACCGCTGGTTTGTTTTGTTGTGTATGCATAAGTGTCTGTGCACTTGATTGCTTGATTGTGTATAGATATTTGTAGCCTGGGTGCCATCCATTTTGTACGCGCTCCACTGATTGCTGCCTTTTCGCTGAAAAAAACAGTGGAGCGTGTTCAAAACGGATGGCACCCAGGCTTAGATATTTGTAGTACGTTAACCCAAAGTGTGTGTGTGTGTGTGTGTGTGTGTGTGTGTGTGCAGCTGTAATGTATCCAGCTGGGCTAAGGATGGCAGCAGAACATAGTGAAGTTCCAGTCTAACGCAAAGGGAGGCGTGAACTGACTACCAGCTCCACATCAGCTGAAGTACACTGAGTGCTTGTGAACTGACTCCCATCAGCTGGAGTACACTGAGTGCTTGTGAACTGACTCCCATCAGCTGAAGTACACTGAGTGCTTGTGAACTGACTGTATAATAATAATAACAATATTAATACTTTCAACTTGTATAGCGTTTTTCTAGGTACCCAAAGACGCTCTACATAGGACAAAAACAAAAAACCAAACACAAAAAGAGCAAACAAGACAAAACAAACAGAACATTTTAGTGAAAAAGAGCAGCTGGAGTGCACTGAATGCTTGAAGAGGCACATCCCAAGCTATTAGTCTGACTCGACCTTCAATAGTGGTCCTCAGCAAAGACAGCCAACAGCACAAATTTAGAGCCGTTTCGTCAGGAGTTTGCATGCACCATGGCCTAATGCTCATAATAATCTTTAAATTTAGAAGCACTTGGTTAAGGTTAACCCTCAAGCCAGCAGCCTTTTTGCTATGTTTAACTAACTGATGAGAAGTGGATTTGTCTCCCAATATAAAGTGCATTCATTCATTCACTGAAGGCACCTGTGTTTGGGTGAGTGTTAAAACTAAAGATTGAGTGTCGTATGCCTTTGTTGGCCAGTATTTAATAAGTATTTATTTAATAATTGATTCATAATGGACTTCCTACATCTCTTCAGGATGTACTCCCGGTTATAAATAGTCAGACTAGGATGTGGGTTTTCATTTAATTGATATTTACATAGAAAACACCTGGTATGATGTATTACTTCCTTATCTACACTGTAAGAACAATGGTACATGTGTCTCCCATGTAAACATTGCTCTTCAATACTCCCAGTCGTTCATATAGTTTACATAGAGACGGTTTGGTGTAGACGTATACCTATTATCAAGACGGACCAACGCTTGCATTCATTAAGCAGAACATCTGAAGCAGAACAGCGTTCTCTACGTCCAACTACATTGTGAACTGTAGAGTGGTTCTCTGTGATTTATGATCCCATTCGCTGATCGTCATGGCTTGTTCTGACAGAGTTGAGGTGACCTGAACTCGGTTGTTTTGCGCGGCGATGGCGTGATTGGGACTAACCTGTGTTTTTGAGGAGCGCAGCGGTCCCTCGTTAGGCCCCCGCTGTGCAGAAGCGGACCTCACAAACACGCACCCACACATCAACACACGCACACGCTGTGCAGAACCGGCCCTCACAAACACGCACCCGTGCCAGTGAACTGTCAGCCGATAACCAGCTTTCCTTCTCTCTCTCTCTCGGGCGCGCAGCCACGGGGGCCAAAACAAATCACTTCCCAGTGAGCCGGAGCCTTGTGCGGACACCCATTGTGCCTCACTAAAGCTGTGGAGAATGTCAGGGATATTCGGTTTGGCTTGAGCGCTTCCTCAAATCCAAAAATTCCCCACATAATTTGACACTAGGATTGAGAGAGAGAGAGAGACAGAGAGGGAAAGGGTGAGAGAAGGTGAGAGGCTTTGAGTTTTCTTGAAATATTCTTCGACTCAGAGCACTCTTCGAAAAAAATTCCTCCCAGCAGCATTAGCAGTAATTGTTTTGCCTCGGCGTCTAATGAAAATGATAGGGCTGCATCCGTTGGAGCTGATGCCTACATTAACAGAGATAAGTCCTGCGATGGAGGTGCCCTCACAGAGCTCTGCTGACGAGAGAGGAGAGGGGATCAAGGGATGAAACAGGAGAAGCTGAACAAACCCCTGAAGAAACCAGACTTCAGTATGCAAATAACCTCAACAACCCTCCATAAACACCCCAGCCAGGCTTCGTTCCCCTTCTTAACCACCACACACACACACACACACACACACACCCGCCAGGCTTGTCAGTTGGTTGTTACGTCTCTTAATCACCCTCAAAACATACTCTTGCAGGCTTCTCAGTCCGTCATCCCCCATCTTAGCCAGCGCCCCCCCCCCCCACACACACACACACATCCTCCTTGGCTTCTCAGTTGGTTGTTTTATCTATTAACCACCCTCCACACATACTCTTGCAGACTTCTCAGTCAGTAGATCCCCCTCTTAACCACTCTCCCCACACACACGCACACACACACAGACACACACACACACACACACATACACCTCCTGGCATTCCAGTCAGTCATTACTCTTCTTGACCACTCCACGCACAATCTTTCCCCTGACTTCTAAGTCAGTCTCTCATCCATGAGGATCAGTGTGTATGTGTGTCTGTGTGCAGGGGCGGCCTTTCCTACAGGCGGGTTAGGCGGCCGCCTAGAGCGCCATCTACAGGGGGAGCGCCAAATAATGCGCCCGAAAGAAGAAAAAAAAAACACAATAATAATTTCCTTTTTTCCCCCCGGACGCATACATTGGCGCCCCTTCTATATCTCCAACCAATTTTTGACATTAAAAACTAAATCTAACATTAGGGTATATGAACCAAAAATCAAAAACGGAGGGGTATGTTCTTCATTGGTATTGACAGAACGGCGTGCATGATTAGACGGGCCGGAATACAGAACAAGTCAAATTGCTCTCTCTACCGTTGTAAGGATAGGTGAAATTAATGATGATGTAACCTCGCGAGGTGCAGGCATATGTACTTATGATGTACAATACACATTAAGGGTTGCTACAATATGTTATCATGAAAACATTAATGAACACAGTATTTCAGAGATCAAACTAATTTTGGAGAAACAGTGTATAATGAGCAGATAGACAACACGTGGGAACAAATTAATACAACTTCTTCAGGGGGTTGTCAAACATTATTGTGAATGACGAACATTAACATGGATTTATGGGAACAGCCGCTCAACAGCGCCTCGTCTGCTGCAACTAATTACAAAACCAACTTCCTCCAACAATGTCACGTAGGCCTATGCGCCATTCTTTTAACGACATTGAAGCGAAAAAGTAAATTTCGCCACAAAGCTAAATTTAACAAATAATGAGAATACATACTGTAACGTGCCGGCATAGTCGCCCCATAATGCCTTGCGGCGGGCGCATCATTTTCTATGATGAACTAACGATGTACCTGTTCCTTACTGTTCTTATTGCATGTCGTTGTACTGTGTTGGGACTGAGTTTATACAGTTGCGTGACGGTAACACAGTCTATTTGCTGCGATCGTTGTTGTGTTTATGTGAAATAATTGCAGTCTTACAAGGCAAAATAGCGTTTGAAAGTTTTCCGTTTTCGTGGGGGGGGGGGGGGGGGGGCGGCGCCGCAATTTTCCGTCTCGTAAACGGTCGTTGCCATTTGAAACGGTCGATGCCATTTCCGATCATGTCCGATTCTGCTTCGGAATTAAAACATGGCGCCATATTGGATTGAGCGCTTCCTATTAAAACAATGGTACCAAAATGTTTGTAATTACGTATGTTCTGCTTCATGAAATACTGTTTTTCTGTTATATTGTAAAATTTTGACATTGATTTCTCACTAGAAATGCAATAATAACACGTTCATGTTGCATCGTTTGACTAACACGTTCATGTTGCATCGTTTGACTTAACTAAGGACATTTTTACGTTTAAATGAAATACATCGTATCGTCTCGTCACGTGATCAAAAAGAGACTTGACATTGGGTACAAAAATGATTACCCAGCAATCCTCACTGCACATACTAATGAAAATAAGACATTATTCATTTAATTGAATAGTTTTTTTTTATAGTTTCCATAGTTCATGTAGGATAAGCATATAATTGTGTTATAGATTTCCCTTCTACAAAATAATACTCACCATGACCTAGATAGGGTGGCCATTCCAAGGGTATAAATAACATAAGGTACTACAAGTCATTACAGTTAGTGATGGGTCACGGGTGTGTTTCTAGAAAATTATCTACCTCTAGTTCTCGCATGTTGAACATTTTGTAAAGCACCCGACGAGGCAAAATCCCGGACGATTTGGGAATCTCTGCCGGACGCATTTTTAGGTCTTAAAAGAGGACATGTCCGAAAAAGAGCACGTCTGGTCACCCTACCATATAACAGAAAACAGTAGGCTATTTCATGAAGCAGAAAACAAGGAATTATGAAGGTTTTGACAAGACCCCAGTCAAGTCAATGGAGAAATTGCCTCTAAAAATATCCTTCGTGAAGTCAAACGGTGTAAAATAAACGTGTTATTATTGCATTTCTAGTGAGAAATCAATGTCAAAATCAATGTCAAAATTTAACAATATAACAGAAAAACAGTATTTCATGAAGCAGAAAATACGTAATTACAAACATTTTGGTACCATTGATTTAATAGGAAGAAGTGCTCAATCCAATATGGCGCCATGTTTTAATTCCGAAGCATGCCGACAACTTCACGAAGCATTCGGAATTGAACACCGGAGATCGGACGCGATCGGAAATGGCATCGACCGTTTCAAATGGCAACGACCGTTTACGAGACGGAAAGTTGCGGCGGCGCCAGGAGTGAAGCTCGCCTAGAGCGCCAAATGTGCTAGGGCCGCCCCTGTCTGTGTGTGTGTGTGTGTGTGCTGGGCAAGACTCAGGTATTATAGAACAGAGTTTGACATATTTTAGGGGGCTAAAACCGTCAAGCGCCACCCTTGCAGCTGTGACAGAAGTAGCTCATCCCTCCCTCGTTTTCTCTCTATCTCTCTCTCTCTCTTTCTATTGATTTCTCTCTCTCACTCTTTCCTTGTCTGTCTTGTGTTCTTTCAGCCCCTGTAAGAGGCATTCTGTGTCTGCCCCTATGTGAGGCCCATGTGATTCTGACCATCTAGCGCTTCTTCTCTCTTGTGCTTTTCAGTCCTGAGCCAGACAGGTGGACTCAAGATGTGGTAAGACGCCCGTCTGCTGAACTGATTTGTGATGTTACCTGTCCGTCTCACCGCAGGTGGTGGTCGCTGTGACACGGGCAGGGAAGGTTCTGGAATGTGCATACCTTCACCTCTACTCCTCCCCCTCGTCTCCTCCTCTCCTCCTCCCTGTCTCCTCCTCTCCTCCCTTCCTCCTCTTCCTCCTCCCTGTCTCCTCCTCTCCTCCTCCTCCTCCTCCCCCCTGTCTCCTCCTCCCCCTCGTCTCCTCCTCTCCTCCTCCCTGTCTCCTTCTCTCCTCCTCCTCCTCCCCCCTGTCTCCTCCTCTCCTCTCCTCCTCTCCTCATCCCCCTGGTCTCCTCCTCTCCTCTCCTCCTCTCCTCTTCCCCCTCGTCTCCTCCTCCTCATCCCCCTGGTCTCCTCCTCTCCTCTCCTCCTCTCCTCTTCCCCCTCATCTCCTCCTCCCCCTGTCTCTTCCTCTCCTCCCCTCCTATCCTCTCCTCATCCCCCTCGTCTCCTCCTCTCCTCTCTGTTTCACTGCCCTGCAGACAGTGCGAGTGCTCTCACGCGTAACCCACGGAAACGACTGGATAATGCTCCCTGGCTCCCGTCGTCCTTGGGCTCCCTTCCAGTCTGTTCTGTGTACACGTGTGTGTACACTCCCAATGATTTATGTAGGATAGAATGTGTTTCCTTTCTCTCTAGATATATCTTCTGTCTGTCTGTGTGTTTTCTGACATTTACTGTAAATCCATTATGTGTGTGTGTGTGGGGGGGTGTGTGTGGTTTCATGTCATCTCACTGTCTCCACAGAATACCTCCCCAATGCAATCCTGTCACTGCCTTCCGCGAATCCCTTTGCCCTATTTCTCCTTTCTTGTTCTCTCACCTTTCCTTTGTCCTACCTCATCCTATTTTCCGACGTCCTTGTTCTCCATTTTTACTTTGTTTTTCTTTTTTTTTTTCCTGCCCCGCTGGCCCAGTAATTAGACAGTGATTGATATACTCCTGGCGCATTTGTAATGTAAAACACATTGTGTTTATCTTTCCCTCTCCAGCTCCCTGTCTCTGCCCTCTAATGCTAGCTGGTTTCCATTAGTGGAGGGAGAAACTCCTAATTGCACACATGGCTCTTTCCCTCCCCTCTCCTACTCCCCATACTATGTTCTATTATTCTCAAGTTTTTCTCTCTCTCTCTCCTTTTCTCTCTCTTCCTCTCCGTTTCTCTGTCAGTCTCTATCCCTCATTCTCATTCTTTCTTTCTGTCTACCTTCTCCCTGTCCTTTCTTTTGTTTTTTTACATAATCTATGTTGGCTGGCTATCTCATCTCTGATGAGAAGTACTCAAACAGTCCCTGCTTTACTTCTCTTTCCACTGACCCTCATGCCACTCCACTCTGCTATCCAGACTAAAGGACTCATGTGACACTGGATAACCAGGCCATGCTATGCTATGCTATGCTATGCTATGCCACTCCACTCTGCTATCCAGACTAAAGGACTCATGTGACACTGGATAACCAGGCCATGCTATGCTATGCCACTCCACTCTGCTATCCAGACTAAAGGACTCATGTGACACTGGATAACCAGGCCATGCTATGCTATGCCACTCCACTCTGCTATCCAGACTAAAGGACTCATGTGACACTGGATAACCAGGCCATGCTATGCTATGCTATGCTATGCTATGCCACTCCACTCTGCTATCCAGACTAAAGGACTCATGTGACACTGGATAACCAGGCCATGCTATGCTATGCTATGCTATGCCACTCCACTCTGCTATCCAGACTAAAGGACTCATTTGACACTGGATAACCAGGAGATGTTATAATATACCCATCACCCATCACAGCCTCTCCCATCTACCAGTACTAGCCAATTTCTGTCTTGGGTTTGTGCCACTCCTCAATGGTCTGCCACCCATCTTTAGGGAAAGTACATACGTTGAGCTATTGTTTCTCAGGCTACACGGCCCTGATGAAGCAGGCCATTTCATAAGCAAGCCTTGCCAAAACAATGCTAACCTTACCCTCTTGCCTTATTTCAGTCCGCACACAAACAGTTTGGCTGCTACGATGCTGCTGTGATGTTGAGCCTGTAAGGCCCATGTGCCACTAGTTAACCGGGCAATGCCATACCAAGACAGGCTACGCCATGCTACCACACCCTACCTACCAGTAGTGCCCAATTTCAGGCATGGGATGACAGGCGCCCTGGTCTTTGGAAGGATACACCCGGGTTCGAGTCTGGGTGGGGTGACCACGCTCTCCCCTTTGCTACACAGGCGCCCCTGGTCTTTGGAAGGATACACACGGGTTCGAGTCTGGGTGGGGTGACCACGCTCTCCCCTTTGCTACACAGGCGCCCTGGTCTTTGGAAGGATACACCCGGGTTCGAGTCTGGGTGGGGTGACCACGCTCTCCCCTTTGGTACACAGGCGCCCCTGGTCTTTGGAAGGATACACACGGGTTCGAGTCTGGGTGGGGTGACCACGCTCTCCCCTTTGCTACACAGGCGCCCTGGTCTTTGGAAGGATGCGCCCAGCCGGCACAAGCTGTGACAGTTACCCCAAGGGAGGAGTGACTCACCACTGCTGTCATCAAAAAAACATGAGCCGCCAGAGTGGACTGATGGATGGGAGTTTAGAAAGTTTTTTCTATTAATGATGAGCCCATGAAGAAGCGCAGGTCGTGTCTCATGTACTTATAGCTGAGGCAGCTTGTGGCAAGAGCACAGTCAGGGGGATTTGGTGCATCTGGAAAACATCAAGATACTCAAGTCTAGAGCTTCGCTTGTGTGTGCATCTATGTGTTTTTATGTGTACATACTTTTTAGTGTGTGTGTGTGTGTGTGTGTGTGTGTGTGTGTGTGTGAAGTGACTGCTGTATTGAAGGTGTGTATGGATGAGGTCATCTGAATGACTCTGATGTAACTGTTTTCTCTACGCCGGCGTCCTCTAAAAATACCCTCGACAGCTGTTCCCACAAGTTTGTTCCTGTACAGGGAACCTGCGAGCATAGCTGTACTCATAAAGATTCCACCACTTTACGAGGACATGAAAAGCTTTCATCTCCCTGGTTGGTGTGTGTGTGTGTGAGTGTACATGTGTGTGATTGTGTGTGGGTGCGTGTGCATGTGTGTGTGAGTTTGTGTGTCTGCGTGCTTGCGTGTCTGTGTGTGTGTGTGTGTGTGTGTGTGTGTGTGTGTGTGTGTGTGTGTGTGTGTGTGTGTGTGCGCACGTGTGTGTGTGTCTGCACGTGAGTGCAGTGGGGCTCTCCTCTCTCTATCTACATGTATCCACTCCCATAAGGCACTGAGATTCCCCTAAGCCCCCCCATGCAGACATGTCCACATAAAACCTGACCCTAGTGGCCTGCCTGGTCTCAAACGTTAAACGATAAAAATTGATATTACTATTAATTTGTAAACTTATGCTATTGCATTGCAAGCTTGCTCTCGTGTGTGTGTATGTCCATGTGTATTGGTCGTCTGGGCACACCTTTAATACTGAAAAAAAGCATGCTAATTTTTCATGCTGAATTGAGTTCAGCCTATTGGTCCGGCCGTACACAACAGTGGCCCATTGGGGAAATTAATTGCCCACCCCTGGTCTACACGGTGGTATTCACCAGCTCAGCTGAGGTGGATGAGGAGGATGAGAGCGGCCTTAGGGAATAAGATGGATGGATGGGGTGGCGGCGCACCAACTCCTGTAGCACTACTCCAGAAACACCTGGTCTGGATCTGGTGTTTTGGTCAACAGCACAAGTCCTCCTGAAGCCAGAATACACTGAAGGGAGGCCGTGGTAGAGGCACATCATAACACTCTGAACACCACAATAAAAACTAAAAAAGCCCAAGGAAATCACACGTCTACCGGCCTACCGTGGACACCTTCATCTGCTCCTTATACGGTCATGGTGAAAGCAGAAAGCTTTTTGTCCTGAGGCTGGGAAACAGATCACTGGGTGACTGCTTTTGTAGCCAGGGCGGAGATAGCGGATCAAGCCCTCAGCATGAGTTGGGTCAGTCAACCTAAACACTACCATTATCCCGGTACTATTGCCCCTGCCCCCCCCCCCCCACACACACACACACACACACACACCCCCACCAACTCACACATACATACTTCCCCAAATATTCCCCCACCCTTTCCCAAACCCAAATAGCAGCCTAGTCTGGGGAGAACCCGACCGGGACCCGGTGGGCCGGTGCCTGGCCCGGGCCCGATGTGGCTCTGGTTCAGCTGTGGTCTGGCAGGGCAGACAGCTAAATCCCCAAACAGACACCAGTGTGCCTTCCTTCTGTACCCTGGAAATCCATATCTAATGCCAGCCGTTTCTGTGCGCTATTGTTTCATAAGCCCTCTGCAACAACAGAGCACTGTTCACACGCCAATACAGTCTCTCGGAACGAGGGGAGAGAGAGAAAGAGAGAGAGAGAGACAGCGAGAGAGAGAGAGAGACAGCGAGAGAGAGAGAGGGAGAGAGAGAGAGAAACAGAGATGTGAAAGAGAGAGAGAGAAACAGAGATGTGAAAGAGAGAGAGAGAAAGAGAGACAGCGAGAGAGAGAGGGAGAGAGAGAGAGACAGCAAGAGAGGGAGAGAGAGAAACAGAGATGTGAAAGAGAGAGAGAGAAAGAGAGACAGCGAGAGAGAGGGAGAGAGAGAGAGAGAGAGAGAAACAGAGATGTGAAAGAGAGAGAGAGAGAGAGAGAAACAGAGATGTGAAAGAGAGAGAGAGAGAGACAGCGAGAGAGACAGCAGGAGAGGGAGAGAGAGAGAGAAACAGAGATGTGAAAGAGAGAGAGAGAGAAACAGAGATGTGAAAGAGAGAGAGAGAGAGAAACAGAGATGTGAAAGAGAGAGAGAGAGAGAGAGAATGTGACTGGAGGCATGGAGAGAGACAGAACAGACGTGCATACAGTGAAAGCATACAGAAAGCAGGCCAAAGCTGCGTGGCGAATCCGCATCGTTCATTAGTCTGGCCTGGCTCCACTTGTTTGTGAACCGTTGCTGCACAGCACACAAGGCCAAATGACTAGACAAATATTTAACTTTTGCGGTGGTCTGTGGTGCCTCAGAGCAATATTTTACCTTAATATCCCTCCCCCACATGCACAGACACACACACACACACACACACACACACACACACACACACACACATGGGAAAGGCATCAGCAGAGCCCCAGACACCAAACTGATGGTGAACTTTTCAAAATAGATGTTTATTACATGATCTACACAGAGTAAGTGTGTATTTTGTACTAAAAAATAGGCTTGAATGACACAAAATAAGGCTATGTAGACATCAGAGCATTCACCCATCCAATGCTTATACATCTCGAGGAACATAACTACACATGTTATCATTGCACTGGGTGAGCTTGTACTACCACTGCACAGGTGCCTTAAAGATGACAAATAGCTATGATTTTGAACAACACACCAATCAAGGCTTTGTGTATTATCGGTATATGAGAATATTGCTTCATTTATTGATATAGGTTGTTTAAGAAATGAGATCATAAAAAGGGAGGGAATAGGCCCGGTGGGATTGGTCATAAAACACTGAACATGCTCGACCCTTTGTTAATGTGAAAGGTGTAACAAGAAGTTATGTAGTCAAAAGATAAAAGTCCTTTTAGACCTACGGCTGTGACGTCATTAAAAGGAATGTTTCTCAGTACTCCTCTACTACCTAAAAAGTTTGTCTGCATTTCGTTTCTTTTTGTAAACATTAGTTTTCCGTTTACATTTGTTTTACAATTTCTCTCCTGGTTCTTATTTAAATTTTTTGGCAGGAGAATGTAAACAAAAAAGGAAAATAATACCCGAAACACAGAAATAAATGGGTGAGAAAACATTTCAATCACACAAAATTGTTACATGATTATTGTCACGTTTACAACAAGAACTGCATGTTTCACCTTGAAGTACCATACAGAGGGCGCCTGTAAGCAGGAGTTCATAACTTGAAAACCAAACGTGTGCAGGCACTTTAATGGTACAGTATGTTCTTATCGTTCTCATCACCAGAAAGGATCTTTCAGTATTTTATTTCTCTTTCATACTGACATGCAAGAAAATCTCTTTTTTTTCTACAAAGTCTGCTTAGAGTCTGTTCCCTTGAATGTATCGTCAAGTGGCGGAACATGTTCGACGTCATGGTCCCAAGATTCCGACTGATTTATGCACACAGAACTATGACCTCCTCGGAAATTACAGACATGTAGGTTGTACACTCGAGGTAGAGTTGAAACATCTGTTAGAAGCGTTAGAACGCTCCCGTATGGTGAACTGCTTTACCGAAGAGCGAACATTCCAAGGTTCATTCGTGTTATCATTCGCTGCATGTGATTTCTTTCACAACATTCAGCCTAAGAGTTGTGCTGTTTTTTGTACATACGTATTAAATAAAAATCTTTTTCAAAAATCAGTGATGAAAAAAGCCTAAGCCATCTTTTATTTCTCCTTACTTGGTTTGCAGGTTGCTGGAGCTGTCACCATCTGCAATGATATTTCTAGAGGTTGACACAAGGCCACCAGCACAACTGGTCATGGTTTCCTCAAAGTCTTTTATCATTGCTACACTTGCCGCCTCTCTAAGTGCTCATAGCATTCCCATAACTGATGAACCTTCTTCTGAACTCCAGTTTAGAAACAGAGCCACAAGCTTTTAGCCCAGTATGGGTGAACGTTTAAGAAATAATAAAATAAAATAAATATTCTCTTGATTTATAGCTTGAATGTCTTCAAAAAGGTAAACTGCCCTGCTACATCTTCCCACGTTAAATAAATATTAGCTTTTTGCCTGTGCATACTGTTCATCAATATGTGCATTATCTACCCTTTCTCCCAGCTGGGCCTAAGATGCTAAGGTAAGATAAGACATATCAGTAACGCTAAGAGGTGTGAATTCCACTACAGGCACCTGGTACGCTTTGCAATGCCGCACTTTTTATTGTCAGGAAATTGATTAACCATTTTGAAGTGTGCAAGTGCACAGAGTAGACTCCAGTGAGTAAGTCCTCGTCTCATTGGCTCCAGTGAGTAAGTCCTCGTCTCATTGGTACAGAGTAGACTCCAGTGAGTAAGTCCTCATCTCATTGGTACAGAGTAGACTCCAGTGAGTAAGTCCTTGTCTCATTGGCACAGAGTAGACTCCAGTGAGTAAGTCCTCATCTCATTGGCTCCAGTGAGTAAGTCCTCGTCTCATTGGTGCAGAGTAGACTCCAGTGAGTAAGTCCTCATCTCATTGGCTCCAGTGAGTAAGTCCTCGTCTCATTGGTACAGAGTAGACTCCAATGAGTAAGTCCTCATCTCATTGGTACAGAGTAGACTCCAGTGAGTAAGTCCTCGTCTCATTGGCACAGAGTACACTCCAGTGAGTAAGTCCTCGTCTCATTGGCTCCAGTGAGTAAGTCCTCGTCTCATTGGTACAGAGTAGACTCCACTGAGTAAGTCCTCATCTCATTGGTACAGAGTAGACTCCAGTGAGTAAGTCCTCGTCTCATTGGCACAGAGTAGACTCCAGTGAGTAAGTCCTCATCTCATTGGCACAGAGTAGACTCCAGTGAGTAAGTCCTCGTCTCATTGGCTCCAGTGAGTAAGTCCTCGTCTCATTGGCACAGAGTAGACTCCAGTGAGTAAGTCCTCATCTCATTGGCTCCAGTGAGTAAGTCCTCATCTCATTGGCACAGAGTAGACTCCAGTGAGTAAGTCCTCATCTCATTGGCACAGAGTAGACTCCAGTGAGTAAGTCCTCGTCTCATTGGTACAGAGTACACTCCAGTGAGTAAGTCCTCATCTCATTGGTACAGAGTACACTCCAGTGAGTAAGTTCTCGTCTCATTGGTGCAGAGTACACTCCAGTGAGTAAGTCCTCGTCTCATTGGCTCCAGTGAGTAAGTCCTCGTCTCATTGGCTCCAGTGAGTAAGTCCTCGTCTCATTGGCTCCAGTGAGTAAGTTCTCGTCTCATTGGTGCAGAGTAGACTCCAGTGAGTAAGTCCTCGTCTCATTGGCTCCAGTGAGTAAGTCCTCGTCTCATTGGCTCCAGTGAGTAAGTCCTCGTCTCATTGGCTCCAGTGAGTAAGTCCTCGTCTCATTGGCTCCAGTGAGTAAGTCCTCGTCTCATTGGCTCCAGTGAGTAAGTCCTCGTCTCATTGGCTCCAGTGAGTAAGTCCTCGTCTCATTGGCTCCAGTGAGTAAGTCCTCGTGTCATTGGTGCAGAGTTCACTCCAGTAAGAAAGTTCTTGTCTCATTAGCTACAGTGAGAAAGTTCTCGTCTCACTGCACATGTTCGTGTTCATGTTTGATGCACCGGCACCTTCTCCGAGCCATGTGAAAAAAACTTCAAAAATCAAGGGAACCATTCCCAATTAGATCCAGTCACATTTACTCTGGAATTTCACATTCCTGCTTCAGTGATTACATTCACATGTTAGGTTTCCGTGACATGCTCGACATTCCGGTGCCTCACAGAATTGAAGATAGAACAGAACAGAAGTTTTTTCGTCTTGCATTATACGGCCTCATATAGAAAAAAAAAACTGCAGTCTATGAACTACAGTTTAGATGAAGTCTAAGGTGGCAGAGTAGTTCTCCTCCTTGAGCCTCGGGTTGATGCTGACCCTGTGGGATGATCAGTGTTGTGTCTGCTTGTGTTGTCTCAGTAGATTTGGCTTTAGGTAGTGGTCATGTATCTCATGGTCATCGTGTACCTGTTCTCCTTGGCATGTCACAGAGATGATAAAGATGCAATATGTCTCTCTCTCTCTCTCTCTTTGTGTGTGTGTGTGTGTGTGTGTGTGTGTGTGTGTGTGTGTGTGTGTGTGTGTTGAAAAGTCTTGACAGAAAAACTGTGTGTGTCCAAGGCTGTTCAACAGCTTTTTATGATGCTGCCACACCCAACCATGTGTGTGTGTGTATGCATGCGTGTGTGTGTGTGTGTGTGTGTGTGTGTGTGTGTGTGTGTGTGTTCCATACCTATGCAGCAGCCCAACTAAGCGTGCTGCTGAGAGAGTGCCTGTACTGTAGTCTGTGCTAGAGTCGTCCATAGCTGCACGCTTCCACAGTGTTCTGCTTCCGTCTGCCCCTCCAGACAAGTGCTGAAAGGCAGCCACTGTGAACCATCAGCGGGGGCACTCCACACCATTTGTGTGTGTGAATATATGTGTGTATGAATGTGTGTGTGTGAGTGTGTGTATGAATGTGTGTATATGTCTGTGTGAGTATGTGTGTAATATGTGTGTGTATGAATGTGTGTGTGTGTGAGTATGTGTGTGTATGAATGTGTGAGTATGTGTGTAATATGTGTGTGTATGAATGTGTGTGTGTGAGTATGTGTGTGTATGAATGTGTGTATATGTGTGTGTGAGTATGTGTGTAATATGTGTGTGTGTATGAATGTGTGTGTGAATGTGTGTATATGTATGTGTGAGTATGTGTGTAATACGTGTGTGTATGAATGTGTGTATATGTCTGTGTGAGTATGTCTGTAATATGACTGTGTATGAATGTGTGTGTGTGAGTATGTGTGTGTATGAATGTGTGTATATGTCTGTGTGAGTATGTCTGTAATATGACTGTGTATGAATGTGTGTGTGTGAGTATGTGTGTGTATGAATGTGTGTATATGTCTGTGTGAGTATGTGTGTAATATACGTGTGTATGAATGTGTGTGTGTGAGTATGTGTGTGTATGAATGTGTGTATATGTCTGTGTGTGTATGTGTGTTTATGAATGTGTGTGTGTGAGTATGTGTGTGAACATGTGTGTGTATGTGGGCATGCACGTCTGTCACGGTGCTGTCCTTGGTGGTGGTGGAGGTGTGTGTGGCGGTGGAGGTGTGTGTGGTGGTCGAGTCGTCAGTACATGCTGTCCTTGGTGGTGGTGGAGGTGTGTGTGGTGGTGGAGTCGTCCGGCAGGGATCCGCGGCGCGCCGGCCTCCAGCGGCAGCGCAGCAGAGCCTGCATCTCCCGCGACACGCTGCTGGAGAAGGCCGTGTAGATCCAGGGGTTGGTGCAGGAGTTCAGGTTGGCCAGCAACATCAGGATGGTGAACGCCACACCTGGGGGAGAGAAGATGGGTTCTGTTAAGGTTTCTTCCTGCCTTAGAGGGAGTTTTTGTCTTACCCCTGTTGCCATTGTGCTTGCACTAAGGGTGCCATTGTGCTTGCACTTCAGGCTCTGGGCTCTGTAAAGCGCCCAGAGGCAATTGTATTGTTATGGAGCTATATAAATTAAATTGAATTGAACTGAACTGAACTGAATTGAATTGAATTGAATTGAATTGAATTGAATTGAATTGAATTGAATTGAATTGAATTGAATTGAATTGAATTGAATTGAATTGAATTGAATTGAATTGAATATAATATTGCTGCTGAGTGCTGTGAACCTTGTTCCCTGATAGATGCTCTTGAGTGATCGTGTAGCTGAATAAGTACATTTACATTTAGTAATTTAGCAGACGCTGTTGTCAAAAGCGACGTACAAAGGAGAGAACAGTCAAGCTAAGAGCAATTAAAACCTGGTGTAACAATAAATACTGCTTTATTTCTTAAAGTAGTGCAACAAGTGCTAACAAAACAAACGTTGTGGATGTGAGACCCATAATGAATATAATATAATTAATGGATATCCATGTATGTACTGCACTGTAAATTTGATTATAGTGTCTAATTAATGTAAACAAATAGATATAGAATAGTTCTGTGGCTACTGCTAAGGCTACTTTAGCTGCCCATCTCCCGTGCTGAAACCCCAGTGAAGACGGGCCTTACGAAAGAAGGACAATAAAGATGCAACGTCTTGAAAATTAATTAAATGGAGGGGAACCAATACTGGACAAGGCGAGACGTGTGCTGACAAAGGAAGGCTAGGAGTTGGCAACTTTATATACTCTGATAAAGATACTCTGCTGCCTGCAACAGAACAAAAAAAATCAATGAGTGTTGAACAAGCAGAAGACCTTGAAGGAAGGGGGCTCCCCGTTAAGAAAAACGTCTGATGCGCTGTGAACAGAGGGAACAGAGAGAGGAGAGAAAGAGTGAAAGAGATAGGAAAGAAAGAGCTCCATCATGGACGACCCAGCAGTCAGAGGCGGGGCGTGAGGGAAGAGAGATGGAGATGGGGCAGTGGGAAAAGAAGAGTAAAATCTCAACCACACATCCATACACTCTCTCTCTCTCTCTTAAACACACACACACACACACACACACACACACACACACACACACACACACACACAGACACAGAGAAAAATTAAGTGACTGTGTGAACACAAATGACACTACAGGCCACCCAGGAGCTGGTCAGAGAGCTCTCGTATACCTGACCTGACGCAGGTCCAATGGGGATCAAAACAATGTGTGTTTATGGGAGCGTCAGTTGAAGTGTGTGGTCCTGTTGACTTATTACACGCTTGGAAAAGGCGGCATGGGGGGCACTGTGGCTCAAACAGTAGCCCCGACCACATTCGGGCTTGACGCTCAAGGAGGTCACGGGTTCGAATCCGGCCCGATCCCATTTCTCCTGTCCACTCCCTACCTCTTCTCCCTCTCATTTCCTGTCACAATCTTCACTGCTCTGTTGATTAAAGGCATACAAAGCCCCAAAACCCCCCCCCCACCAAAAAAAGAAGAAAAAAAGGCAGCATTAAAGGGCAAAAAGAGGACCCACAGAGTGACAGACTGTGGATTGGGTCTGCCGGATACGGGCCAGATCTGGGCCACATCTGGCTGAGCCATGTGGGGAGGGCCACACTCATTATCCCAGGGCAGAATCGGAATGTGGAATGGATTCGGTCATGGACGTGTCCGTGAGACAGGATTAGGGCAGTGGGACAAGGTGTCGATGGAGAGAGGGAGACGTGTCGATTTCAGGCTTGCCCTTTGACCGAGCCGGGCCATCTGTCTGATCACGCCAGGACTGCTGGGCCAACAGCAGGTCACCTGACTGTGTGTGTGTGTGTGTGTGTGTGGGTGTGTGTCTGGGTGAGCCTGTGTGTGTGTGTCTGATCACGCCAGGACTGGTGGGCCAACAGCAGGTCACCTGACTGTGTGTGTGTGTGTGTGTGTGTGTGGGTGTGTGTCTGGGTGAGCGTGTGTGTGTGTGTGTGTCTGATCACGCCAGGACTGGGGGGCGAACAGCAGGTCACGCTGGGCATTGAGGCCCTTGTTAATTTAGAGGCGTTGACACTGTTCTGCTCTAGTTTAAACAGCAGGATTAGGTAATACCTGACTGTGTGTGTGTGTGTTTGTGTGTGTGGTTGTGTGTGTGTGTGTGTGTGTGTGTGTGTGTGTGTGTGTGTTTGTGTGTGTGTGTTTGTGTGTGTGTGTGTGTGTGTGTGTGGGTCTGTGTGTGTGTGTGTGTGTGTGTGTTTGTGTGTGTGTGTGTGTGTGTGTGTGTGTGTGTGTGTGTGTGTGTGTTTGTGTGTGTGTGTTTGTGTGTGTGTGTGTGTGTGTGTGTGGGTCTGTGTGTGTGTGTGTGTGTGTGTGTTTGTGTGTGTGTGTTTGTGTGTGTGTGTGTGTGTGGGTCTGTGTGTGTGAGTGTGTGTATGTGTATGTGTGTGTGTGCGTGTGCGTGTGAGTGTGAGTGTGCGTGTGCATGTGCGGTGTGTGTGTGAGAAAAAGACAGAGTGAATGTTTCTGGGCATTGTACAAGTGTTTGAGCTCTTGATTGTTGATTTGAGTTCAGACATTTATAGTATGTTTATGCAAATTCTGTTTGCATGTGAGCGTGTCTGAGCTGAGGATTGAGTGCTCTGTACTTCTTTGTTTACGTCCTATTGTCTGTGTGTGTGTGCGCACGTGTGTGTGTGTGCATTCCTGTTGAAATGTGTGCACACTGTTTATTGTGTGTTGCAGTTTGTCTCTGGCAAGAGGAGGCGAAACAACAGTAGGAAAGCATTCTGGCTGTTTACAGAGCTTTGAGCTAATGTGAGAACAACACACACACACACACACACACACACACACACACACACACACACACACACACACAAACACACACACAGACGCATACACACACAAACACACACAAACACACACATACACACACACACACACACACACACACAAACAAACACAAACACACAGACAAACACACACACACGCACACGCACACACACACACACATTATGTGCACTTCCTTTCATAACCATTGTCCTCAGATAGAAACTCTTCTCAAATCAAGCATATAATTCACTCGAGCCATTAGTTCCAGCCTACATCACAGCACCTGATTTAAATCATCAAGTCAATTCAGGAAACAGCTGAACATTAGATCCAGGTTTTAATACACTGCAAATAAACTGTGAGTGAGCTACAACCATCGCAGCAAAGACATAGTGCTAAAACTGACAGTGTCTCTATGCAGTCTTCCAACTCATTCGCTCATCCAACTCTTATTTTAAGCGCATTTATGGAAATTCGTCGAAAAGAAATGTGAGTCTTTGAGGGCATTTCCATCTGCTGTGACATGCTAACTTCAAATGGACACTCTCATAATCAAGGGAAGTGTTGAGAACAGCTGTTGGTTCAAATATTAGGTTGGCAGGACAACTTAAACACGATTTTTTTTTTTTATGCCAATACCCCTGATTTCATCAACCTCAGGCGAATTATACCCTATGCCAAATAAGGAGTTCATCCACCGCCCTCTAGCAAATCGATTCCCTATTCGACTTGATGTGATTTAATGTCAATTTCAAGCATTTCCACTCAACATTTCCTATTCAGATGGTCGAAATGGGCATCAGAAAGTTGGATAGAAACCCTCCTGATTGGGTTTGTAGCAGAATATATGTTCTGGAAATAAGCTGAGAATATGAATGTCTAGTATGTCCAAGGGCTGGGGCCATCATAATGAGAGAGGCCCTGGGGGCCGCTCCTGGAGTAAGGCATGAATATGTGTCCTCAACCTGTATGTTATTGTGTGTGTGTGTGTGTGTGTGTGTGTGTGTGTGTGTGTGTGTGTGTGTGTGTGTGTGTGTGTGTGTGTGTGTGTGTGTGTGTGTGTTTAAGTGTGTGTTTAAGAGAGAGAGAGAGAGTATATGGATGTGTGGTTGAGATTTTATGTGTATGATGTGCCTGCATATTTCTGTGTCTGTGATGGGTGTGTGTGTGTGTGTAAATCTTGAATCTACAGACACCAGTCCCAGGGGTAATGAATTAACATCTGCCTTCGGCTATGCCCCTGTCCTTGTATATTCATTTGCATAGGTGTGCATGTGTCCTTATAGCGTTATTACAGTGTGTGTGTGTGTGTGTGTGTGTGTGTGTGTGTATGTCATGTGCGGTATGAGTGTGTGTGGGCCTGCACGTCCATCATTTAAGTTCAAGTTCAACATTTGTCCTTACCTATCCTGCTTTCACCTTGTATATCCATATGTGTATGAGTGTATAGGCATATCCCTGTGTGTGTGTGTGTGTGAGTGTGTGTGTGTGTGTGTGTGTGTCTCACCTAGGCCCTCACCATCAGGTGGGTTGGGGTCCCACGCTGCCCACAGCTGCACGATGAAGTAGGGCGACCAGCAGAGCGTGTAGACCAGCACGATCACCAGCGTCATCCTCACCGTCTTGGACATCGCCTTGGAGATGCCCAGTTGCGGGGGCATCGCCGGGGGCATCGGGGGGTAGCCTGAGGGTAGGGGAAAGGGCACCGGGTCAGGCGGGACGTCCGGCCAGAGGTCAGGGGAGCTGGCAGGGTTAGTGTGACCGGCGTGAGGGGTGGCGGGTCGGGGGTTGGGTAAGGCGGTGGTGGCGGTGGAGGAGGAGGAGGAGGAGGGGACGTGAGGTGGAGTTGAAAGGGCAGGGTCGGGTAGAGAGCTGGGGTCGTCTACGTCTGGTTGGAAGTGGGGGTGGGGGGTCTCGTTCTCGACGTAATTGCTGTAAGGATGGACGGGGGGCACGGTGCAGTTGGACTGGGGGTCGTAAGAGTTCCGAGGGTCCTCGGTAGGTGGAGAGGGGTGAAAGAGGCTGAAGCTGGAGCGTGAAGTGTGGCTACCTTGCCGCTCCCGTCCTCCTCCTCTTCCTCCTCCTCCTCCTCCTCCTCTGCTCCTATGGCCCTCC
>NC_137921.1:6838859-6848859 GCF_963457725.1 Sprattus sprattus | reverse complement strand
GTGTGCACGTGAGTATGTATGTGTGTGTGGGTGTATGTGACCGTGTGTATGTGTGTGTGCGTGTGTGCAAGTGTATATGTGTGTGTGTGTGTGTGTGCATGTGTGTGCGCCCCTGTGTGTGTGTGTGTGTGTGTGTGTGTGTATGTGACCATGTGTATGTGAGTGTATGAATGTATGCACGTGTGTATGTGTCCGTGTGTGTGTGTGTGTGTGCGTGTATACATGCATGTACATGTCAATGTGTATATTCAAGTGTATGCGTGTGTTTATGTTGCGTTTATGCTTATGTTTATGTGTATGCATGGAGGTGAAGATTTTCTTGGCTGTACAACATCTTGTTTAACATCTGGTGCTTTATTTCTCAGCTCCAGTTCCTCACTCGCCTCCATGTAAAGCTTGATTGTGTTGTCATACACACACACACACACACACACACACACACACACACACACACACACACACACACACACACACACACACATACACACACACACACACCTCCATGTAAAGCTTGATTGTGTTGTCATACACACACACACACACACACACACACACACACACACACACACACACACACACATACACACACATACACACACACACACCTCCATGTAATGCTTGATTGTGTTGTCATACACACACACACACACACACACACACACACACACACACACACACACACACACACACACACACACACCGTGTTTCTGCTAATGAGAAACACACACACAAAATAAACTCTTCAAGTAAAATGGAAGACGGACTACGAAGTAAAAGTGGACCTCGGGCATACCTCCAGGGAGAAAGGCACATGTTAAATCATGTCAGAGAAATGCAAGACCAGCCCAGATGTATAGCTGACCAAGGCACGGGTCCGGCCCACACAAGGCCCTGATTCGGCCCAGACGAGGCCCTGATCCGGCCCAGACGAGGCCCTGATCCGCTGGCCGGATGTGGAACATATCAGCCCCTGGGGCGTCATCTGATTAAAGACGCTAAATCTTATGACTACATTTGATATTTTATGAGAGTGTGGCCACAGACAAATGCTGACATTGTACAATTTTTGTGTGTGTGTGTGTGTGTGTGTGTGTGTGTGTGTGTGTGTGTGCGTGTGTGTGTGTGTGTATGCGTGTATGCGTGTGTGTGTGTGTGTGTGTGTGTTGTGTGTGTGTGAGAGAGAGAGAGAATGTTTTATTTCCCCACCAAAACTCACATGAATGATCCACCAAGCGCTCTCTGTGTTTCTTCTAACTGTTTGTCTAACCCAATTCCTCATCTCTCCCCTTTAATGTTCAACTTTGAAGCCACTGTCAGGTCGCTAACCCCACGCCTTCTTGCTCCACTGTCCTCTCCCGGTGTCCGCCACACCCGCATTCCTCGTCTTCCCCCTTCCCAGCTGGCAGCGTAGTCATAGGAACGGATCTGGGCCTAACATGGGCCGTATCTGAGCCGTATCTGGGCCTACTGTGGGCCGTATGTGAGCCGTATGTGAGCCGTATGTGAGCCGTATGTGAGCCGTATCTGAGCCGTATCTGAGCCGTATCTGAGCCGTATCTGGGCCGTATCTGAGCCGTATCTGAGCCGTATCTGAGCCGTATCTGAGCCGTATCTGGGCCTACTGTGGGCCGTATCTGAGCCGTATCTGAGCCGTATCTGAGCCGTATCTGGGCCGTATCTGAGCCGTATCTGAGCCGTATCTGAGCCGTATCTGAGCCGTATCTGGGCCGTATCTGAGCCGTATCTGAGCCGTATCTGGGCCTACTGTGGGCCGTATCTGAGCCGTATCTGAGCCGTATCTGAGCCGTATCTGGGCCGTATCTGAGCCGGATCTGAGCCGTATCTGAGCCGTATCTGGGCCTTACGTGGGCCGTATGTGAGCCGTATCTGGGCCGTATCTGAGCCGTATCTGAGCCGTATCTGAGCAGGATCTGAGCCGTATCTGAGCCGTATCTGAGCCGTATCTGAGCCGTATCTGAGCCATATCTGAGCCATATCTGAGCCGTATCTGGGCCGTATCTGAGCCGTATCTGAGCCGTATCTGAGCCATATCTGAGCCATATCTGAGCCGTATCTGGGCCGTATCTGAGCCGTATCTGAGCCGTATCTGAGCCATATCTGAGCCATATCTGAGCCATATCTGAGCCTGCTAACCCCACACCTTGTTCTCCACTCACTCTTCTTTCCCTCCTTCCCAACAAGATCAGATGGAAACATAAAGATATGATGAAGTGATTCCCAAATGGCGCTCTGTTTGTATGCATGAAAGCATGGGATCAGGAGGACTTGGTGCTCCTGAAAGGGAAGGGGAGTTTCCAACCCCCAAAAAAAAAGAAAGGCAAGTCCACACCGGACCACGGTATTCCAAGCACTCAAAGAGTCATCAATCGGAGGAAAATGGAAAGTTACGTTTAAAAAGCCTTTATCACAGCGTGGCTAGATTTAAGATCAGTAAACAAATCAACAAATCAACACACCAGTTAACCACGCAACAAAAAACAAACCCCGGACCGGTCCTGGGCCGAATCAGGGCCGGTTCTGGTCCGGAGTCGATGTTTATCTAGGTCAGCGTCCCCTCGATCTCTAGACCTGCATCTTCAGCTGCTCCCGCTTCCTCCCCTCCCCTAGTCAGCTGTCCTCTGAGTTTATTTTCACATCAGGACTCCTTTCTGAATTAGTCTGACATCTGTGTTTGCCTTCCGTCAGTCACTGACAGCCTGCCTGCATGTAAGCGGTAACACCATAGTTTGTGTGTGTGTGTGTGTGTGTGTGTTGAACAGATGATGATGTAGTGTGTGTGTGTGTGTGTGTGTGTGTGTGTGTGTGTGTGTGTGTGTGTGTGTGTGTTGAACAGATGATGATGTAGTGTGTGTGTGTGTGTGTGTGTGTGTGTGTATTTGTGTGTGTGTGTGTGTGTGTGTGTGTGTTGAACAGATGATGATGTAGTGTGTGTGTGTGTGTGTGTGTGTGTGTGTGTGTGTCTGACAGCCTGCCTGCATGTAAGCGGTAACACCATCCCTCCAAGGGCTGCGGTCGGTGCGCTCTTTACCTCTGAAAACGTTTTCAGATGGTCCTCATGAGTTTTGCTAACTTTGGCGTGTCACCGCCGCACCTGGTCGGGTTTGATCTGTGAACCGTAACCAGACACACACACACACACACACACACGTTCATAGTTCGGCGTGTGTGTGTGTCCATATCTGTGTGAGAGACAGCAGCGATGGAGACTGCTAAAGACTGCACTAAAGTCGGAGTTTATGTGTGTGTGTGCGTCCATACATATTTGTGAGAAACCAGGGAGAGGGTGTGTGCGCGTGCGTGCAAGTGTGTGTGTGTGTGTGTGTGTGTGTGTGTGAAAGAGAGAGTGTATGTTCAAATGTGGAATTCTGTGTGTCAATACATCAGAATTAATTGTGTGGAGAACATTGTAAAGTACTTAGACAGTTGCACTCCCAGCTGCAAATGGCCCCATTTACACAATGGTAATGGTCACATTACACCCAGCAACATACCTCTTTACAAAACAACCGCTCTTGTGCAAACAAGCTCCTTCTGACTATTTGTGAGGGATTACAACATCTAGAACCATCTCTCTCTCTCAATCCACACCCCTCCCTGAACTATAAAAACGACTTTTTTCTTCAAGGGACTAACCAAATACTGCCATACACTGATGTTTACTGTCCTTGAGTCCATTCCACACGCCAACAAGGGCATGCAGAGGAACTCGTCCGGCGCTGAACTTTGGATCCATCGGAAATTCACGTTAGAACACGAGGGGTAACGGTTGTCTCCCATACAACCAAACCCTGTGGATTAATTTCCCAGTCTAGAGACTTTTCATTCACAGATGGCTTTTATAATCTCGCCGGGTTAGTGCAGCATAACAAGTGTAATGGTCTCTCTTTTAAAATTAATTGTATACCACGTTAAACTCAATGCAGCGGAATTCTTGAAAATTCTATATTCCACTATTTTATGTGGCTTAATTGGATTTCATGTCAGTCATCTTTTTTAAAAGTAACTGTGACTTTGTGACTTTGTATGTTTGTTTGTGAAGGCCACCACACCACTGATGAATTTCAATGAAGCACATTCCCACCTGTCTAAAGTCAGCCCAGTGAGTCAGGCTTGCTTGTGGTGGGGCTGCTGAGTGGGCGAGCGCAGGGTGTTGCTCTTTGCCTTCTTCTCTCACACGAGAGTGGACTTTGAAACTCCATCAGCATTCTGTGGGGCACACCTACAGCCTTTAAAAGGTGAGAGAGTCCTACACTCAATCTTCCGTCGCCATTTGCGCTCATTCTAAGCTCTCACGGTCTGCACACCACAGTCCTCTAGGTTGTCACTGACCTAAATGAATCATCAACCAAGCTTGCTCAAAACCGAGGCGTCTTCAAAAATAAACCATGTAAAGCAGTAGAACTAGATTACTGGTTGTATTAATAATATGATGCATATTATTTCCTGGTCAAGATAGCTTCCAATCAGCTCTGGAGGGAAATTCCATTAAGGAAACAATCTCACTTGTGCTTCAGGCAACAATTATCCACATCATACACATGCTGCCCTTTCTTAAAACACACACACAACCACAACCTGACTATTATAATTATAATGCATGCCATACCTGTTCTACAGCTATCAGTGAATGGGTGTAGACTTAGGCAGGATCGTCTTCTAAATATTTTGTATAACTTCCAAAACATTTATCAATGTGTGCACATTTAATTACGCTGAATTAATTGGTTTGGGCATTAGGAATTCTATCTGGAAAACCTGCCGAGGTGACGACAAATTGGGGCAATGTTCAAATTTCAAATAAAAAAGCTGTCCACTAAAGTGATTTCCGAATAAACAGGGCATACTTCGGAAAATGAATAACAGGGGGCCGGGTGGAATTGACGCTTTAGGAAATTAGGAATCTGCTTAATTGCCTAATTAAAGGAAAAGTGAAAACTGTCAACTGTGATTAGGGCCGCTACATCAGTCATGCGCAATTTGCGCCTTCGAGCGCGTCCACGGCTGCATTCAGAGCAACAGAGGAGGTTTGCCACTGTGTTGACAGACTGACCCAATGCTTACCGAGTCACCAAATGAGCCATTATACGCCCGTTTATGTGTTTGCCTCATCGCGTAGGCAGGGGCTCTATTTGTTTTCGCTGGACACTGTTTGGAAACGTTAGCGCCACGGAGAACCGAGTGAAGGCCCTGATTAATTGAACCACTGAACTGTTGCTGCCTGTTACTCATTGTCGGGCCGGGCTTGACCTAGACTGAACAGTATTCCCCCCCCCCCCCCCCCCACACACATCATATATAACAGCTACAGATATTTTATGTATCCTAAACATAAGATTTTTAGAATTAATACAATACATGGCCATAAGAAAATCGTTGATCTATGTTGTTAACCATTGCAGAGGTTTGAACGGATTGTTTTGGGGAAATTGTGTTGTAAATGTAAGGCCACCCATTGAGTCTTACCCACTGTCAAAGAAACCGGTAGCATGAAGACAGCATTCAATGTTAAAAATAAATCCGTATGCTGGATCAAAAGTTGCCAAAAGCAATAAATTACACAACAGACGTAATTGTTTAATATTTAATAAATCAGATGCAGATATTTTAGTGAATGGGGCCTAATTAGGTACATTTGCATATTGCTTGGCTGCTTTGGTTCCGTTCTCCTGGCCCCGTTTAATAAATTGATGAACAACTCAACAGGCCTATGTTATTTCCTGCTCTACTGCTTAATGCAGTATTATTGTTGCGCGATTAATGACAGGTTGAAACCCTGCTTGTGTTAGTATATTGTTATTGTACCATACCATGCCATGTCAACCACCAAGGCAAAAAACACATATTGGCTGAGGGTGACTCTAAACATTAAACACGCACACTAATCGACCGCTGTTATTAATAGACATTCATCTCTGTGAGCAAAGCGTGAGTCACAAAATAAGCACTGGTACACAATTAAAACCAAACCCTAACTTACCTGTAGACAATGTCTCACTCTTGAAATACCCCACGCCTTGAGGTTAACAATATAATCCACAATTTCTGGAGTAACCCAAAGGAGACGCAAGTCGATCCATTCTGCGGGGTATAGCCTATGTGGCAATGTGTCTTCTTAACAGAATGTTGAATTAGTGCCTAAATCCAGTCGGTCACCTTGTTGGTGTACTTTGTGTCGGATACGCATGTACATTAGCAAGTGCCGTTCATGCATTTTGGCATGGAAATAATCAGCGTGCCCATGCCTCTGAGCGGGACCGCGTGTGGTACTGCACTGTGGAAAATCCAAAGTGAAGGAAGCGCGTTTTAAATCAGAAACACATCCATGGCCCGCTGTCACTATTTTCCGCTTGTTCTGTCAGTGTTGTTCTGTATGTGCCTGCAGTTTCTGTAGAGCTCTGTACAGTCCGGTCGGCATTAGAGCACACCGCTCGCTCGCTCGCGCTGCTGCTGTAAACCTCCTGCCTCTCTCCTCCCTCTTCTCCCTCTCTCCTCCCCCAGTGGGCTCGTGCAGCCCTATATCACCTCCCTTTATCCTCCATACATAAACAGTGCAGGAGTGTGTGTGCTCCTGGGGATGGGTGTAGTGGTCCCTGGAGAAGTGGGTATACTCTTTATTTCTTTTAAGCAGCCCATACAGCACAGGATAAACGTCCTGTTTTGAGAAGTGGGTATACTCAATGCTGACTGAAAAATAAGTGGGTATACTCCGTATACCTGCGTATACCCTGGACTACACCACTGCTCCTTGGGATGGGTGCAGTCCACAACCACATACATAGCCCATGTAGAGTACAGACACACAGACAGACCAACATGGACCTTACATTCACCCCAAACACACACACACACACACACACACACACACACACACACACACACACACACACACACACACACACACACACACACACACACACACACACACACACACACACACACACACACACACACTTCTACGGACACGCATAATATCTACATACACACATGTGCATACATTCACATAAAGCACATGCACTTGCATACCCTCTCACTATTTAAATAGTGGGGGAAAATTTGCTGTTCAACATAAACTACACACACACAGACTCAAGTATATACAATACACAACGACAGACATGTTTACACACACTTAAAAACATTGACACACATGCAATTGCGCTCTCATAATACATGCAACATACACACACACACACACACAAACACACACACACACACACACACACACACACACACACACACACACCAACACTAACACAAACACAAACACAAACACTAACACACACATGCACTGTGTGACAGCGGTGTTCAACTTTGTTAAATTACTAAGCTGAAGCAGAAAATAAACACAGGTATAACTTTAACAAAGGCCATTATCTCTTCAGGCTATGAAACTTCCTCGATTGTCCTCACGTATGGAACCTGTTTATCAGGCTCATCTACGGCTCCATGGGGTGTGAATCTAAACAAGAATGCCGCCCGAGACTACAGGATGAACCCAACCATTAGTCTCCTTGAGGCCTGCATCATCTCTTTCCAGCATTATGTTTTAATCCACTTCACATGACTGCTACGCCCACTAGTCTAGTCACAGGCTGTCGAGTCGAGTTGAGTCTAGATCCAGACACGACGTCACGCCCCACATGGGCATCGCAGGCAGGGTTACAAGAGGAGGTGGCGAGAAGAAAAACCGTCACAGTCTAGTCACAGTCACGTCACATTTGTGTACTTTGGCCCCCTTTAAAGCTTGCTGTCTGGATGTCAGATGTGTGTGCCAGTTAGTCTGCAATGGACGTGGTCTACACTACAAAGTCTCGCCACTGTAGGACTGTTTAGACAGGAAGTGAACTGTCTGTTTGGCCCGGGCAGAAACGCTCACATATGAGATTCCAGCTAAAATGATTTTACGCATGGTCCAGGAGCTTACGGTCTCAGGTTCACTTACAAACACTACTGTAAAGGATGCGGGACACTCATCTTCCTGTCAACTCACAATCAGTCCCCTACCTTTGCCTTAACCCTAACCTCAAAACTAAATTAATCTCAATGTCTACTGATGGTTTGTTGATAATTGTTAACTGTTTATAGTTGGGGCGACAGTGGTACAGGAGGTAGAGAAGTCGTTCTGTAAGCAGAAGGTTGCTATTGATTCTCTGTCAAAGCGTTCTTGAGCAAGACACTAAACCCCTAATTGCTCCTGATGTAATTGCTCCTGATGTGCAGGTGCCATCGGTGTAAAATGTAAAATGTGTATTCATCCCTCTAAGTCGCTTTGGATAAAAGTGTCTGCTAAATGAATAAATATAAGTTAAGCTGGAGCACCTTGTAGCCAAACAGTCTCAATGAAATGCTTCTCCCGAGCATACCCACTCTCTGGGGTGGTTGGAATGTCATGCCATGATTCATGTACTGCGTCTGTAATCCCAGCTCCGAGGTCCAGCGTGAGATGAAAAACAATGGCCTCCCCACCTCCTCGTCCTCTTCCTCCTCCTCCTCTTCCTCCTCCTCCTCCTCCTGTGATGGTTTCTGTGCAACGGCTTTGTGTTTTTAAAAGTTCATAGGCACAATTCTCATGCATCTTGTGCCTCGATAATTGTATTTTTATGTCCGCTGACAGACACAAAACATGATTGCCGTGGTTTCATTATGAGTGATTGAAAACACAACTAAAGAAGATAGAGTATGAGAGTGAGAGACTGAGTGTGTGTGTGTGTGTGTGTGTGTGTGTGTGTGTGTGTGCGTGTTTGCGTGCGTGCGTGTGTGTGCGTGTGTGTGCGTGCGTGCGTGTGTGTGTGCGTGTGTGTGTGTGTGTGTGTGTGTGTGTGTGTGTGTGTGTGTGTGCGTGTGTGTGTGTGTGTTTGTGTGCGCGCTGAGATCCCAAACTGAACTCAATGCTTTTATTTATCATAGAATATCCAAATGTCCCAAAGCAACTGAGAGACAAGCACAATTGTTTTTATTATTACAGATGTGAAGTGGGAATCAGTGGTGGCAGCGCACTGTGTCCAGCATTAATCATTTCTAGCAGCCCTTTCAAAATACACGAGGTCTGCCAACGCTACGTTGTCAGACATGAACACACAAACATTTCCCCGCTCTGCCTGTGAACATATTTAAAACACCTGTGATTTTGACAGGATAGATATTTATTTTTTTATTTGTAAAAGAACAATCAGCTGTATTTTCCTTTAAAAAAAAAAGAGAAAGAAATAGTTTGAAAACCTCTGTGTAATAGTCCCCAATCAGTCATCGATGCCAATGAAAACATGCCGTTACACTGCAAAAATGCTTTTCTAACCTAGTGTTATTACTCTTATATTGAGATGAAAAAATCTAGTTGGTCTTGTTTCTAGCTAAATTGAACTTACCTAGTGCTCTTTGGTAAGGTTATTTTTGCCTATTTCAAGCAAATATTACTTATTTTAAGAAACCTTAACAAGCCAAATTTGCTTAACGCACTGGCAGCCAAATTTGCTTGTTTTAAGAGTGTAAATAGAGCACCACTGTTCACATGTTGAGAGGAGCTCTCGAGCATTCATTGAGTAGTAATTGCAGTTATTGTGCTCGCCTATGATGAGAGGAGACATGGGTCAGCATCACCGGGCTTATCTAACCCCTGTTTGTGTCTTTTTCTGCCCCGATGCCATTGTTGTGTGTACGTAATGATGGTGTGTGCAGTGCCCCCTGAAGCATGCCGGCATTTGCCTCTTTTTGTGCGAACTGAACGCCTCCCTGTTCCTTTCAAGCTGTCGCCCCTCGAGAGGGTCTGTCCGTGTGTGTGTGTGTGTGTGTGTGTGTGTGTGTGTGTGTGTGTGTGTGTGTGTGTGTGTGAGGGTCTGTCCGTGCAGTCTCTCGTTCTGCTGATCAAGCCACTTTTTTACCACTTCAAAGTCCAGCTAACACAAAACCATGACAGAAATATGGGGGGGGGGGGGGGGGGGGGGGCTGCAGATAGAAAGAAGAGAGAAAGAGAGAGAGAGAG
>NC_137921.1:6821359-6833859 GCF_963457725.1 Sprattus sprattus | reverse complement strand
GTAGCATATATATTTATCCCTGCACTTCCTGCACTCTCGCCTTCTTCTTTGCACTACTGTTGTAAACTTCATAGACCATTGCACTGTTTGTTTTTGTTTTGTATTGTGTTCTTATGTATATATTGTGGGTAAGCACATTGAGAGCCAGTTCACAAGGTCAAATTCCTTGTTTGTGCAAACTTACTTGGCCAATAAAATCTGATTCTGATTGTGATACAAAGGATGCCTTAATGGAGTGTGTTTCTCTTCTCCAAAAGCAGCCGGTGGGTTGTTTTTGAAATTGATCTGTTGGCAAGTCAGCTGCTGTCTCAGGGATCTGGAACATCCTGGAACATTCTGGAACATCACTCTCAGTTCTGTGTCGCCGCCCTTGAAGTGGGTGCCTCTGTCACATAAAATGTGACTCATGCGGTTGCCCTCTCCTGGACATGAAACGACAGAGGGACGTGAGACAGAGACAGAGGAGACAGAGTCGATGCTTGACAGGAGATCTGTGTACACTGCTTTGGTGGTAAAGAACAAGATGCCCCAGTGTTTGTATTAGGCCTCCTCCACTCTGGTTAGGCTAGGGCCAGAGCAGTGTATTCTGATGGAGTGAGTGACCAGTTAAAAAAAAGATCTGTTCTTCTCACTGTGGAGCATAGGCGCAGATGGCACTGGGGACATGTCCCCCCCAGATTCATAGTTACCCCGATCTGTCCCCACCAATCTCCCTACGTAAGGCGACTAGCATCAGTTAATTACTCTAAACATCTCATTAGGCGATGGTAGCGTCCCCCCTAGTTCAAAAATCCCATTTGGGGGGGGGCACTGTGGAGCAACCAGTAGCCCCGACCACATACGGGCTTGATGCCCATGGAAGACACCGGTTCGATTCTGGCCTGATGTCATTTCTCCTGTCCACTCCCCACCTCTTCTCCCCCTCATTTCCTGTCACACTCTTCACTTCAACTATCGAATGAAGGCCAAAAAGCCCAAAAAATAAATCTTTAAAAAAAAAAAAAAAGCCCATCTGGAGCGCTGCTGTGGAGGAATGCACCACCCAGGACTAATGGCCGCTTCTCCCGGGGGGGGATCTTCTAAGCCTGCCTCAACCAACTTGCTTATCTCCGTGACGACCGTATCAGGATCACAAGCAAGTCTCTTCTCCGTGCCATGCAGTTGGGCCATGCCAGCTTCCTTAGGAGTAACCAGGGGAGGTAAGTCCTATCCCCTGACAGCAGCGGGGTGGTGAACTGCAGAACTCCTTCTACCTCATATATGACTAGTTTTCCCCTCCAGAATCAGAATGGCTTCCGTGACCTGCCTTGAACTGGTCAAGATCAGTCAGGAATCAGGAGTCAGCAGATGGATTCTTCAGATAATAAAACATAGCAACCACACTTGCGGTAATCAAACTTAGTAAGACACATGTGGCATATGAACATGACACTTACATGATTCAATGAAACATAAAATGAGGAATTTTCATTAAATATATATAGAATTGTGCATAAAGAGGGTGAGAGCCAGCTTCTCAACATGGCTGTGTAGCGCAGAGGCAGCAGGGGCAATAGATGCCAGGGCAGAGGCGGCAGGGGCAATAGATGTCTGGGCAGAGGCGGCAGGGGCAATAGATGCCAGGAGGCTCTGATGAGTGGTCAGGCTGTGCTCCAGCAGCTTAGAGGGACTGGCCCTCCTCCACTCCTCCTCTCCTCCACTCCTCCTCTCCTCCTCTCCTCCACTCCTCCTCTCCTCCTCTCCTCCTCTCCTCCACTTCTCCTCTCCTCCACCCCTTCTCTCCTCCACTCCTCCTCTCCTCTCCTCCACTTCTCCTCTCCTCCACCCCTCCTCTCCTCCACCCCTCCTCTCCCCCTCTCCTCCATCCCTTCTCTCCTCCACTCCTCCTCTCCTCTCCTCCACTTCTCCTCTCCTCCTCTCCTCCTCTCCTCCACCCCTCCTCTCCTACTCTCCTCCACTCCTCCACTCCTCCTCTCCTCCACTCCTCCACTCCTCCTCTCCTCCACTCCTCCACCCCTCCACTCCTCCACTCCTCCTCTCCTACTCTCCTCCTCTCCTCCTCTCCTCCACCCCTCCTCTCCTACTCTCCTCCACTCCTCCACTCCTCCTCTCCTCCACTCCTCCACCCCTCCTCTCCTCCACTCCTCCTCTCCTCCTCTCCTCCACTCCTCCACTCCTCCTCTCCTCCACCCCTCCTCTCCTCCTCTCCTCCACTCCTCCACTCCTCCTCTCCTCCACCCTCCTCTCCTCCACTCCTCCACCCCTCCTCTCCTCCTCTCCTCCTCTCCTCCACTCCTCCTCTCCTCCTCTCCTCCTCTCCTCCACTCCTCCACCCCTCCACCCCTCCTCTCCTCCTCTCCTCCTCTCCTCCAATCCTCCACCCCCCCTCTCCTCCAATAGATGCCAGGAGGCTCTGCTGAGTGGTCAGGCTGTGCTCCAGCAGCTTAGAGGGACTGGCCCTCCTGCTGGGCCCAGGCGAACAGGCTCCGTTGGAGTTAGGAGATGAGCTAAACCGACCCAATGAGGAGAAGGGGCTGTGTACATTGAAGAGGCTGGAGAGGTAGCGTAGCTATGACAGTTATCGGACAGTGTCAAATATGGGCCATTCTGTTAAACCATCGAAATGCTAAGTTTAATAATGGATAAAAACTCTATAATGTCAGTTTAATAATGGATTAACATGACAACGCAAACGTTTGCCGATAACACACGCCCGTCCGATAATTAACACTTTTACGATAAGCGTTTGAGTTGCTGCTACGACTTCTTGAGAGCTGAGACTGGGTGAGTACAGGGAGACAGGCCAAGTTCCTGTGCAGTGAATACTCTCCAAATGTGGAAGGTCTTACTTGATTGGTTGGCAGGTGAAATTGTGAGTGACGCTGCGGCTACATGAATGACACGCACATCTTGTCGCGTTGTGCACAGGGATAGGTCTCAGGTGATCCTTGAAGGCCGAGCTGTTGTGCTGCTTCGTACAGTCTGGTGATGCACTCTGAACCATCATCTAACAAAGCTTATAAAACAATTGGGTTCTAGCGCGTAATTTAGCTGTTTCTGATTGGACGAGAGACGTTCCATGCTATAGGTTATTCGTCAACATACCTACAGTTACTGGACTTTTCACAGCTAAAAATAAATCACTCGCGATGAAACATTCGCGTTGATGATAACCGTTAATTCAAAGTTTTTAAAATTCCAAACCAAGACGTTGACAATGGAACTTTTTTATGTTGCGGAGAAACAATGGCGAAATAAACCATTTTTAATCAATAACTTCGTGTTGAAATGTTAATTTGTTGACAGTAGAATTGTTTTATAAAAGCAATATAGCACTCGTGGGAGTGGGGTAGGTAAGGGATAATCCCACGGGTGTTGTTGCCTACGCCACTCGGCCTTCGGCCTCGATGGCTACGGCCGAACACCACCCGTGGGATTATCCCTTACCTACCCCACTCCCACGAGTGCTAATATTGCTTAAATATGTGTCCATATTACGAGTTACCACCGTTCCTCAAGAAGGCCTGGCTTATTTTCAGCAGCACCTTGCGACTGCCAGTTGGCCTGTATCACGCACAGTGCTTATAGCTGTAGAGCAGCTTGGTTAGTTCTGTCTGTAGACACAGTCCAGGCACAGCACAGGCTCTCTTTACTGGGCTGGGGGTTTTACCACTTCCACCTGTGTTCCACTCATGATGGATCTCCAGATGCCACTTTTTTCTTAGATTCTCAGATTTCTTACATTTGGCCTTCAAGTTTTACTTGGCTTCTGCACTTCCAGCACCTTTGACCACCTAAAGTGATCCTTAGAGAGGATCAGAAAGCTTGCACATTGATTACAAAATGGACAGAATTTGTAGGGGATTTCGTGTGGATCAGGAGGGGACCCTTTAGGCTCTCTCTGCCATGAAGACCTGTTGCAAACCTGGGCTGTTGCGGATCTAGCCCCCTTTTGGGGGGGCTGGAGCCCCCCCAAAAGTTTCATTAGCCCCCCCAAACAAAAATGGTTTAATTTTCACTTTCACTTTTCACTTTTTCACTTATCAAATGATTTTGTGAACGTAATAAGTTTCATTTTTAGAGTTAGAAATAAAATAGTCTCGAGTTGCACAGGACTCCTGCCTGTTTGAGACTGTTGTGTGGCAAGCGCACAGCTCTGTTTGGTCGTGCGTGCCTGCGTGCGTGAGTGAGTGAGACAGAGCGTGCAGACAGACGGTGACAAGACAACGTCAAATAAACAGACTGGGAGCGACTGTCCGACTCAAGCTGAAAAAAAGCTGTGAAAGTTGCCATAATCAGCTGCTCGATACAAAGGTATATATAGCGCATTAAGTTTAAAATGATAAACTAAACGAAATGGTTAAATCATTGCAGATTTATTATAGATGTCGTGGCTCTTTTGATCATGCCGGTTCATTGATCCTGTGGGTATGCTAGCCTACTCAGTAGCTCAGCCAGATATAACTAGCTAGTGAATTCCAGCCTAAAACGTTAACCGTTGATGCCGCTCCATGTTAATAGTTTGAATTATACTGAGGATTGGAAGGAGAAAGCGCCGGAGAAAAGTACTCGGACTGCCTTTATCACAAGGTACGTTTCATCGTAAATACACACACCCAACAAGGCCCGCCCATTACAGCTGCCCCATCGTAAGTCTGAGCTACAACTGCAACTAATCTGTCTCTTTGCATTAAATGATTATGCTAGACTATAATAAGCACCTCTCAGCAGATGTCTTCAATATGTTGTTGTGCCATATTTTAAATCTAAATTTGTTAATTTCTCACCTAAAACCCACTAGAGGACACTATTTAAAAGAATATTTTCAAAAAAAATCTTATGGGGGAGCATGCCCCCAGACCCCCCTAGTTCGGTTGGGTTACAGGGAAAATAATAGGATTTCTCTAGGGGCTTAGCCCCCCCAAAAGTCGGAACCTAGATTCGCCCCTGGCTGTTGTGCTTTGGAATATCTACCGTTCCTTGCAGTACTCAAAACCAGGGATGTGCACAGGAATTTTAAAGGCCAGTTGCTCTACCCTGGAAAAAAGGGGCAACACATTCATTTTTGTCACCGCCGCTGCCACGCCCCGTCCCCTGATCGCAAATGTTGCCAATATGATTTTAAACTCTCACTAACCGTTGCTGCACGCCCCCGTACCCTGATCGCAAGTATATATATATCCTTCGGAGGGGCAACTTCAGTTGAGGAGGGCAAACGGGCAGTTGCCCGAGCAACCTTAGCCTACTCCTGCCATGAAGACCTGTTGCAGACCTGGCTGTTGTGCTTTGGAATATCTACCGTTCCTTGCAGTACTGAAAACTGAACTGTGTACCATCTACCTATAATAATAATAATAATAATTAATTTAATTTGTAGTGCACTCTACATTCAAACAGAATCTCAGAGTGCTACATTGTTCAAAACAGCCCATAACAAAAGCATAGTTTGGAGAATAATACGTTTTTAAAAAGTAGGAAACGCCTTTCTGAATAAAAAGGTTTTTAGCCCAGCCTTAGAACAGTCTAGTGTATGAGTTGCCCCTAAGTGGTCCGGGAGGCTCTGTCTACCTGTACCCTCACCTCATGGTCCAGCCATGCTGCGAGGTCAAAGAGATTAGGAGTGGGAGTTCTGATAGGATTCACATACCTCCTGAAAACCTGCTCTTAAATCATGAGGCAACTTCACTGGAAGCTTTGAAACGTGGGATCCACATCATAGCTCGGTGCGCTTGTCCACGCCTGCCAAGCTGGTCCAACATGCCTACCACGGGCAAATTGCCGAAAGGCCTTCATATCACAGGCCTTGATGTTGGTCTCCTCCATTTTAGGGATTCAATTCAATTTTGTATTTATTTATATAGTGCCAATGACAATTTAAATTCTTTGGGGGGGGGGGGGGGGGGGGGTGGGGGGGGGGGGGGTGGCAAGGGAAGGGAGGAGAGAAGGAGAAGAGAGAATCAATCAGAGTCAGCAGATGGATCCTTCAGATAATAAAACATAGCAACCACACTTGCGGTAATCAAACTTAGTAAGACACATGTGGCATATGAACATGACACTTACTTATGATTCCATGAAACATGAAATGAGGAATTTTCATTAAATATATAGAATTGTGCATAAAGATGGTGAGAGCCAGCATTAGAACAGCGAAGTGGGTATACAGTGTCCTTACTATCATAAGGATAAGCAGAGCCATGAAGCAGAAAACAATGTTAAAAAAAAGGCTTTTGTTTATATCTTGCTGGTAAACAGGCTGGCATATACATAGTTTGGTGGGAATGGGCAGCTGGAAGCAGAGGGTGGTTGCAGGTAGATTGAGTGGAAAGACTGTGCCAGCATCCCAAGGAGGAGAGGATGAGGGGATGGAGGGGGGAGGAGAGGAGGAGGGGATAAGGAGGGTGGAGAGGAGGAGGGGATGGAGGAGGGTGGAGAGGAGGAGGGGATGGAGGGGGGAGGAGAGGAGGAGGGGAGGAGGGGGGAGGAGAGGAGGAGGGGATAAAGGAGGGAGGAGAGGAGGAGGGGATAAAGGGGGGAGGAGAGGAGGAGGGGATGGAGGGGGGAGGAGAGGAGGAGGGGATAAAGGAGGGTGGAGGGGAGGAAGGGGGGAGGAGAGGAGGAGGGGATAAAGGAGGGTGGAGGGGAGGAGGGGATGGAGGAGGGTGGAGAGGAGGAGGGGATGGAGGGGGGAGGAGAGGAGGAGGGGAGGAGGGGGGAGGAGAGGAGGAGGGGATAAAGGAGGGAGGAGAGGAGGAGGGGATAAAGGGGGGAGGAGAGGAGGAGGGGATGGAGGGGGGAGGAGAGGAGGAGGGGATAAAGGAGGGTGGAGGGGAGGAAGGGGGGAGGAGAGGAGGAGTGATGAAGGGGGGGAGGAGAGGCGGAGGGGAGGAAGGGGGGAGGAGAGGAGGAGGGAGGAAGGGGGGAGGAGAGGAGAGATAAAGGGGGGAGGAGAGGAGGAGGGAGGATGAAGGGGGGAGGAGAGGAGGAGGGAGGAAGGGGGGAGGAGAGGAGAGATAAAGGGGGGAGGAGAGGAGGGGGGGATGAAGGGGGGAGGAGAGGAGGAGGAGGGGATAAAGAAGGAGGAGAGGAGAGGAGAGATAAAGGGGGGAGGAGAGAAGGAGTGATGAAGGGGGGAGGAGAGGAGGAGGGGAGGAAGGGGGGAGGAGAGGAGGAGGAGGGGATAAAGGAAGGAGGAGAGGAGAGATAAAGGGGGGAGGAGAGGAGGAGGGGATAAAGGAGGGTGGAGAGGAGGAGGGGATAAAGGAGGGTGGAGAGGAGGAGGGGATGGAGGGGGGAGGAGAGGAGGAGGGGATAAAGGAGGGTGGAGGGGAGGAGGGGATAAAGGAGGGTGGAGAGGAGGAGGGGATGAAGGGGGGAGGAGAGGAGTGATAAAGGAGGGTGGAGGGGAAGAAAGTGGTGGAGAGGGAGAGGATGAAAAGAGCCAAAGTCAGTGGACAGAGCTAAGTTGCCTTTTTACTGTATGTGTAATTATTAGGTCATGGTTGATAAGGAACAATGTTATCACAGATATCAGCACACACTGACACACACACACAGACCACACACCACACACACACACACACACACACACACACACACACACACACACACACACACACACACACACACACACACACACACACACACACACACACACACACTGACACAAACAAACACACACACACAACACACACTGACACACACACACACACACACACACACACACACACACACACACACACACACACACACACACACACACACACACACACACACACACACACACACACACACACACACACACACACATACATGCACACACACACAAAACTTGATGTACTGCCAATTGTTTAAACATCAATTCATTATACTATGGCAGGCTATCCAGGGTAAGAGTAAAGGGGTATCAAGGGTATATGTATATATATATGTATGCACACACAGTCAATTTCAGGCTCTCGCACATACACACACACACACACACACACACACACACACACACACAGTACTGAATCTCATACACACACTCTCTTTCACTCCCTACTTCCTTCTCGCGCTTCACATACACACACACATACACGTGCCAGTACACACACTCGCACACAGTAGTTTAACACACACATACACATATGCACTCACACGCATGCACACCCACAACACTAAATCTTACACACCCTCTTTTTCACTCACTCCTTCCTTCTCTCCCTTTTTCTCCTCTTTCACTCCAACACAGACACAAACACACACACACATACACACAGACACACACACACAGACACACACACACACACACAGAACACACACACACACACACACACACACACACACACACACACACACACAGACACACACAGGCACACACACACACACACACACACACACACACACACACACACACACACACACACACACACACACACACACACACACTCACACACACACACACACCAGTATACACCTGTGGGCATACACAGCCCATCAGTCAGACATGACTTCTCACTGTTGTTGGCACAGTTTCCCATAACTCACAATGTGACAGAGGCACGGTGTGGAGCCACACACACACACACACACACATACACACACACACACACACAGAGGCACACACACACACACACACACACACACAGCCCACGGTGTGGAGCCCAATTCAGCACCCCCCTAGCAAGACCTCTGCAGTCTTGTCCTGTTTGTCCTCTGTTTGGACATCTATTTCCATCCCACACACACTCTCTCCCGCTCTCGCTCGCTCGCTCGCATCACACATACCCATCCGCACACTTACAAGTAGATTCACATAGACACACATTGTCATATACTCACACAGATACACAAACACACACACACGACATACACACACACACACACACACACACACTTTTCTCTTTGTGCGATTGTTAATTTAAAGGCACTGCCACAGGGCTTTAATAGGTGTTAGTGGGCCGTGGAAGCTGGTGAGTGATTCATAGCTGGAGTCTAGGTTAATTAATAAGGCCTAAGTGTCGGCAGTGAGCTATATTCCCAATTCTGTCCTCACTCAGTGTCTGAGGCCTCCGCTTGCACCCCCCCCCCCCCCTCCATAACCCCCCCCTATAACTGCCTCATTTCGCTGATGCTATGCCTGCTCATTTTTCATCTCCCAGTGATAATGGCATCAGTAGCTATTTTGTACTGTTGTAGCGGCAGAAATTATACACGCGCTGTTTACCTCAGACTTATCTCGGGGGGCCCATCGGACCACCACCAAGAAGCCACACAGGAAGGAGGACGAGCCAAACAGTGTCATCAACGGGATGATCCGCCTTGGATGCACGCTGATACGCTTGAAAAGCAACACCCAAAGTCAGTGGTAACAGTCAATCTGCCATAGCAGCAGTCACAAGTACTAAAAGTGGATCCTTCTAGTACTTAACTCGTACTTACAGAAGTTCGATCCTGCAGAGTTTTTTTTATTTCTTATGTAAAGTAGTATTTATTGTTACACTAAGTCTCTATTGCTCATAGCTTGATAGGTCTCTCCTTTGGATGTACAGTACCAGCCAAAGTTTGGACACACCTTCTCATTTTTTGAGAAGTTTTTTTAATTATTTTTGTTATTTTCTACATGGTAGATAACACTTTTTTGGTTCAGTTCATCATATGTGTTATTCGTAGTTTAAATGTCTTCAGTATTAATCTACAATGTAGAAAATAATAAAAGTAAAGAAAAACTTCTCAAAAAATGAGAAGGTGTGTCCAAACTTTTGACTGGTACTGTACCTTTGGATAAAAGCGTCTGCTAAATGACTGAATGTAAATGCAATACCACAGTGGATCAAAATTGAGTTGTTCATAAGATCACCTCCAACTCACTCTCGACTCTTACTCCACACTGCATGCTGTTGGTGAATGGAGCTGTATCATTGGGACGGGAGAGTGTGAGGAGACAGGACCTAATTAAAGGCGATGGTCCTGCAGAGAGGCATTATAGGAGGCAGATGGCTCACTCCGCAGGTGCGGGCTCCAGAGACGGACGAGGGCAGAGGCGACGGGGAGAGCGGCAAAGCAGCCATGATGAATAGAGACAGAGAGTGCACCCTCAACAGATGCTGGGCCTCGGAGAAATAGACGGTTCAGCTGTTTCTGCCGACCTGAGGATTGTTCTCTAGTGTCAAACGATGATGAGGTGATAAAGAGTTTGCGTGGAAAGACAGACCTTTTAGAAAGGAGAGAATGTGAAACGTCGGTTAGGTTAGGTTTCTCTTTTTTTTTTTTGATTATTCTGGTTCTGAATCATTGTACTTCAGATTGTAATAGACTTGCAAATCATTCAGGTGTCCGTCGCCACTCACACTTCAGAATACGCTTTGAAGTAGCATTGAAAGGCGACACACAATTGACGAAAATGCTTTAATCACATGTCCATTTCTGTCCCCTTAGAATAGTCACAGTCATAGCATGGGTACTCCCCTCGTGGGTTTAGCTGACGTCCGTCGGTGGCTTCCTGTTATATCCTGCGCATTGTCTTCAGAATTTCCCTGGTTTTACACTCATTATTGCGTGATGGGACTCTTATTTGCATCTCACAGTCCAAAGGACAATGAGACCCAAATCAAAGGCAGGGAGGATAGGAGATTGGTGGTGGTGGATTACTTCTCGCTCATCTAAGGAGGCACTTTTCACTGACCAGGGGGTTAATGAATCAATTAAACATTCCCATTTCAGAATTAATTTACGTTGCAAGCAACTCCAAGATGCTGATTTGTATCATTAGGCCTGCCCTGTGTGTGTGTGTGTGTGTGTGTGTGTGTGTGTGTGTGTGTGTGTGTGTGTGTGTGTGTGTGTGTGTAATGACATGAGATGGGCAGAAAGGGAGAAGAGATTGGAAGTGAAGAGGGTTAGAAAATGAGGGAGTTTGTGTTGTGTGTGTGTGGGGGGGGGGGTACCAATAATGGCCCTTACTTACACACACACACACAAACACACACACACACACAAACACAAACACACACACACACACACACACACACACACACACACACACACACACACACACACACACACACACACACACACACACACACACACACACACAAACATACACACAAACAGGCAAAAGTTACAGATAAACAACAAGTACACTTAGCCATATATTATACATACTTAGACACACTTTTTATACATATATGTGTAGGAATTCACTATTTTGTGTATGCAAAAAACAATGTGGTATGTGATATGACAACCAATGAAAGATATTCAAAGGACAGTTTCCCTATCAAGCCCCCTTTCTCCTATCCCTCCTCCCCCCTTTCTATTCTACGTCTGTGCCCTACTTATCTCGATGGTAAATTGCACCTGGCCTTTATTTAAAAAGTAATCAGAAGTAAGAAGTAGTGGTATCGCACAGCAGCCCCTAATAGACACTTCAACAAGATGAGGTCATTATGTTTAGTATACAACAGCAGCGTGCACTTGTGTGTAACAACACTAAGTGTGTGCCCTGTGCAATACCACTTGAATGTCGAACGATTCAAAATCATAGTTATGGCATGCATTCTAACAGCAGGGTATTTGCTAACTGACTGTTAAGATTTACTCTATGAAAAACACAGGCCCCACACTAGGGACTCAATGCAACAAAAGTCAGGAGTCATCTTTCATTACCGAGATTTAACTATTTTATTTGATCAATACTTAGAAACGTAGAAACACACTTAGAAACTCTTGACTTAGTATACCACCTTTATATACATGTGTATATATATATATATATATATATTTTTTATTCTAGTTAGGCACTCTTTCTAATCTAAACAAACTGCTGCTGGAGAGCGCCAAACTGTTTTTCGTTGTGTACTACAATGGCAATTAAACTCCTTGAATCCTTGAATCCTTTCGTGATTTGGGCATGAACCTGGCCAGGACTACCCCAGTGAATGCATAGTCCCAACAGTGAAGCACAGAGGTAGGAGTGATGATATGGGGCTGCATGAGTGTTAGATATGTTGGAAGATGGTATTTATAGAGGGCACCATGAATGTCTGTGGATATACTTAAAGACTGGCTGACAACATGACTCCTCATCAATATTCCAGCATGAGAACGGTCCAAAGCACACTGCCAAAATCACATAAGAGTTTCTAAAGAATAAAAAAGAGAAAACTATGACCAGGCCAAGTATGTTGCCTGACTTGAGTCCAATAGAACACCTTTGGGGCAGCGGTGTAGTCCAGGGTATACGCCTTACCCTCTCTCTATCTCTCTCTCTCTCTCACCTTCTCTCTGTCTCTCTCTCTCTCTCTCGTTCTCCCTCACCCTCTCTCTATCTCTCTCTCTTTCTCTCTCTCTCTCCCTCTCTCTCTCTTCCTCACCCTCTCTCTATCTCTCTCTCGCTCTCTCTCACCTTTTCTCTCTCTCTCTCTCCCTCACCCTCTTTTTCTCTCTCTCTCTCTCCCTCTCTCTCTTTCTCCCTCACCCTCTCTCTCCCTCTCTCTCTCTGACCCCCATTGATTACCCTG
>NC_137921.1:6811953-6816953 GCF_963457725.1 Sprattus sprattus | reverse complement strand
AGATCAGAAAATTCAGCGATTTTGTTAGTGCCATTTTTTTCATTGTGCAAACCAGCGTTCGCTCTATAAATAATCTCCATTTCCATCCAATTAAGCTGATGATGACGTTCTAAATCAGACGGGCTCAGAGGCTGCTAGTCTGTCATCCTTCCAGGCTGCAGTTAGTACGTCTTCTGTAAGGAAGGAGCATTGTTATTTGTATGAACGTTTATATTAAACAGAACACATTTTATTTAAGTTATGTAAGTTTTATTTAAATGTGTGTAAACATTCTAGAAATTTATATAAAAGAACATTAATGTAAAAAACCCGTTTGTGCTCTTTTTTTCGCCCCTTACCAAATTATAAGAATCGTTAAGAGAATCGATAAGGAATCGGTTCGATAAGCAGGAATCGATAAGGAACCGGAATCGTTCAAATCTTATCGGTTCTCATCCCTAATCTACAATGTAGAAAATAATAAAAGTAAAGAATAAACTTCTCAAAAAATGAGAAGGTGTGTCCAACCTTTTGACTGGTACTGTACCTTTGGATAAAAGCGTCTGCTAAATGACTGAATGTAAATGCAATACCACAGTGGATCAAAATTGAGTTGTTTTAAGCAAAATCTGCTTAAAACAAGCAAATTTGGCTGCCAGTGCGTTAAGCAAATTTGGCTTGTTAAGGTTTCTTAAAATAAGTAATATTTGCTTGAAATAGGCAAAAATAACCTTACCAAAGAGCACTAGGTAAGTTCAATTTAGCTAGAAACAAGACCAACTAGATTTTTTCATCTCAATATAAGAGTAATAACACTAGGTTAGAAAAGCATTTTTGCAGTGTAGATCACCTCCAACTCACTCTCGACTCTTACTCCACACTGCATGCTGTTGGTGAATGGAGGTGTATCATTGGGACGGGAGAGTGTGAGGAGACAGGACCTAATTAAAGGCGATGGTCCTGCAGAGAGGCATTATAGGAGGCAGATGGCTCACTCCGCAGGTGCGGGGCTCCAGAGACGGACAAGGGCAGAGGCGACGGGGAGAGCGCCGGCAAAGCAGCCATGATGAATAGAGACAGAGAGTGCACCCTCAACAGATGCTGGGCCTCGGAGAAATAGACGGTTCAGCTGTTTCTGCCGACCTGAGGATTGTTCTCTAGTGTCAAACGATGATGAGGTGATAAAGAGTTTGCGTGGAAAGACAGACCTTTTAGAAAGGAGAGAATGGGAGACGTCGGTTAGGTTAGGTTTTTTTTTTTTTTGTGTGATTATTCTGGTTCTGAATCATTGTTTAGATTGTAATAGACTTGCAAATCATTCAGGTGTCCGTCGCCACTCACACTTCAGAATACGCTTTGAAGTAGCATTGAAAGGCGACACACAATTGACGAAAATGCTTTAATCACATGTCCATTTCTGTCCCCTTAGAATAGTCACAGTCATAGCATGGGTACTCCCCTCGTCGGTTTAGCTGACGTCCGTCGGTGGCTTCCTGTCATATCCTGCGCATTGTCTTCAGAATTTCCTGGTTTTACACTCATTATTGCATGATGGGACTCTTATTTGCATCTCACAGTCCAAAGGACAATGAGACCCAAATCAAAGGCAGGGAGGAGAGGAGATGGTGGTGGTGGATTACTTCTCGGCTCATCTAAGGAGGCACTTTTCACTGACCAGGGGGTTAATGAATCAATTAAACATTCCCATTTCAGAATTCATTTACGTTGCCAAGCAACTCCAAGATGCTGATTTGTATCATTAGGCCTGCCCTGTGTGTGTGTGTGTGTGTGTGTGTGTGTGTGTGTGTGTGTGTGTGTGTGTGTGTGTGTAATGACATGAGATGGGCAGAAAGGGAGAAGAGATTGGAAGTGAAGAGGGTTAGAAAATGAGGGAGTTTGTGTGTGTGTGGGTGGGGGGGGGGGGGGGGGGGGGGGTACCAATAATGGCCCTTACTTACACACACACACACACACACACACACACACACACACAAACACAAACACACACACACACACACACACACACACACACACACACACACACACACACACACAAACATACACACAAACAGGCAAAAGTTACAGATAAACAACAAGTACACTTAGCCATATATATACATACTTAGACACACTTTTTATACATATATGTGTAGGAATTCACTATTTTGTGTATGCAAAAAACAATGTGGTATGTGATATGACAACCAATGAAAGATATTCAAAGGACAGTTTGCCCTATCAAGCCCCCTTTCTCCTAACCTCCCTCCCCCCTTTCTATTCTACGTCTGTGCCCTACTTATCTCGATGGTAAATTGCACCTGGCCTTTATTTAAAAAGTAATCAGAAGTAAGAAGTAGTGGTATCGCACAGCAGCCCCTAATAGACACTTCAAGCAGATGAGGTCATTATGTTTAGTATACAACAGCAGCGTGCACTTGTGTGTGTAACAACACTAAGTGTGTGCCCTGTGCAATACCCCTTGAATGTCGAACGATTCAAAATCATAGTTATGGCATGCATTCTAACAGCAGGGTATTTGCTAACTGACTGTTAAGATTTACTCTATGAAAAACACAGGCCCCACACTAGGGACTCAATGCAACAAAAGTCAGGAGTCATCTTTCATTACCGAGATTTAACTATTTTATTTGATCAATACTTAGCTACGTAGAAACACACTTAGAAACTCTTGACTTAGTATACCACCTTTATATACATGTGTATATATATATATACAGCCGCAGAAAAAATTAAGAGACCACTTCAAAATTATCAGTTTCTCTGGTTTTACTATTTATTGGTATGTTTTAAAGTAAAATGTACATTTTAGTTTTATTCTATAACCTACTGGCAACATTCCTACCAAATTTCAAATAAAAATATTGTCATTTAGATCATTTATTTGCAGAAAAATGACAATTGGTCAAAATAGCAAAAAAGATGCAGTGTCTTCAGATCTCGAATAATGCAAAGAAAACAAGCTCATATTCATTTTTAAACTACACAATACTAATGCTTACACTTAGGAAGAGTTCAGAAATCAATATTTGGTGGAATAACCTTGATTTAAAATCACAACTTTCACTTGTCTTGGCATGCTCTCCACCAGTTTTCACATTGCCGTTGGGTGACTTTATGCTGCTCCTGGCGCAAGAATTCAAGCAGCTCGGCTTCTTTTCATGGCTTGTGACCATCCATCTTCCTCTTGATCACATTTCAGAGGTTTTTTATGGGATTCAGGTCTCGAAATTGGGCTGGCCATGACAGGGTCCTGATCTGGTGGTACTCCATCCACAACTTTACTGGCCTGGTTGTGTGGCATGGAGCATTGCCCTGCTGGAAAAAACACTTCTCAGAGTTGGGGAACATTGTCAGAGCAAAAGGAAGCAAGTTTTTCTTCCTGGACAACGTTGTACTTTGCCTGGCTGAGGTTTGTAAAAGACCATAAGGATTGAAAAAGCGGACTGGAGGTTCTTCTAAGTTCGTCTTCTCTGATGAGTCTGATTTCACAGTAGGTGCAAGACTCTCTGGCTTGTAGGCCTCTCCAGGTCTCCGTCTAACCATCAGACGACCATGTGTTGGGCAAAGCTGAAAATTGGACTCATCAGAGAAGACGAACTAGAAGACCCTCCAGTCCGCTTTTTTCAATCCTTATGGTCTTTTACAAACCTCAGCCAGGCAAAGTACAACGTTGTCCCGGAAGAAAAACTTGCTTCCTTTTGCTCTGACAATGTTCCCCAACTCTGAGAAATGTTTTTTCCGGCAGGGCAATGCTCCATGCCACACAGCCAGGCCAGTAAAGGTGTGGATGGAGTACCACCAGATCAGGACCCTGTCATGGCCAGCCCAATTTCGAGACCTGAATCCCATAAAAAAACTCTGAAATGTGATCAAGAGGAAGATGGATGGTCACAAGCCATGAAAAGAAGCCGAGCTGCTTGAATTCTTGCGCCAGGAGTAGCATAAAGTCACCCAACGGCAATGTGAAAGACTGGTGGAGAGCATGCCAAGACACATGAAAGTTTGTGATTTTAAATCAAGGTTATTCCACCAAATATTGATTTCTGAACTCTTCCTAAGTGTAAGCATTAGTATTGTGTAGTTTAAAAATGAATATGAGCTTGTTTTCTTTGCATTATTCGAGATCTGAAGACACTGCATCTTTTTTGCTATTTTGACCAATTGTCATTTTTCTGCAAATAAATGATCTAAATGACAATATTTTTATTTGAAATTTGGTAGGAATGTTGCCAGTAGGTTATAGAATAAAACAAAAATGTACATTTTACTTTAACACATACCAATAAAAAGTAAAACCAGAGAAACTGATAATTTTGAAGTGGTCTCTTAATTTTTTCCGCGGCTGTATATATATATATATATATATAAATATATATATATATTTTTTATTCTAGTTAGGTACTCTTTCTAATCTAAACAAACTGCTGCTGGAGAGCGCCAAACTGTTTTTCGTTGTGTACTACAATGACAATTAAACTCCTTGAATCCTTGAATCCTTTCGTGATTTGGGCATGAACCTGGCCAGGACTACCCCAGTGAATGCATAGTCCCAACAGTGAAGCACAGAGGTAGGAGTGATGATATGGGGCTGCATGAGTGTTAGATATGTTGGAAGATGGTATTTATAGACGGCACCATGAATGTCTGTGGATATACTTAAAGACTGGCTGACAACATGACTCCTCATCAATATTCCAGCATGAGAACGGTCCAAAGCACACTGCCAAAATCACATAAGAGTTTCTAAAGAATAAAAAAGAGAAAACTATGACCAGGCCAAGTATGTTGCCTGACTTGAGTCCAATAGAACACCTTTGGGGCAGCGGTGTAGTCCAGGGTATACGCCTTACCCTCTCTCTATCTCTCTCTCTCTCTCTCTCTCTCACCTTCTCTCTGTCTCTCTCTCTCTCGTTCTCCCTCACCCTCTCTCTATCTCTCTCTCTTTCTCTCTCTCTCTCCCTCTCTCTCTCTTCCTCACCCTCTCTCTATCTCTCTCTCTC
>NC_137921.1:6526953-6804453 GCF_963457725.1 Sprattus sprattus | reverse complement strand
AAAGGCATGAAAGTGTTTTTCTAACTCATGTTTTGACCTAAGGCCTCTAAATGTGGATATGTTTTTGAGATGGTAAAAAGCTGATTTAATGATTACTTTCACATGGTCGTTAAAACCGAGGTCGTAATCAATTAAGACACCAAGGTTTTTAACAGTGCCCTTCGCTTTAAGTCCTTTTGTGACAAGATGAGTAGCGATCCTAAGTCCCTCATTACTTTCCCCTAATTAGATCATTTCAATTTGGTCCTTATTCAGCTGCAGGAAATCTTGAGACATCCAGCAGTTAATTTGGTCAATGCATTGACATAGAGATTGTAGGGGACCATAGTCATTAGGTGAGAGGGCTATCCGTATTTTACTATTAACTGCTGCTTCATACATTGATTTTGCAGCCCGGTGGCTAATACTCGGGTGCAGCCTACAAATGAGAATGCATTTAAGCGGTAAAGCGTGAGTGGATCTTTCTTTCTCTCTCTCTCTCTCTCTCTCTCTGTCTCTCTCTCTCTCTCTCTTTCTCTCTTTCACATATAAAATATATTATCTATCTACCTATATATGTAGATAATAGACAGATATACAGTACTGTGCAAAAGTTTTAGGCAGGTGTGAAAAAATGCTATGAACTAAGAATGCTTTGAAAAATGTAAACAATAAATGTTTATTTTGTATCCATTTACATGGTAAGACTGAGCACAGCAACAAGACACAACGTAGTTATACTGCATCAGCAGGGTCTCTCCCAGACAAAGATTTCAAAGCAGACAGGGGTTTCAAAATGTGCAGTTCAAGCTCTTTTGAAGAAGACGTTGAGGATCGTAGACGCAGTGGTCAGCCAAGGAAACTTAATGCAGCTGATGAAAAACACATCAAGCCTATTTACCTTTGAAATCAGAAGATTTCAAGCAGTGGCATCAGCTCAGAACTGGCAGAAACCAGTGGTACCCAGGTACAGACATTTACTGTCCGGGGAAGTCTGGCCAGAAGTGGTCTTCATGGAAGAGTTGCAGCCAAAAAGCTCTACCCCGACAAGGAAACAAGGCCAAGTGACTGAACTAAGCACGAAAACATAGAAACTGGGGTGCAGAAACATGGCAGAAGGTGCTATGGACTGATGAGTCAAAATTAGAAATATTTGGCTGTAGAAGAAGGCAGTTTGTTCGCCGAAGGGCTGGAGAGAGGTACAATAATGAGAGTCTGCAGGCAACAGTGAAGCATGGTAGAGGTTCCTTTCCAGTTTGGGGCTGCATTTCTGCATGTGGAGTTGGAGATTTGGTCAGGATGAATAGTGTCCTCAATGCTGAGAAATACAGGCAGATACTAATCCATCATGCAATACCATCAGGGAGGCGTATGATTGGCACCAAATGTATTCTGCAGCAGGAACATAACCCCAAACATACAGCCAATGTCATTAACAACTATCTTCAGCTTAAAGAAGAACAGAGAGTCCTGCAAGTGATGGTATGACCTTGTCTGGGAATTCCCTGCCCCTTCACTGCATTCCATTTGCTCAGTTAGTCTGGCCAACTACTCATTAGCGATCCACTTCACTCACGTAATTGGACACGCCTTTAACCAATCAGACCAACGATACTATACAACGATACAACGATCGGTAATAAAGCAAACACATATTTTTTCTGTATGAATTGTTCCAGGGCAAGTTTCTGTTCTGTTTTCAAAGAAAACTTGCCTTATCGAAGTTTTGCGGTGCTTCGGCGGCCACCATGTCCAATGTTTAAAAACTCTCCGTGCAGTAGATTTTGTAACGTAGCCGTGGTAAGTTTAAATCCGCCAATGGCGCGCCAGGTAGCCAAAAGCCAGTTTGTGATTGGCTCCAAGGATTCTGGAAATCTTGAAATGAACGGCTATCCGAAGTTGGCCAGACCCACTGCAGAGGCAAAATCAATTTGGCCGGAAGAAGTGGGGCGGGACTTCCCAGACTAGGTATGACCCCCACAGAGCCCTGATCTCTACATTATCGAGTCTGTCTGGGTTTACATGAAGAGACAGGAGAATTTTAGGAAGCCTACATCCACAGAAGATCTGTGGTTAGTTCTCCAAGATGTTTGGAACAATTTACCAGCCGAGTTCCTTCAAAAACTGTGTGCAAGTGTATCTGGAAGAATTGATGCTATTTTGAAGGCAAAGGGTGTTCACACCAAATATTGATTTAATTTAGAATTTTCTTCTGTTCCTTCACTGCATTTTGTTAATTTATGAAGAATTGATGAAAATAAACTGTAAACACTTCCATTTTTGAAAGCATTCTTAGTTTACAGCATTTTTTCACACCTGCCTAAAACTTTTGCACAGTACTGTATAGATAGATAATAGATTTTCATACGTGAAAGGGAGAGAGAGTGATACATATATTTATATTGTCTATATCGTATATTCTATATACATCATCAAGTAAAAACAACATGGGCTAGATAACACATTTTAATTCACATTTCCACTAAGATAAAGTAGCAGATATCGTGTATTCCCACCCAACTGTTTTGAATGGACAGTGGCTATGCTACAGAGTATGAACCCCCGTGAGAGGCATAAAACATAAGATGCCTCATGCCTGTTAACCTAACTATCTCTAGCTAAGGGAACCATCTTACATTTTACATTTAGTCATTTAGTCAACGTACAAAGGAGAGAACAATCAAGCTACGAGCAATAAAGACCTAGTGTAACAAAAAATACTGCTTTACATAGAAATAAGAAATATAAAAAGTGCGGGAATGTTACTACTGTAAGTGTGAGTTAAGTACTAGTAAGAGGAGAGGATCTTAACAGTTCTTAGTTGCTGGTGTGTGTGTCATATGAATTCATGTCCGTATGAAGGGGAATACGATCTCATACGATCTATGAAGCTGGACAGGCAACGAGAGAGTTTCTACCTTTGGAGAAAGTTTCTTTTTGAAGCTTTTAAACTATCCTATGATAGCTCCCTCTAGCTTGGGGGAACCATAAACAGTTGACGGCTGGATTCATGTTTATGTGTGAGTATGAACTCGTGTTCAAAGAGAGTCTTGTGATCCCAACCACTTGTGGATGATGTGAAATTGCTTCACATGTACAGTACATTAAATCCTGAGAGAGATAAGGGGACGCCAATGGAGCAGGGGCTTACCCTGCTATCGATGTAGTGAACAAAGCCCCCCTTGCCCTTCCGGAAAATGTTAATTCAGTGGTTGGGATTCCCAGGGAAAGCATGTCAGAAGATTGTCGCCTACTAAGCCGCCAGAGGAATCAATTAATGATTTAAAACCGCAGTGAGAGCTGTGGCAGTGCTGTGAATGGAACGGAAACCTGACTGAAAAGTTATCAAAATAGCCATTTGACGTTGTTTAGTATGGAAGCATCTAGGTTATTCTATTTCAGTAGGGGCTTTATTACAGCTATTTTCAGTGAAGACATGTGCAGGACAGCAATGATACATTTACCATTTTTAAGCACACACATCTGCTGCTTAGAAGTGAAAAACAGATTTGAAATGTTGGTAGTCAAAGTATCTAGCAGCATGTGAAAGAGTTGAGATTCTGTATTGTTTTTTTTCTTCCAGTTACATTGTCTATCAAATAAAATTCTGTCATCAAGTTGAGTACCCCTCTCTTTGGTGCTTACTATTCCTACTGTGGAGTTGGTAGTAATTGAGAGGATATGTTCTGCCTGTTTTTATATAAATGTACCTTTGAAAAAAGATGTCATAGCACTTATTAGCCGACAGAAGTTCAAGTGCCAACTGTGAAGGAGGGGTTTGTTAACTTCTTGACTGTGAGTTGTGAATAGCACACAAATATTACTACTGATTGTGTTTGATAATAACTGGCTTGCTTTGCATTTTTCAGCATTATACATGTGGAGCATCTCTTCATGGATTTGACATTGGACCTGAGGGTTCTATTTGCACTAATGTCGTTCAGTGTTCCTGCACTCTCTTGTTAAGAGTTTAACAGGATGCATGCCCCATAGGATAACATTGTATTATCTCCCTCTGGAACGAAATACTGTTTTCTGATTGGCTAATGGGGTGTACATTAAGTTTGTGGAACCGCACACCTTGGACGTAGTCCCAGTAGAAAAGTTAAATCGCCGTTCCATATCAATGCTCTTGAATGGTTACCATTGACAACCAACGTAACGTTTTTTTTTTTTTAAAAACAGCCGGTTCCAGGCACTACTTTCTCTAACGGGAGCACTAGGCTTCAAATCAAGAATTCAGCAGGTTATTATGCATATTAAATTTCCTAAAGATAAAGGAAATTCTAAATAATAATAATACTAATAATAAAAACATTTTTGGATGTTGTAAACGGGAGATAAGCGGGATAACGGCCTCCGAGCTGTGCAGTTCTACGAAGTTAATGGACTTCTGCGGACCAACACGTGTTCTTTGCCCCGCAGCGTCCATTAACTTCGTAGAACTGCACAGCTCGTCGGCCGTTATCCCTTACTTGTTGTTTGGCAGTTGCTGGTTATAGTGCTCTAACCCAAAAGTGGACTGATTTGAATTGTCAATGCGGTTTCCTTTTAACTTTTAGAGATAGAGATTAGAGCAATGCCATCCATAACATTAACCATTTTTGAATTAAAACAATTCAGTCAATCATCTTCAGTCTGACAAGAGAGAGGGAGGAAGAGAGAGGGAGAGAGAGAGAGAGAGATAGAGAGAGTGTGGGTAAAGCGAGAGAAACCGATGCACAATGAGGCAGGAGGATTGAGAGGAAAGCAGCTTTCATCAAAGGCACCTTCCGAGAGGCGTGCTCCTGGTGGGCTTGCTGGGGAGAAGAGAAGATGTCATGGAAAAAGTGGACAGATGGTTGAAGATATTGTTGGGGAGGAGAGATGGAAGGAGGGAGAGCGGGGGAAAGAGAGAGAGAGAGAGAGAGAAAACAACAGCTGTGTGGTATGGAAGACATGAAGGGCAGAAGACGGAAAAGGGAACATGTGTAGTGGATCACGCCTTGTGCTTTTTTCCACCACATTTCAAACACGCTGTGTGTGTTTGTATATGTGCGATGGGGATTTCTCTGCTGTGTGTGTTTTTGCTTGTTTCTGTGTAATGGGGGTTTCTTTGTTGTTTGTCTGTGTTTGTTTTCATGTGTGTGCCAGGAGGTTCTGTGTTGTGGTTGTATGTGTGTGTGTGTGTGTGTGTGTGTGTGTGTGTGTGTGTGTGTGTGTGTGTGTGTGTGTGTGTGTGTGTGTGTGTGTGAGGGCTTTCTCTGGTATGTGTGTGTGCGGCGAAGTGAACACCAGCTGGCCTTAGACTTCTCCACCATGTCACGTCCCACTCATACCACTGCTGCAGACACACATCCACGTGGCTCCCACAGTAAATTCCTCAGATAGATGTTTTCATCTTCCCCTGTTTTCCCCCGACTTCCATCCGCTTTTCCCATCATGCTTTGCTGGGTTGTATTAGCGTTAGCGGGGCTGAGGCTAATGGGAGGTGGCTGTAGGGCTTGGAGAGGGCAGCGGGTGTCGACACTAATCAGACAGGCCCCAGAAAAAAAAACAGCCAAAAAGTGTGATAGGCAGGAAGAACTGAAAAGGAGGAAGACAGAGAGTGTGAGTGAGAGAGAGAATGAGAGATAGAGAGAGAGAGTGTGAGAGAGAGAGAGTGAGAGATAGAGAGAGAGAGTGAGAGAGAGAGAGAGAGAGAGAGAGAGAGAGAGAGAAAAAAAGGCCTAGAGGGGGAAATGGAGAGGCAGGAAAGAGGAAGAGAGAGAAGAAGAGGAAAATAATTAAAATACAAATAAATAAAATCTCAGTCAGTTGTAGTGTTGGTGGTGTGTGTGTAAGGATGTATGTCTAGATGTGTTTTTGCATGCATATGTTTGTCCGTGTGTGTTTATGTCAAAAAAAGTCTTCTTTTACACACACGTAAGTTAAGACAGTCACTGAGAAACAGAAGGCTGTAAAATCCAACTGTAAAACTCCTTAAAGGAGTTCACTAAGCCCCCTTTTATAGTTGGCAGTTGAACCTCTGTCTACTAATAAGTGCAACGACTTTTCAAGGTGCATCTTTTTATCAAAGATCCCCTAGAATCTCTTAGTCAATGCATTGACCAAATTAACTGCTGGATGTCTCAACAATTCCTTCAGCTGTACATATCGACAAAACTGAAATTATCTTATTTGGGAAAAGTGAAGAGAAACTTAGGATTGCTACTCATCTTGACACAAAAGAACGTAAAACGAAGGGAACTGTTATAAACCTTGGTGTCTTAATTGATTGATCTCAGTTTTAACAACCAAGTGGAGGCAATAGCTAAATCAGCTTTTTACCATCTCATTAACATAGCCAAACTTTTGTCAAAACATGACTTCGAAAAAGACATTCACGCCTTTATCTCCAGCAGTGTTGACTGTAATGGTCCTTTCACAAGCCTTTCTAAAAAAGACCATCAAACAGCTTCAACTTGTACATAATGCAGCAGCCAGTGTTCTTACGAAAACGAAAAGAGCTGACCACATTACTCCACATGAGTCCTCACACTGCCTTCCAGTAAGTCACAGAATTAACCGTCATTGGGGGAATGCAGATGCTATCTCGGCTGGTTGACTGACTAAAACAGTTTGTTGCATATTTGTGACACCAGGCGTTAAGGGGTTATAGCACTGCTGCTTGTTTATAAATCACTAAATGTGACAGGATCAAATTACATCTCAGATATATGTGTCTGTACACACAAACTGCTAGAATGAACTGCACACACTTGCTAGACCTCTCAGATCACCATAAAAATCTGCAATACCAAACAGGGTTAAGCTTCTGTGCTGCTCAGTTCTGGAAACGACTTTCTGATGACATGAAAGGTGCTCCAACTGTAGCCAGTTTCAAATCTAGACTTAAGACTTTTTTGTTAACTGATCAAATGCACTCTACTTTTTATTTATTAACTTTTTTATTTATTCAGTGTGTCTACGTTAAGAACTGTTATAATGCACTTCAATTCAGGAAGAAGATCTCTAGTCTAGTCTATTCCCAACAGGTAAGTGACGTCTCAGGCTTACGGTCAAACCCTAATGGCTGGCCTATATTTTAGCTCTAGTTGCTACTTTCACAATGGTCTTATTCTATTTTATGTTCTATGTAGGTCATTTTAATTATGTTTTTGTCCCATTTGATGGACATTGTATGTTCTTTTAATACTATTTTTGTCTCTTCATTTGTCCTTATCTTTCCGTTGGATGTTCCTTTTGCTCCTATTTATGCAAAGCACATTGAACTGCATCTCTGTGTGTGAAATGGGCTGTATAAATAAACTTGCCTTGTCTACTGGAGGTGTGTGTGTGTGTGTGTGTGTGTGTGTGTGTGTGTGCGTGTGTGTGTGTGTGTATGTATATGCATGTGTGTGTCTGCTTGTGTTGTATTACCGTTTACCGCTTACACAAAATCTTTACATGTCTCATCATTTCTGAAACCTGTCACTCAAAGAGCAAAACCCCAAACCACATCTGCAAAACTATAATGTAATTCAGAACTAATTCAGTTTTCAGCAAATGAAGGAGGGTACTGGTTGCGATGTTCCCAAACAGGAGGCTGGGTGCTCTAGGTCTCTTTTTGTTTACAAAGGGTAGAAAAGGTCATTTTATGTATTGTGTATGATGCGGTTCCTCACTGAACACTTGAACACACTGAAATGTTGCTTTTGTAATGCACTTCACAGCAAAGGGTCTTTGTTACTGTAACAACCCTCAGCTGCCTAAGTGGCCTTGCATTTATGTGTTGACTAAATATAGTTCAGTTTGCTGTACTGAACTTTCTTATATAGCAAACTATTTAGTATTTTGTACATTGTAGCACAGAGATGCATAAGGGTCTATCTGCAATGAATCTGTCTACAGTGCTTTGGGAAATGAGTGTTTAAAACTATGTGTTTATATATTCAATCTGTTGTAACCAGTTAAACCTTAATGCTGAGGGGCCTTGTTTTTTTTATTTTTTTTTATTACTTTATTTATTTTTTACCAGACATACAAAGAGACATCACGTACATTGATTGTCAGACCGAGAGCCATAGATGGGGTGTGGGGAAAAAGACAAAACAACCCCAAACAACGACCACAACAAAAACAAGCAAAACAAAAGGACAGACAAAACAAACAAAAATTAAGAAAAGGCAGCTTCACCAACATCATCGAGTGGGCATGTGTGTATGTGTGTGTGTGTATGTGCGTGTGTGTATGTGCGTGCATATGTATGTGCGTGTGGCTACATGCATTTAAGTATTACCTAAGGAAATCTCTAATTTTTATAATTATATGCTCTGGATAGCATTTGCCTTGTTTGGCGGCAAAATCGTCTGGCAGAAACGGCAACGCATGTGCATGGTTTGCCCACTTAGATTCCAGGACACCTAACGCAATTTTTATCGAGATCGACATAGTCCATCTCACTGAGTCCCAGATTACATAGGAGACATATTGCGTGCGGTGATGCGAAAGAATACTCTTAAGCTTTTAGGCTGCTGCAACAGCATTTTAGGTTCATCTCAGGTCACTATGGCATTCAAGGTTAATTAGATTGAAATGTTGTCCTTGGGTTTTTGGCAGTGATGGTTTGTACTTGGTGCATTCAAATGTAAAAATAATATGTTGCCAAACCGGTAACCAACATCCAAGCCTTGGGGACAAATTTGATGTATCGCCCAATGATAATTCACCTGCCCAGGTGGCATAGGCTGGTCCCGTCAGCACTCAGCAGATTATTGTCGTTTGAATGCAGTGTTTCATTTCTTAGGAGATTTGTGGTGATTTGCATTTTGTGTGTGTAGTTTTATCAATTGAATGTACAGTTTGAAAAAACAGGAGTATGTGTTTGTGTTGTGTGTGTGTGTGTGTGTGTGTGTGTGTGTGTGTGTGTGTGTGTGTGTGTGTGTGTGTGTGTGTGTGTGTGTCTATATGGATATGACTGTTTTAAGACGTTTCTAAAATTAAAGATTTGTTTGCCGAAATGAGACCAAATCTGCTCCATCTTGGAGGTTGGAGTTCTGCTGATATTTGACCTGTCCTGCTTTCGACAATATTTGGGACATGTCTGATGAATATGTCATGAGTCTGTCCAAACGTCTGTGTGTGTGCGTGTGTGTGTGTGTGTGTGTGTGTGTGTGTGTGTGTGTGTGTGTGAGTCTGTCCAAATGTCTGTGTGTAAAACAGTGGGAGAAAGGAGGACAGGACGAAAGAGGGAAAACAAACTGCGAGGAAGGAGAGGAGAGGAGAGGAGAGAGAGTGAGTTTTTTGGGCAGGGTTCCTGGAACATTGAGCAGAACAACACTAAGAAGGATCCCCAAAGAGACCCATGCTGACATCAGTACGCTTCTCCGCCTACAACGAAACTAATTCCAGGGTTCTTCGTCTGCGTTACGAATTGGTCCCTTTGGTCCCTCGTTCGTTTGGCCTGTCTTAGGAGACGAGGGATGAGAACATGGGAACAGTGAGAGAAAGAAGAAGTACAGTTTGTTTACATACCTGTGGATTTCAATCCATTTTCATCACCTCCTCCATACACTTGGGTGTGTGTGTGTGTGACTGTGTTTGTGCTTGAGGATTTCTACGTGTTTATGTGTGTGAGTATGTGTGTCAGTGTGTTTGTGCATGTCTGTGTGTGTGTCTCTGTCAGGGTGGGTCTGTGTGTGAGTGTGTGAGTGTGTTTGTGCACGTGTGTGAGCGTTTGTATGTGTCTGTATGTGTGTGTGTAGTGTACATGGCAAGAAGAAGAATGAGTCTAGAGAGTCTCTTTGGGGAGATGCAGCTTAGCAGAGATTTGGCAGAGTTAGGCGATTAACCTGTCAGCAGAGGCTTGCAACATTCCACATCCACCACTTCTCCGCCATTTATTCTGTCCATCTGAATTCCAACAAGGATTTCTTCTTCCTCACACTGTCCTTCACCTTAAATGCCATCTCTACTTTGGCTGCTGATTTCTCAGGTAACCACTGGAAGACCCAAATGATGTGTACTGCCTCACTGCTTACTTCTCAAACTCAAGATGTCTTTCAAACGCCAAGTCTGCTTTTCTCATTCTAATGTTGAATGATGTCCACAGATGATGTCTTTCTCTCACTCTCCCTTTCTTTCTTTTTCTCACTCTCCCTCTCTTTCTTTCTTTCTCCCACTTTCCCTGTCTTTCTCCTACTCTCCCTTTCTTTCTGTCTGTCACTATCCCTTTTTTTTTCTCTCACTTTCCTTCTTTTTCTCTCCCCCTTTCTTTCTTTCTGTTACTATCCCTTTCTTTCGTTAACTTTTTAATATAGTTTGCTCAGGAAGTATTCAGACCCCTTCACTTTTTTCACATTTTGTAATGTTGCAGCCTTATGCTAAAATCATTAATTCTTCGTCAATCTATTTGCAAATAACCCACAATGCTGAAGTGAAAACAGGATTTCATTTTTTGGGGAAAATGTATTAAAGAAGTTAAAATTGAAATATCACATTGCCCTATTGGAGGGGGAACCTTTGGCCCAGTCTGAGGTCATACCCCCTCCCCCCCCACAGCATGTCTAGATCTAGATGCAAATAACCCACAATGCTGAAGTGAAAACAGGTTTTTTTTTTGGGGGGGAGGGGGGAATGTATTAAAGAAGTAAAAATTGAAATATCATATTGACATGATAATTCAGACCCTTTACTCAGTACTTAGTTGAAGCACCTTTGGCAGCGATTACAGCCTCAAATCTTCTTGGGTATGACACAAAAAGCTTTGCACACCTGGATTTGGGGATTTTCTGCCATATATCTCTGCAGGTCCTCTCAAGTTCTGTCAGATTGGATTGGGACTGTTGGTGGACAGCCATTTTCAGGTCTCAGAGATGTTCGATTGGGTTCAAGTAAGTGCTCTGGCTGGGCCACTCAAAGACGTTCAGAGAGTTGTGCCTAAGCCACTCTTGCGTTGGAAGGAATTGTCCTATTAGAGGGGGAACCTTTGGCCCAGTTTGCCCACTACGCTTCACTATTGGGGTGGTGTCGGGCAGGTGATTATCGGTACCTCATCCTCCAGACATGACGCTCAGAATTGAGCCCAAATAGTTCAAACTTTATAGCATCAGACCCAGTCTGAGAGTCCTTTAGGCTTTTGCTTTTTGGCTAATGACAAACAGGCTTTACAGTGTCATTAAGCAGTCTAACACTGAGGAGATGCTTGCGTCTGGCCACTCTATCTTTAAGCCCAGGGCCTGTATTCACAAAGCATTTTATCTTACCACTAAGAAAAACACCTAAGTCACACAAAAGGTTCTAACTAAAAAGCTAAATCCTATTTACAAAGCTGCCGAGGAAGGAAGAGGGAGAACTCCCAAGCGTAGGGAAAGACTCCATTGCTATGGCTCAAGTCAAGTCTCATGCATGAGCTTGCTTTCAAAGGCCCACTGTGATTGGTTGACAGGCCTGTGCCGGTGAGTAGGCATGCGTTTCATAGCCTGTGATTGGTTGACAGGCCTGTGCCGGTGAGTAGGCATGCGTTTCATAGCCTGTGCTTGGTTGACAGGCCTGTGCCGGTGAGTAGGCATGCGCTTCATAGCCTGCCGCAAAGAAAGATAAATACATTTTAGTAATTCTGCATCTCCATTCAAAAACATTGTACCATGGAATGATAGAAACGGCTGTGTCCGTTCGTTTGGGAGTTGGTCTTCATGTGTTTGGAGACCTCTCAGCTGCTTCTTAGTTGTCCAAGACTGAGGTGCTACTTTTTGACGAGTCCCAAAGGTAGGACTGACATGACCATTATTTTTAGGTAGTCTTTTTTTGTAGCCTTCCCCAGATTTGTGCCTCGACGTAAACCTGTCTCTGAGTTCTGCAGGCAGTTCCTTCGACATTATGGCTTGGCTTTTGCTATAATATGCTTTGTGAACTGTGAGACCTCGTGTGTGGTCAGGAGAAATGGGAGGCACCTGAGCTAAATTTCATGGGTCATAACAAAGGGTCTGAATAATGATGTCGATGTGATATAAAATGTTTACCTTTTTCTCCCTTTTTTCTTTGTCATTATGGGATATTGAGTGTAGATTGATGAAATAAATACTTCCTGAATGCACAGCTTCTACTGTATACCCTGAATATACTGTGTCAAGACACATGTATAATAGGCCTAAGTTACAAAAATAAGCTTAGTTTTTATGTTTGTCCTTAAGGTCACAGGTCACAGAGAAGGCGTTGAGTGGGTCTGAGCCTGTGTGCTTGTAAATAAGAGTGTAAGTGAGTTAGTAATGAGTGAAAAGAGTAAAGAATGTTTACCATAACAGAATCGTTTCCCACGTCCTTTACCTTCCTTGTCTGACCCCTGACCCTTGTCTTTGATCTTATCATCTTTTCCCTTCTCCATTGCCTCTGTAACATCCCATCTCTCTGGCCCCCCCCCCCCCTCTCTCTCTCACACACACACACACACACACACACACACACACACACACACACACACACACACACACACACACACACACACACACACACACACACACACACACACACACACACACACACACACACACACTATCCCTCTTCTTCTGGCAGGGGTTGTGCTTCCTTCCACCCAATTGCTTCCTCATTAGTAAAAAAGCTCAAATTAATCTGAAGAAACGGATGGTGACGTCTGCTCTTTTGAAGTCTTCCCCAATCGTCCTGATGTCTCTATTTTTTTGGTCTTTCTGTCTCTCCCAGACTTTGCAAAACCATAACGAATTCAAAATAAATTCCTCTGTTATGTATCTCACACTGTAAACCCAGACAGTTCTACTAACTCATTTACATTATGTATTCAGTACTTAAAACCTGGTATTTAGTTGACCCAACTTAAAATGTATTAGTTTTCTGAGCAAGTGCAGACGTTTTAATTGTATTGGAATGTATTTGTTTGAGTTAACATTGCCTGATAACTCAAATAAATTTAGTATCTGACGTCATCAACGTCGTTGAGAACACCATTGCAGAGATCTTGTGATGAGAGACGGACACAGCAGACTAAAGGTAAAGGAGTCGTTTAGTAATCGAGAGGTTGGAAGGTTGCTAGTTCGATTCCCCACTCCTCCTTACCAAGTGTATAAGTGTGAACCCCTAAACTGCTCATGATCTATAAATGCAAAATTCCTTGTCAATCGCTTTGGATAAAAGCGTCTGCTAAATCACAGATGTAAATGTAAATGCAGTGGCAACACTGGGAAGGCGGTCGACCAATGACAGTTCTCTCTACAGTAAGAGCTTGCGCAAGAAGTTGGAACGTAAGGAAGATACCCTTTCAAAACTTGTAAGGGCGTAATAACTAGTTTGAGAAAGACCCAGAGAAACACAAATATCTGACGAGGCTAAATCCTTTACGATTTTGGAATAATATGAGTTCAGAGAACTCAAAATTTATGAAAATTATAAAACAAAAAAATCAGAATAGCCAATGTATAATTTTTGAGTTAAGTTTACTTAAAAAAATATATTTACAGCCGCGGAAAAAATTAAGAGACCACTTCAAAATTATCAGTTTCTCTGGTTTTACTATTTATTGGTATGTGTTAAAGTAAAATGTGCATTTTTGTTTTATTCTATAACCTACTAGCAACATTCCTACCAAATTTCAAATAAAAATATTGTCATTGGCATGCTCTCCACCAGTCTTTCACATTGCCGTTGGGTGACTTTATGCTACTCCTGGCGCAAGAATTCAAGCAGCTCGGCTTCTTTTCATGGCTTGTGACCATCCATCTTCCTCTTGATCACATTTCAGAGGTTTTTTATGGGATTCAGGTCTCGAAATTGGGCTGGCCATGACAGGGTCCTGATCTGGTGGTACTGCATCCACACCTTTACTAGCCTGGCTGTGTGGCATGGAGCATTGCCCTGCTGGAAAAAACACTTCTCAGAGTTGGGGAACATTGTCAGAGCAAAAGGAAGCAAGTTTTTCTTCCAGGACAACGCTGTACTTTGCCTGGCTGAGGTTTGTAAAAGACCATAAAGACTGAACCAAAGCGGACTGGAGGGTCTTCTAGTTCGTCTTCTCTGATGAGTCCAATTTCACAGTAGGTGCAAGACTCTGTGGCTTGTAGGCCTCTCCAGGTCTCCGTCTTACCATCAGACGACCATGTGTTGGGCAAAGCTGAAAATTGGACTCATCAGAGAAGACGAACTAGAAGACCCTCCAGTCCGCTTTGGTTCAATCCTTATGGTCTTTTACAAACCTCAGCCAGGCAAAGTACAACGTTGTCCCGGAAGAAAAACTTGCTTCCTTTTGCTCTGACAATGTTCCCCAACTCTGAGAAGTGTTTTTTCCAGCAGGGCAATGCTCCATGCCACACAGCCAGGTCAGTAAAGGTGTGGGTGCAGTACCACCAGATCAGGACCCTGTCATGGCCAGCCCAATTTCGAGACCTGAATCCCATAAAAAACCTCTGAAATGTGATCAAGAGGAAGATGGATGGTCACAAGCCATGAAAAGAAGCCGAGCTGCTTGAATTCTTGCGCCAGGAGTAGCATAAAGTCACCCAACCCATATTCCACCAAATATTGATTTCTGAACTCTTCCTAAGTTAAAGCATTAGTATTGTGTAGTTTAAAAATGAATATGAGCTTGTTTTCTTTGCATTATTCGAGATCTGAAGACACTGCATCTTTTTTGCTATTTTGACCAATTGTCATTTTTCTGCAAATAAATGATCTAAATGACAATATTTGTATTTGAAATTTGGTAGGAATGTTGCCAGTAGGTTATAGAATAAAACAAAAATGTACATTTTACTTTAACACATACCAATAAATAGTAAAACCAGAGAAACTGATAATTTTGAAGTGGTCTCTTAATTTTTTCCGCGGCTGTATGTACTCAAATTTTCTTATGTAATCGGTTACATCAAAAGTTTTGAGTTCTCTGAACTTGTTCAGGTTTACAGTGCACCCAGAGATTTACGACTGTCCATTTTTAATGATCAGAAGCCAATACACTAACAATACAAAATAATCACCACCGCCATAATAATAATAATAATAATAATATTATATATATATTTTCTTTTTTTGTGCTGATATTATATAACATAAGATAATATAATATAATATAATATGTCTTGGAAAATGTATAGTCCGTAGTTATTTCTTGAAAAAATAAATCCTGGGAGGACCCTGTTGGGGTGGTGGGATGGCCCTTTCGGTCCAGTGGAACTTTCTGCAGCCATCTGATGAGCCATATAGCATAATATAACATATTGCAATTCCTGCCCCTCAGCAGTTCAAGGTGTGGGGAAGGTTGATATAATGCAGAGGGTTTCTGCACCGATGTGAGTGGGATACTGTTCCGCCATTCAATCCCTTCTAAATCTATTTTCTTGGAACCCTTTTCTTCCCTGTAATTTGGTTATTGAATATTTGTTGCAGCCGTGGGGACAAATAGACTCATAAATATTCTTTAGTCTACCCGAATAGACGCCGGCCAAAATCCTCACATCCAAGATCCCTTGGTAGCTACCCTTGCCAAATCTAGACAACAGAAAATATATAGTGAAAATGTTTTAAAAAAAAATTGAAACTTCATGTCTCCATCAATCATGGAATTAATTTTAGCCTTTTTGTTTTACTGGCGTCATAAAAATGATTGGTGGATGGCTGCAGGCCTGATAGCATGTAGTCATAGACATCTGTGGAATTAATTGCTTCCATATAGTTACAACAAAGTAATTATGTCAGTGAAGTATCTAATTTATGAGGGTAAGTATACTATGGCAGCTGAGGTCAAAATGACTTGTTTAAAGAGGCAAAATGTAAATAATGTAATTAATGTCAAAGATAATGCTGCATTCTGAAAAGAGAATATTCCTTAAAGCAGCATTAAGGAGTTATGTTCCAAAACTAGCCAATCTAACTACCAAAAAGGCATGCAGAAACCTTGCAAACACCCCCAACACTGATAGAAGTTTGCCGACACACTAACTGGTGTGTTTTGGTAGAATAGCTGGCAACGTCATGCTGTGAAAGCTTTTCTTCCATTTTTGCAGGGTGTTCCAGCCCGGTACACAGACCTACATAGGGCATATCCTGGATGGCTAGTGGCGAAGACACAGGTGTTTATCTGTCCTTTACATTACCATAATGCTATCAAAATGAATTTGAGGATGGTACCAAAACTAGTTGCCTATGGAACCATACCTCAAAATGTGTCAAATTGTTGCATAGTGTTACTTTAATATCCCGGTGCAATTCATAAAGACTGTTCCTTTGTTTTGGCCATTATAGTTAGTAAATAGGAAAAGTCTATATGAGTTAAAAAAAAAAAAAAAACTGTGTAAGTACTTTTTAAAGGTTGAAGATTTTCTGAAAAATTCAGTTTTAACTTGGGTTGTACACACCTGTATGCAACAATTACATGTGGCAAATGCATCAACAAACAACCCCTTTCAGCCCACAGGGAACTTACGAGAAGAACGGCTTTATTCAATTTCGGCCTTAATAAGCACCATGAGAAGATGCCCTTGTTCAAAATCCACCACTTGCTAATTACTTTTGCCACCGACGCAATTAAGTAATTAAGTGCCACGGAGTAGAGGGCCGACTATTGTGCTATTGCCCCTGAGGGGCGACTCAGTTGCAGAAGTGATGCCTCTCTCACTCTGTACCGACACTCTTTTGTGGCGATTAACATCGTTTCATGGACAGTGTGTTCTGTGTGGTTCAATGTTTTACCAACGAAACACTGTAACGATTCGAAGGTATTGTTTACGTGTCGGAAAAACGTAATTAGGGACGTTAAGATCGCAGATATGATGCAAATAGGTTCTGAGAGACACAACTGTGAAGTCTGGGAGACTATGATGAATAACAGGGTATTACCTCAACAACAAGGCAAGCGGAGATTAATATAGTTAATAGAGTAAATGTTTCACTTTAACTCTTTACACTTTAACAACACTCTTTTACCAAAATAAACATGTTATATGTCTTAAACACAAGACACCCGCAAACGTATCAGGCGCTATATACATACAACACATTTACTGATGGGTTTAATGACTTCTTAGATCTAATATTTGCTGGGAGTGTCAGTATAACATGCTGTTCTGGCAGTTGGCAGTGAGAGGTGTTATGACAATTACCTTAATAGTCATGTAATACCATTAAACATTATCATTATCAGTACTTTGATACCTCTCCTCATGTCAGATGCCATAATATTTATCTCATGACAACAAATGAGTGGATAGTTGACATGCCTTGATATGTTTATGACATTGTTATATCACTCTTGTGCCGGAGGTTTCAAGAACAGAATTACAGTGAATGCCATTTAACAATGTGTCTTACATCCATGTAAGCATGAACGTGTATGAAACCTTTGAAGATTACTGCTGACCCCTACTGGTAGTATCACGGGCCAAAATATCCCCTCACTTTTTTTTATAATGACAGATATTTAGAAGTCCTATTATTGTTACCGAATGATACAATCATGCCTTCATTTTTTTAAACACTTTATTGTAGCAAGTCTTTATTTTCTAAGACTTCTAAGTATCATTGTCCTGAGAAAATACAGAGTTTAATGGAACTACAAATGGACACACACAGCACTTACACGCCATAATCACAGGGCATTCATTGATGGCCAAACAATAAAATAACTAAGCAACTGTTCTGAAAAAAAAAAATAACAAACTTATACAGTATATGACTAGCGAATGATCTATGTGCTTCATGTTTCCTTGATCTCTGAGGTAATTTTATACTCGAAAAACTTTTTTAAACGCTCCATGACAGTTTGACTTTGGTCGGGTCGTGCTGAATCTGCTGAAAACCTGTAAACAGTATCTAAAGGACGTAACAGCAGACACAGGGGCTTAGTGTAGTAAATGAATGTCCTAATAAACACAAACTTGACAGAACTAGCACATACAAGCTTTTTTTTCCCTTTCCCCTATTCTTTAGGATTACCATCTTTCACTTCCATCTCAAATTATTGAGTGAAGTTTTTATGCTTTTATAAAACTAAAATGTTTAGGATATTTTTAAATTGTCATTTTGCTTTTAGAAATGGAATTACAGAGAAATTCGCCACAATATTATGGCGATCTTACAAATACAAATACCACAAAGCATTTGCTTACTCTTCAAACCTCTTTACAAACTGCAGTAACACAATATTTTTGCCTGGAGGCATTGTTAAACTGCCTAGTGGCTCTCTAGAAAACAAATAGGATAAAAACAACTTGAACAAGCATTTTCATAAAGTGCCAATTACCGTGGAGCTTGAATTGTCCTTAGTCCTGCTACAACCAACATGCACTTTCATCACTATGTGTACCAGCACATGTTGGTGGAGGCTTAGGAGATGGACATCTATTGCATTGCACCAATTAACAGCATATACCTGCTGCTCGTCTGGGACTGGACTGGACTTGGTGGGGGTGGGTTGGTGGGCTAGGTTGGGTCTGGAGGTTACATGCGTTCATTGGTGAGAGGTCCTTTGCTCTCAATCTCCCTCATGATGGACTGGACCACCTCGGACGTGGTGCCCTGACCTCCCAGGTCTGCTGTGTGAAGCTTTGGAGAGTCCAAAGGAGAAAGGCAAAGTGTTAGACAGACACTGTGATAGCATTACCGTACTATCCTATTTAGATGGGATTAGTTTTACAGAGGGAGCTGTGCTAATGTGGTTGTTGTCAGTGCACACCTGTGAATTTAGTTGAAATCTGAATCTGTGAAATGCCTATGCCTGTGATTATGCAGAACACATGGGATAATACAAAAACAGCAACAAAGCATAGATTTACTAGATGTGATTTCCCTGCAAAACACTCCGAATCATCATAGTAAAAATAATAAAAAGACCTAATTGCGTGAACAATTGAAATGTTTTATAAAATATATACAAGCTATGTATAAATATAGTTGTCCTATGGTAAAAAATACGACATATGTCTTCAATTCTATTCCAGTTTAGAAAAGATGGTATTGCCATGGTAGGGCATGGATAAACTCCAGGATCTTGTGAGGATTTGTTGTGATTGTTGCAACCAAAAGTGACTGAATTTGCTGCAGTAATTGCTGCTGCAAAATCTGTGGTTAAATTTGTGGGGATTTCGAGTCCAATAAAATCAACTGCAAATAATGCAGAAACTCTTTGCCGTAATGAGTGAAAACTGCAATCCACAACTGCATTTGCGAAGAATCCTTGAATTTGTGTGAATTTGTGAAAACGCAAGGTCACAATTTAGTTTAGCAGTTATGTGATAGAATGGCTATCACACACACACACACACACACACACACACACACACACACACACACACACACACAGGCTATGATGCGCTCATACCCGTGTCTCTGACAGTGTGGTGTTCACAGCTTTCCGGATCATGCTAGCATATGCGTGAAGCCTGAGAGGAAGACATGAAAAAACTCAAACAGGGAACTTAAACCGAGAATATACAGATGACTTTGTGATAGTCTTGGTTAATGTGAAGCTGTCGTTACAAAGACATCCCAAACTATGTGAACTTAGTAGTACACATGACATAATTGAGAGAATGACACTCAATGACACCAGTCATAAACATTCATAAAGACTTCTTTATGTTCATGAAAGGTGTCATGTCAGTCTTATGCACACCCCTTCAGGTAAAGTCATACTAGTATTTTGTATATGAAAACCATAAAAAAGCAGCAGAAATCATAGAGAAAATGTAGACAGTCAAGTTGACTACCTTAACCATGCCAACAAGTATGTGGTAACAAATCATAGAACACTATGCTGCTGCTGCTGTTTATTTCCTGAAATGTTCGAATATTATACCCAGTTATCACATAAATATAAACCAGTTTTTATCTAAATCAGTTGAGATGTACTGTATAAGTGTGAGTCAAAAAACTTGTCTTGAACATGAGAATGTTGCCTCCCTCTCGAGAATGACATGAAAGTAACTTTCTTGTACAGCGACCAACACAAGTACAGATGAGGGCTTACTCCAAGTGATCGAGCATCAGACAGCCAGCCAGCAGCGTCGCAGTGGGGTTGGCGATGTTCTTGCCTGCGATGCTCTTCCCGGTGTTCCTGGTGGCCTAGAAATCAAAGGCGGAACATGGGCTCTCAGAGGATTCCACACTTCAAAGAGTTGAACTCCGGCCAAATGTCCTCCCCGTGTCTCTTACCGTTTCAAAGACGGCGTAGTCCTTGCCGTAGTTGGCGCCGGGTACCAATCCCGGACCGCCGACTAAGCCAGAGCACACGTTGCTGACAATGTTCCCGTACAGGTTGGGCATCACCATGACATCAAACTGATGGGGCTTGGACACCAGCTGTATGGGGGGAGATGGAAAGGATAAGTCTAGGCCTGCGCTAACTAAAGATTCAAGATCACAGCTCAAGATTCTGGTGAAAGGGTTTTGATATTTGAGCTCAACAGCCAATCAAATAACACCCCTTCCTTCTGTGCTCCTGAAGTGACGTGATGTATGGCTTATATAGGTCATGGTTAGGGCCAAACCACTTTCTTTGTTTGCCATTTACAGGGCAAGGACTGTGTACAAACACACAGAATGAACAGCTACAGGACCGTGAGAGCAATTGGCTGAATTTGATAAAAAAGTGTACTGGATTCAAATAAATACATTTAAATAATAAATAAACATAAATCCCATTTCCTCCTGACATGTATTTGCTAAAAGTCATGCTGTAATGATTTCATTTGTAGTTGCATTCACACATTTGTTTTGTGAATACCTGCATGGTGGTGTTATCCACGATCATGCTGTCAAAGGTTATGTCTGGATATCCTGCTGCCACCTCGTTACAGCACTGGAGGAACAGGCCATCGCCCAGCTTCCTGTTCGGGGTTTTCAAACAGCAGATGATAAACGGGTCTCAGATCACAGGATGCGATCTTTCCAGTCAGCCGCTGCTCACGGTAAGAGTAGGAGCTGGGCCGAAATACTTACATGATGTTGGCCTTGTGCACGGCTGTGACCCTGCGGCGACCTTTCTCCCGTGCTAAGTTGAAAGCGAACTCAGCGATTCTCAAGGACTTCATGCGAGTGATAATCTTCAGAGACTCAACCACTCCGGGTACACTCTAAAAGAGAGAGAGAGAGGGAGAGAGAACTTATAAAGAAAAGGTATAAGTGTCAATGACACAAACACACACATGCACATATACACACACACGGACACACATGCACACACACAATCACACACAGACACAGACACAGACACAGACACAGACACAGACACAGACACACACACACACACACACACACACACGCACTCCTACCTCATGCTCTAGGCTGCTGTACTCTCCCTCTGTGTTTTCTCTGATGATGATGATGTCGATGTCTTTGTGTCGGGTATTAACACCAGGAAGGGTATGGCAGTGCATAACATTGGCATACAAATCCAGATTTGTGCTATGGAAAGAAATCTGACTTCCATCAACAGACAATGAATGGGCAGACAAAAATACATGCCAGTCAACTAAATCCTACCGAAGCAGATTGTTCCTGGATATGTGAGAGGCTGGTAGGTTGTGATTGGTCTCTATGTTACCTACAAAAATAAGAATCAACACAATTAGAGAGTTAGACTGGTGGAAGGTGTAAGATCGGTAAGAAACGGCAAACGCACACACACCAAAACCCTGACTCTCGTACATACCCTTCAATGCCACTCCGTTCCGCCTGATGGCAGTGATGGCATTGTTGATGTCATCCTCAGAGGTAACCGTGGAGTCCACTTTCACGATCTCAAAATCCACAGGCACACAGCAAAACCTGTGGGAGGGTGGGGAACATAGAAACACAACAGATGTATAACTCAGTTCAGTGACTATATAGTGTGGTCAGGTGTAGCGAGCTGGACTGTGTTTCCCAACAGCTTTGCAGTGCTATGACCACTGTATTTCACAATGAGAGGCTGTTTTGAAAACTAGTTATGCTATTCGAGGTTAAATCAGATGTAACTACATGTCTACTACTACTATGACTACTATATCTGGAAAGTTAAATGTTACAACAATGTACAGTGGTACTTGATTACAATGTAACTAAAGCAGAGTTACACAATGGTGATATGATGCCCCCCCCCCCCCCCCCCCCCCCCCCCCAGTCCTGATAAATTGCTCCAGATTCAGTGCTTGATCTGTGCTAGAGTGAGCTGGCATTGATTTATTTATTTAGGCCTCGGAAGACACATTGAAGAATAAGATCCTCATTTTCAATGGTGCAATGAGAGTTAATCATTGTTACATTGGGGGCAAAAATATATATATATATATATAAATATGCATATAAAATAGTCCAGGAGTACAAGGAAACGATTATAAATAACAATTTTGAATATCCAGTAAAATACTATGGTTGGGTCAGCAGTTACAGTCATTGCACGAGAAGCCAGTTGTACATTTGATTAGACTTGTGAATTCCCTAAGTGAAATAAATGATCACAACCTTAACGATTTTTGGACCTCATTCCGAATGTAGGGTCCCTTAAAACATCAAGGCGATGTGACTCACCTGAAGAGTTCTCTGACGTGGTTGAGCAGCTCAGGTCCGATGCCATCTCCAGGAATCAGTGTGACCGTGTGTCTGCCGCCATACTTAGCGGGAGGAGGCTGGTAAACACAGAGAACAGACTGACATCTCCATGGAAACAGTTATGACACCCATCACCTGTGACTCACCTGCCCCGACATCACTGCAAACTTCAGCAAAACAGTCTAGCTTGAGAGAGATGTACAAATTCAATCTAAACATGCAGAAAGTTAAACTAGAGTGAAAGTCAGTTGTTTTACATCCCAAACATGTTTTAGGTCCTAATGAGGTTGCGACCTTCTCGTCACCACAACCTCTTAACACAAAATTAAGCTCCAAATTGTATTTGTTTCTTTTTTGCAAAATTTTCTTTTTCACTCTGTTTAATGCAATACAAGTATACTAATCATATGTTATCTATAAACTATAACTATGGGACTATAACTTATATCCAGCTGGTGCTAGTAGAGGGGTCTTCTTCAGTAATATCCTAGTACTTACAATAGCCTGGCCCATGTTGGAGGGATTAGAAAGTCAGAGGGAGAGAACAGGAATGGTTAATCATGGGGAGAGAACAAGACATCCATAGTCTTGTGTTAGCGTCTTATTCATGCGTGGTAGACAGTAGGAAAGGGTTAGGGGGCCTGTTTCAATTGTGGAGGCATTTATTGTTTCCCCTTTTGACACAAAATTGCAGGTGGGATTGGATTTGACAGAGGACTGTCTGGCTGGGGGAAGTTAAATGGTTAGCCCCGTTGGCAAATTTGAGGTTTGGATGGAAACAGCCAGTCAGATAATTAGATGGATATTGTTAGTAACATTTAAGAGAGGGTTCATCTTGGTTTGATGGTTCAAGATGTTCAGATACAAATAAAGGAACACCTGTCCAAGGATTGGATGGCAATTAAGTACAAAATCTAGTGCTTCAGGTTAAAAACTCCATGACATTGGATATGAAGCTATAATATTGAGAAAAACTAAAATGACGAGAAATGTTAAATAATATTTACATATTGTCAATATGGCATTCACACAAAGCCATAGTGCACAAGCTGTCACCTGTCCACCTTTGCGTGTGAAGTGTTTGTTTGCTGAGGGTGGCACTTACGGTGTAAGAGGACTTGGTCCTCTGGCCGCAGATAGAGGCTGGTCGGAGTACCTATGAGTAATAGTAGAACAGGAAAGACAACCAACCAATGCGATCAAGTTACAAGCAACCAAACTGGCTTAAAAAGGAAATGATCTCCTACCTTCATGCATCACAGACCGCGATAATTGTAGATATGAGCCCCCTGACACCTCCCCTTTAGAAGTCATATCTTCTACACCAGAGACGTGGTCTACACTCACCTGACCTTATTAGATTAAGTGTTGTAAAACAATCTATCAGTAGGAACGTTATATTAACAAAGACTTTATCATTTAGATTAAACACTGTCGGAAACAGACTGTCATCGGCTCAATAAATGATCCGAACGTCATTTAAACGTCGCTAACAAGCTAGCGTTGACCTTGCATGGTTTAGTTCGCTGCAGGATGAATAGCATAACGTTACTTTGGCAGGCTGCAAGGTTTAGCAACCACCTACGTGAAAAGTGGCTACATTATAAATGACAGAAAATACAGAATATATATTAGCATGCTTACATTGTTCGTATTTCCCATTAATCCGCCCCATGTCGGTTTTAGTAACCGGGATACTGTCAACACTGTTCTGGGAGACATTTTGAACCCAATGTATGAAGTAGCTAGTATATCACTTGCCTAATGCCTTTGCTACGTGCACGATGGAGTGGGCGGTGTGCCTGACCGCAAATCAGCCAAACAAACTTCGTCGTTGTTGGCGTTGCTTTCGATTCCATGCCGCCAGTCGACCAGGATCAGTGGTCAAATCAGGATTTAAGCCGCTCTAGACATTTGTCTGTAGCGACATCTATCGTTTGCTAAAAACATGGCTACAATGTTCGTATGCCAGAGACAGGTATGAGATTACAAAGGGTTGGAAAACAGTAATTATTTCGGGCCTTCTGGTGAGAAAATAGTGCGTAAGGGGAGAGTTAGCACAGTTCAAGGGCAAGCACAGTTCCATCTTAATCTTCTTCTCATTACAGCATGCTTTGGAGGGCCACAGACAAGCTGCCATAGGCCGAGGCCAAGATATTTCTAATATTTCTTTTTCATTATTTAAGTAGGCCTAGGGTAAAAAGCAGGAATGTGGTCTATCTATGTTATTATAAGGGAATACATGGGGGGAAGCAAAACAAAGACAAATGGAAATACAGAAAGAAATGACCCAAGATAATGGGGATACTTTCATAAAACTGTCCTTGTTATGTAAAACATTTATTTTTGATAGAACATTGTTAGAATCAATATGCAAAGAGGAAGGAGAGAGAGACAGTAGGGTTTCAAACGCTGAATAACACAAGGCTATTTTTCCACACTGACAGATGGGCAGACTATCGTCTAACATTGTCCATGCAGAATGTTAACTGATATGTGGGGTAGCCACCAGGACAGATTAACCTTCTGTCCGTTTATTCATCTCCCACTATCTTTCCATGCTAAATGTTGGATCTGTGACAGAAGTATGAGACTTTTGAAAACAATGCATAGTCCGGCACCTGTTGAGCTAATAGTGCATTATCGGCCAAACAAGAGGTTATCAGGCTTCTTACAATGTTACAAAACCATTATTGACAAGACATGTTATCCATCTCAATGTAGCAAAATAAAACAAAATCCACACATCTGTAAATGGTTTATGATTGCAGAATATGACATGCCACATTCCCAGCCTTTTTCTTCCACCTTGTAACATGCATTAAAGGTTGTGGTAAAGGTGACTGGTTTTGAGTCTCTCTAATATAAGTAGGCTATTCAGCTAAAATATTATGCATATGGCACCGACAGACTATTTATTTAGTTAGTATTGGAAAAGAAAAAAATGTTGATGTCACAAATCAGTGCCAATGCCTTGGATTTAAGTGTTTCAACCTAGCTGTCAGTGTGGCTACTATATTGGTACTTGAAGTTTTCCATTATACCACTTATATATTCCTAAATAAAAAATATGGGAAATAAAAAATACAACTCCCAGTTTCCAGAACCTCACCCCTCCCACTCTCCTCCTCTTGATACCTCCTCCCACTTTTAGTTAGTCCGCGAGGAAGTCGCAAGATGGCCGACGTCGCTTGAAAGTATGTTCCTCTCCTCAACATGAAGTCGTGAGTGAGAAAGAGAGCGAGGGAGACAAAGTTGGGGTTTTATTTTTATTTTATTTTAGTTATTTTACTTTATTTTTTCTTAATCACCCATCTCATTCCGCATCGCGTCTGCCCCCAATTTGTCTTTGCTAGCGAGCTAGTTGACGCGTCAATCACGCCGGGACCTTAGCTAGCTAACCAGCTAAGTTAGCTAGCTAGTTTGTTACTAGCTGAAGGCATTTACCTTACGTTAGCTAGTCAGCCTTCGACATCATCGTTGTCGATACACAAATGGTTAAATGGTTTCCTTTAATATCAAGATTATCGTACTATTGTTAACGACTCAGCTATGTTTGGGAACAATGCGTAGAAATTGCTTTTCAAATGTGTGACCAGTTTGCTAGCAAGTGGGATTATATTTGTGGTGTTTGAGACATTTTCGAAACTAGCTAGCTTGCGCGCCGTTACTAGTTATTGTAACACTGTTGTGCAAGTTTGTATTTGTTCGGCTAGCAACACTATAATTGATCGAACAAGTTAATCTGGTAGTTGTGCTATAGTCGTTCTGGCAGCCCACCAAAATATATCGAAAGGAATGGACACACCATTGCACTCTTACGACCAAATTTGAAAAATTGCTACAGTTATTCAGCTGGAGTTGGCAAGGTACTGGTCAACGTGTAACTGGCTGTCAAGTTTTGTGACATAGTTTGCAAATCGTCGTAAAGGTTTTATTTGAAGAAGACAAGCATTACTACGTCGGTTACTGCATCTCCCACTTCTCATTGCACGATCCCACATTAGATCGCTTGCACAGACTTAAAGTAAACATTGCAATGGGAATTCAAGGTTTCCAGGAGTATCTCGAGAAGCGTTGCCCAGGCGCTGCTGTTCCCGTAGACCTCCTTAAACTCGCCCGAACAGCAGCCCGGCAACCCCCTCACCACCACCATCACCACCATCCCCATCACCCAAGCTCTCTGCCTCCACCACCCCCGCCAGCTCGGATTCTGGTGGATGCCGACTCTGGCCTGCAACGTCTGTACGGCGGTTATCAGACAGATTGGGTATGTGGAGGCGAGTGGAACGCGATGCTCGGTTATCTGGCGGCTCTCTCGCAGGCCTGCTTGTATCAGGGAGGCCTGGAGCTAGTAGTGATTTTCAACGGCACACTTGGAAAAGATCGCTGGCCAGAGTGGGCGCGGCGGTCGCAGGGGCAGCGGCAGACTGCGCAGCTCATTGTCAACCACGTCGGCAGCAAGGCCACGCCGCCTCCGCGGGCCTGGTTCCTGCCCCCGGCTTGCCTTAGCCACTGTGTCCGCCTCGCCATGTTCCGCTTCCGTGTGCGGGTAAGTCCAATATGGCCATCATGCCACACGATAGTTTACCCAGACTCATGTGTGAAAACGAATACAAGTGCATACCCTATGAGCTGAATAATTGCCCCTTTTTGGTGTTGGCTATGTGCATGCAACTGAGGCCTGTATCATAAACACATGCATGTATTACTATTGCAGACATTTACCGTAACTAGTTGCATGTGTAATATAAATAATCAAAGTGCTTTAACTTAGTCGTTTCACCGTATGGTTCAGTATATTTTGACGCTGTGTGATGTTTCATAAGTGTTTAAATCAATAATCTCTGCTCAGGACGATATTTTTTCACCTGAATTAGCAAGTGCAGCAGTGCATTTATGTGTGTTAATATTTTCGTCAGATTTAGCTGCTGCCGGATTAATTGCAATCTGTGTTCTTTGAATCCCAACCCTTCCTCACAGGCCATTAATAATCACACTTGCCTATATTGCAATCTAAACTGATGCATTCAAGTATTTGTAGACTAATTGGTCTGCTTTATTACAATCATTTGCAGATTGTTCTGCCCATTTTGGGTACAGAAGATAAAACTAGTGTGTGTTTATTTGTTTTGACTCAGCTAGTGACTCCCACCTAATCTGTGCGTGTATGTGTAATCTTTTTTTAATGTTCATCACTTTCTTCTTCTGTAGGTGGTTCAGACTTTGGAGGACCACCATCAGGAGGTGCTGTCTCTGTACAGGGATTATGGTTTCCACGGCCTGATCGCACAGGACTCTGAGTTTGCTCTATGCAACATCCCAGCCTACTTCAGCTCACACGCCCTCAAGCTGTCATGGAATGGCAAGAACCTGACCACTCACCAGTACCTGCTGTCAGAGGCTGCAAGGCAGCTCGGACTCAAGACCCAGCATCTGCCAATGTTTGCTGCTTTGCTTGGTAAGCATTGTTATTGTATTGTATTGTGTTTGTTTTTGTATTGTGTTGTAATGTATATTATGTGTAATATATGTGTAAGCCATTGGAGAGTCAGTTCACCAGGTCAAATTCCTTGTTTGTTCTAACTTACTTGGCAAATAAAATCTGATTCTGATTATGTGCAGTTAGTAATTTGGCCCAAAGACACTCACAAGTGAACAATGCATGTAAAGCAGATTGCCATGAGAAAGACATAGGTTAAATGCAAAGGTGTATTTGATTGGTCGCTGTTAGTTTTGCAGGTTGCTGATTGCTTCAGTTAATGTTGTTTCGTTTCGTTTCAGGTAACCACATTTTGCCAGATGAGGACTTGGCTGCCTTTCATTGGAGTCTTCTGGGCCCAGAACACCCCCTCGCCTCTCTCAAGGTACGTTTCTGTGCACCCTCACAGGCAGTTATTCTGTCAAGCTCACATTTGTCGCAGCTAGGCGACAGTGGTACAGGAGATAGAGAAGTTGTTTAGTAATCGGAAGGTTGCTAGTGCGATTCCCTGTCGAAGCGTCCTTGAGCAAGACACTGAACTCCTAATTGCTCCTGATGTGCAGTGTGCCATCAGTGTTAATGCTTTGGATAAAAGCGTCTGCTAAATGACTAAATGTACATATTGTTGGTCCAGTTGGTCCAGTAAGTTGTGGACTTTCCTATGCTTTTGAACTCCCTCTAATGCCATGTTTAGGGTGTTATAGGGCAAACAAACATTGCATGATTTTTTTATTTATTTCTTTGCCCGTCTTTGTTGTATTCTCAGTCTCTCTTTAACCTCAAGTGTCTCTCTCTCTCCCTCTCCGTATTCCCTCAGGTGAGGGCCCACCAGTTGGTTCTCCCACCGTGTGAAGTTGTGATCAAGGCTGTGTCAGAGTATGTAGCTTCCATCAAAGACCTTGGGAATCTGGATGCTGTGGCCAGGGATGTGTTCAAGCAGTCCCAGGTACGCCACCCCCCCCTTGCCCCTCCACCAAGCCTCCCAAACACTGTGTTCACATTAGAATATAATGACAAATTATGACACACTGTACATGACACACATAATTAACAGTCCAACTGAATCAGAATCAGAAGTGGGTTTATTGCTAAGTCTGTGTCCCCATAATGTGCCCGCATGTGTAATGCACAACTGGGCACCAGACGAAGACAGTTTACCACATAAGAGGCATAAATATACACTTTGAAAATCAGAGCACAAATTTACAGCAAATGCATAAAATGCGGGCAGTCACTGACTGCAGTATTCCCCTTTCTTTCTCTCTCTCTAGTCCCGAACTGAGGATAAGATAGAGCGCTTTAAGAAGGCAGTGGAGTACTTCTCAATGGCCAGTAAACCCAGACCTCCTTCTATGGGACCCTGTCCTTACCCCTGTGAGTATATTGTACTGTAGTGTCTGAAAGAGGATTGATTGATTGATTGATTAACTTTATTAATGATTTCAGTTAATTTCTACTTGTTGACTGTTTTTGCCCTCAGAGTAAAGGCATGTACCTCTCTAGCCTGCGCATTGCATTGCCCTTTAGGTCATTTGACTCCCTTTCTTATCTGTCATTGGTGCTTCTATCCAGGAATGATGTGATTTGTTCTTGATTATGAAACTTTTCTAGAGGAGTTTGCATGTTCTCTTACTGATGGTCAGGGCCTTGGTCTCTCTCTCGCTCTCTCTCTCTCCCACTTCCTCTCTCTCTCTGTCCATCCTTTTTTCTCTCTACTCTCTGCCTCCCCACCCCTCCACTGCCACCTGTCCCCGGCTGACTGCTCATCCTTGCTCTCCGTGTGACGGGCTCAGTCCCAGGCTTCGGACCTGGTCAGTTTGGGGGGCCTCCAGGCCACATGGGGGGCATGCCCCCTGGGAAACCCCCGGTGAGTCCCGATGCTCCGCTCCTTACACAGCCTCATTACATTATAGGGGTTGTTCTTGTGATTCAAGTTTTTATTTATTTTTATTTGTACGTGTCGCCCTGGAAATGTATTTAATGTAACTTAGGTTGTCCTTTGATTGGTTGTGTCATTGTCTTATTTAAATGAATGGATGTAACTCCCTTTCTTTTACCTGATGTATTTCTGTGTTGGAGCTAATTTTTACTTTTACTATATGTATAGTACATTTACCTAGTCTGTATTCAATACTCTTACGTAATGTAATATCTGTATATGTTCTGAACTGGTTTATCTGCTGTCCTAGTTTGGCCCACCTCCAATGTCGGGTGTCAAGATGCCTTATCCCGGGGCGCCCTACGGACCTGGTTCTGCCCTGCTATTCCAGAACCCGCCTCCCCCTCTACATGACTGCAACGATTCGCTAGTTGGGAAAATGGGCTTTTCTGATTGGTCAGCTCCTTATGATTCCACTCAAGGTGGCAGCAGACTGCCGAATCACCACACAGCTGCTCCCTCGGGCACCTCCCCCTCTCCATCGTCATCCTCGGATGGGGAGGATCAAAACGACACCAGCACAAAGTGAGTCTGCCAGGACTGTCAGCACCTTGAGATTTTGACACTGTAGTGATGCATGATCTATCACAGTGGTTCTCAATCCTAGGCCCAATCTCTGACCAGGTTCATTTCTGAATTCCTACCAACCATTTCTCTCTTTCACTCATCTACTGTGTCATCTCCACGGTCCTCTATATAAAGGCATGACAAAACAGGCAGGAAACACTCAAAACCTTAAACCTCTTAAACAAGTGTGCTTGCAGCAGGGGTAAATGTAAGACATGCCCCTTGGGGGGTGTGGGAGAGGGTTGATGTATGACATGAACTTGACGAAGCAACAGTAGCTGTTCTTTGGACAGGTTTTTACACTGCAGCTAGGCTGGTCACTTCCTTAACCTGTATTTACAAGCGAGTCTCTCTTGTCTCCCTCCACCAGTCATTTAACGGACAAAGGCTCCAGGTGGGAGGAATCCTCTGGACGTGGGGGCGGGGCTTCAGGTGACGGTCCCCACGGCAACGGGGGCGGGCCTTCTATCCCCTCGCTGCTCTCCATGGCGACACGCAGTCACATGGACATCACCACGCCCCCCCTGCCACAGGTCAGCGCGGAGGTCCTGAGGGTGGCGGAGCACAGACACCGCAGGGGCCTCATGTACCCCCAGATCTACCACATCCTCACCAAGGTAACCACCACCACACCGACTTACCGCCTCACTGTCTGCACGGGGCACAAATGAATGGCCAGACATGCCACACATTTGGAATGAAGGTTGGCTATTTACTGTTTGGAGAGCCTGGGAATTATTGCCAATGTTAGGTGGGGTGGATGGGGCTGTCGAGCTGCCTTTTCCACCCGGCCGACCTCAAGCAGATGGGTCCCCCCTTATATGCCGTGGTTCTGCTTCAGGTTTCTTCCTGACTAACAGCGAGTTTTTTTCCTACCCCTGTTGCCATTGTGCTTGCACTAAGGGGGTTCAGGCTCTGGGCTCTGTTAAGCGCCTAGAGACAATTGTATTGTTATGGCGCTATATAAAAAAAATTGAATTGAATTTTATTTCTGATGATGAAGGTTGGTAACTTACAGTTTTGAGAGCCCTTCGCCCATTTACCGTGTTAGGTGGAGGGATACTGTGTAAGGCTGCCATTCATTTTCATGTCCACTGACAGTTGTTGAGTGGGTGAAGCTGGACACGAAAGAAAAGAGTTGTGCCCTAGTACTTGGTAAACGACACAAGGTGGCAACACCCAGTGGGAACATTTGCCAATGGGAGCGAGGACGGTGAGGGAGGACGTGTTGTTCCCAAGGCGTCCTGCCTACTTGATTTGTAGCGTTACCAGGGTAACCAGCAGCAAACTCTAGCCAGAGACGCCTACTAAAGACCGTCAGACAGTGATTTAATATCTGCTCTGTGCACATACAGTCAGAGTGCTCGAGGCTGGGAGTGTCTGCTGTATGGGGATGTGACCCAGGGTCACAGCAAGACATTTTAAGGCCTACTTGTTGGCTAGCACTGGGACATTCTTAGCCTTTATTAACGTTCGGCAGTAGCTCTCAAACCTTGGCATTGCCGAGCATTCCAACGTCTTAGTTCAGCCTTTCATATCCCCGCAATATGCAGAATTGTATTGATCATTTCATTGATAAAACATTTTGACCAACAGTCAGAGCATCTGTTCTGTAACCCTGGCCTTGAATGTAAAGTGAAAATGAGTAGAACTGTTCTCATGTTGTTTTCTCTCCCTTTATTTTTCAATTGTGTCTTTTTTTTATTGCTTGATGCATTTATGTCTTTTTTTTATTTCTTCATTACATTTGCCATCTCAAACCTTTACAATCTGCTTTGGTCTGTGTCTCCTCCCTCTCCCTCTTCTTACTCTCTCTCCCTCTCCCTCTCTCTCTCTCTCGCTCTCCCTCTCCCTCCCCCTCTCTCTCCCTCTCTCTCTCTCTCTCTCTCTCTCTCCCTTTCCCTCCCTCTCTCTCTCTCTCCTTCTCAGGGGGAGATGAAGATGCCGGTGTGTATCGAGGACGAGTGCAACCCGGACCTGCCTCCGGCCTCACTGCTGTTCCGCTCGGCTCGGCAGTATGCCTACGGCGTGCTCTTCAGCCTGGCCGAGACCCAGCGGCGGGCAGAGAGGCTGGCCATGCGCAAACGCGCCCCAGTGGAAGGTGAGGAGGAGAGGGGCGCACAGTGCCAGGGGAGAGAATGTGGTGTGATAGATGATTGATCAATTGATTGATTGATAGTTGGTTAGTTGATTTCTGTATTCCTTATTGATTCAGTTATTGATAATCTTACATTTAGTTTTTAGTGAAGGTGAACTGAACTTTAGGCAGTAATAGTTTTTGTGGGTGGCTGAGCAGGAAAGAGGGGCACAGTTCCAGGGGATAGAATGTGGTGTGATAGATGATTGATCAATTGAGTGATAGTTGGTTGGTTGATTTCTGTATTCATTATTGATTCAGTTATTGTTAATCTTTTTTAGTAGAGGTGAACTGAACTTTAGGCAGTAATAGTTTTAGTGGGTGGCTGAGCAGGGGAGAGGATGTGGTGTAATAGATGATGCCATGAGCAAATGTGCCCCAGTGCATCGTGAGGTCAGGTGGAGGTCAGATGTTATTTATATGTTATGTTATGGGTCAGGTGAAGGTCATATGTTATGTTATGTTAGGTTGTTGTGCGGCGTTTTGGCACAAGAATTTCAGTGCCCGGTTTGACTGTGTTGTTCTGTGTATCTGACAAAACACTTGAACTTGAACTTAAAGGACAGTAGATCTCAACACTGGGGTGTGTAGGGGAGGTTATAGAAATGTGACTTATCGAAGGTGAGATCAGGCGGGGGACAGTAGAATAGAAATGTGACATCGATGAATGTATTGTTATTATATTTATCGATTTATCTATATTATCTTGCAGTGAAGATTTAGGGCCAAGAGGTTGAATGTTGCAAGTTTTTTTTTTAAGTAACGTGCTTCTCTCCCTCCTTTTCATTGGCTCCACAGTGCCCCCGGTGATTGTGAAGGAGTGGTGCGCCAGCAAAGCCAAGTCAGCCTTGACCCCGGAGCTGGTCCCCGCGCTGTGCTTCCGGGAGTGGACCTGCCCCAACCTGCGGCGCCTGTGGCTGGGCCGGGCCTCGGAGGATCGGAGCCGCCGCACGCGTGCCTTCCTGGCCTGCATGCGCTCCGACTGCCCCGCCCTGCTCAGCCCCGCCCTCGTGCCCTCACACCTGCTGCTCATGTGCTGCGTGCTCAGGTGAACCCCTCGCCCCGCCCCCGTGCCCTCACACCTGCTGCTCAGGTGCTGCGTGCTCAGGTGAACCCCTCGCCCCGCCCTCACACCTGCTGCTCATGTGCTGCGTGCTCAGGTGAAGCCCTCGCCCCGCCCTCACACCTGCTGCTCATGTGCTGCGTGCTCAGGTGAACCCCTCGCCCCGCCCTCACACCTGCTGCTCATGTGCTGCGTGCTCAGGTGAAGCCCTCGCCCCGCCCTCACACCTGCTGCTCATGTGCTGCGTGCTCAGGTGAACCCCTCGCCCCGCCCCCGTGCCCTCACACCTGCTGCTCAGGTGCTGCGTGCTCAGGTGAACCCCTCGCCCCGCCCTCACACCTGCTGCTCATGTGCTGCGTGCTCAGGTGAACCCCTCGCCCCGCCCTAGTGCCCTCACACCTGCTGCTCATGTGCTGCGTGCTCAGGTGAACCCCTCGCCCCGCCCTAGTGCCCTCACACCTGCTGCTCAGGTGAACCCCTGGCCCCGCCCCTGGCCCTCACACCTGCTGCTCATGAGCTGCGTGCTCAGGTGACCCCGCGACTCGCTCTTGTTTTCTTATCGTGTGTGAAATTGTCAAACACAAGAGTATGCACACTGAGTCTGATGCTTGTTTCACAGACGTACTGCGTTGTCTACCTCTGCTGTGAGGATGACCCTGGTCAGAAAACACATGCCCTAAATTTCATAGGTTCCTGGAATTTTCTAGGGCTTTTAGACAAAAAATGTAAAACATGCTAAAATAAGTGGGATGCATCTTTCAATTAGTGGCCCACAGATGCAGAACTCAGGAGTGAGAACCTCATTCCCTGACACTATAAGACATTCCAGCAACAGGTGGTTAAACCTAACCTTGAAAACCAGGTGGTTAAACCTAACCTTGAAAACCAGGTGGTTAAACCTAACCTTGAGGCCAGTGAGGGACTCTGCACAAGGCAAGTTACAAAAATATCTTAGGCTACTGGTCACCTAGGCTACTTATTTCTTCCAACACATAATTCACGTTAATCCTGTAAGTAACGAGCCTACAATAATATAGATTTGCATTGCGGAAGAGATTAAACATCAAACATCAGAGACTCTGATTTCACGATGGTAGCCACAGAAATCTGTCAGCCCTAGCAGTAAAATAAAATAACGGCCAGAGAAAGTGTTCAACATCCTTGGCTGTAACTAGCTTTCTATGCAAAAGTAGCACCAGGGGCCAACCAACCACAGCAAAGTTTGAACATTAGGTTGTGTTTGTCCAGGTCCAGGTTTTTGTGTTATATTTCAGGTGCATTCAGATACACTTTTGATTGTATATAGTCTGATCAAGGTCAATGATATGTTTAGCCTTTTGTGCTGATGGCTTTGTTCTTGCTGTGCTGCAGGTATATGATGCAGTGGCCTGGGGGAAGGATCCTACAGAGACACGAGCTGGACGCTTTTCTGTCCCAGGCCGTCTCCAACCAGCTTTACGAACCAGATCAGCTCCAGGAACTCAAGGTAGGACCCGCGTGTACTGCGCGCTCGAGGAAACAGGGTTTGTGTTGGTGTTAACAGTTCCTTAGGTCATGTCGTTAGCAATTGAAGATACAGTCTACAAGGGAGCGATTTGTTGAATTTGATCAATAGTATGTTTTGGATTAGAATCGCGTACCGCAACCCTTTTGTTGATCAGGGATGTTTTCCGTCATGACAGCAAAACTTTGATTTGTTGAATGGACAACCTGCTGGATATGTCCTTAAGAATGTCTGTGAGTATTCGCCTGTGACTATTGTCCAATACCGTGTACACTACACAACTCTATTAGGAGTGCACTTCGATTCTCCCAACTGGATTCAACCAGTACTTAACCAACATGACGTCGTGAAAATTGTGTATTCTGAAACAGGCCTTTATGGATTCAGATTTATATAGAAGCACCTGAGTTCATGTCGAGCATTAGATTGTTCTCAACCCAGGGGTGTCATAACTTCAGAAGTTGACCTTTCTGTAAATGTCAGTATTCTCTCCAGACAGGTGGACTCTAAGACTGACTACATGAGAAGGTCAGGTGCAAGAAGAATACATCTAGTGTTTTGTCGTGATTTCCCGATGTGCTTGTGGGAGTTCTTGATCTTTTACCAAGGACAATAGTAAATTCTGATAATGGATACTAAAGTTTAAAATATGACTTAGCATTTTTTTTTTGCGAGTGAGGCCATTGATAGCGTTACTCATGGCTGAGTTATAGATTTGTACTCTCCCACTCCCTCCTTTGGTCTTGTCTGAGCAGGGGAGAGGAGGTGGAAACAAAAAGGAATTGCCTGCTATTCATACCTCAACTCTCGCAGTTGTAACGGCAGAATGCCCTCAAAGAGTTCCACGGTTCATTTCGTTAATCATACCTCAACTCTCGCAGTTGTAACAGCAGAATGCCCTTAAAGAGTTTCACGTTCATTTCATTAATCATACCTCAACTGTCGCAGTTGTAACGGCAGAATGCCCTCAAAGAGTTTCAAGGTTCATTGTGCTCGCTAGAATGGCCGTGATGCAGACGTTTTAACAAGGATTTCTCTGTAAATTACGTATTGTCCTTAGGTCCTTTACTGATTCCATCTGTGTTTTGGTTGTCTCAGGTGGAGAAGGTGGACAACCGCGGAGTGCAGCTGGCCTCGCTGTTCATGAGTGGCGTGGACACGGCCCTGTTCGTCAACGACGTGTGCGGGCAGCCGTTGCCATGGGAGCACTGCTGCCCCTGGGGCTTCTTCGACGGGAAGCTGTTCCAGAGCAAACTAGCGCGCGCCACGCGGGACAGAGCCGCCCTACTGGACATGTGCGAGGGTCAGGTAGGTGCATTACCCAACACAGGAGAGGAGGTCAGGGGGTACTCCCAACAGTGAGTGTTGAGATGCTTGTCTAGGCTTGTAGAACAGCACAAAGCCCACACAGTTTTCTTCTTTTACTGTACTTGTAGAATGATCATGTTTTGTTGTTATTTTGTTTTAATTTACTTTGATTGCAACTCTGCTGTCTGACATGATCAGTAGTGACTGTGTAGTTCTGAGTCTCAGCTGAAAGAGTTTGTGACTACCAGTACAAGGGCAAATTAGTTTATTATTGATAAATCTTTTTTTGTCTGTGATTCTACTCGGATGGAAGTTTTTTACGGTTATCAACAGGTGGATGCACTCTATGGTTGCTTTCTTTCTTCTCAAACGCAGCGTTTTCTCCATTTTCTCTGTCTCCACCTACCCACACCCCACCCCACCTACCCACACCCCACCCCACCCCACCTACCCACACCCCACCCCACTCCACCCCACTCTCTCCAACTCCACCCCCACCCCACCTCTCTCTTCCTCTCTACAGGAGGAGTTGGTTTCACGGGTGGAGAAGATGCGTCAGGCCATCTTGGAGGGCATCAACCTGTCCCGGCCCCCTCCCCCACCCCCGCCTATGCCCCCCCCTGCCTTCCTGCCTCCCACCATGGTGCCCCCTTTCTACCCCATGCACCACATGTACCCCCCTCGCCCCCTGGGTGCCATGCCCCCTCCACACCACCCTCACCATCCACACCAGCACAGACCTCGAGCTTTCCCAGGTCAGCAACCTCTTCATCTTCAGGGTCTCAAGGGTTCTCTGTGCAACTTTGATGGAAATAAACAATGCACTGCTTACATTTACCGGCTACCAGCTAAAACTATGTGTGTCTGTGACCAGCCACTGAATAATTCGACATCCTTCCCTACCTGATAATAAGTAATAATATGTTTGCCAAGTATTTTTTTTACACTGATTTGAAAGCCACGTCGTTTGTATCCAATAGCAAGAAAACAGGAAGTCTTTCAGCAACTCCTGTTCCAAAATTCATAAACAGGTGATTTGGTAGCTGGTCAGCTAGTTGTTACCTCCACCTACCCCCAAAATCTCTACATGTGTGGACCTATGTTATGAAATGCAACACTCTAGAGGATAGCAGTTAGATAGGAACCATTGAATTGTTCCAGTTAATAGTTAATTGATTATATGCAGCTTTGTTAAGCAGTTATTTTTCCTTATTATGGAAAAGGAAACATAGTTGTCTTCTCCACTCTTCAGTATCACAGCACTGCTACACCTGATTGACTTCCCTTCAACTTCAACTTTACCATTAACTCTTGAAACTGGGTCATCATATCATCATATTCTCAACAGCCACGCACACTCTCTCTCTCTCTCTCTCTCTCTCTCTCTCTCTCTCTCTCTCTCTCTCTCTCTCTCTCTCGCTTGCTCTCTTTCTTTCTCTCTCTCGCTTGCTCTCTTTCTCTGTTTCTCTCTTTCTCTCTCTTTCTCTCTCTTTTTGACTCTTTCTCACTCACTCTCTCATGTAACCACAGAACCCATATTTCTATAATCTCCTACATTTCTATAATCTCCCACATTTCTATAATCTCTCACTTTTATATTATCTCCATAAGCACACTAAACCTTGCTGCCCTACACTCTGTTCCCAATAGGTATCCAGTCCATACCTCCCCAGGGAGGCAAGTTGGAAATAGCCGGCATGGTTGTGGGCCAGTGGGCTGGGAACAAACCAGTGCGTGGAAGAGGGGGGTTCAACATGCAGGTGGTGTCGGTTGGAGGAGGAAAAGGGTATGTTGACTCTAACGGATTAACGTCTGCGTTTGCATTACCTATTCCTCGTCCTAATTCGTATTTGTATTTTGTTCTTTTCTTCTTTTCGCTCCAAATTTAGTTTGTTTGGAAGTGAAAATGATTGTCTTGTCGTTGCTGTGTCCCCTGCCCTTATTTTTGTCCTTGTGTCCCATTATTAGAAGGGGTAAAGAGATCACGCCAAAAGGAAGGGGGGCGGTGAAGAAGCCACCCTCCAACAGACCACAGGTATGCATGCATGCATCGCACCGACTGCGTGCCATGGTATCTACAAACAATAGCTTGTTTTTCCCCATATGTTTCAATTGGATGAACATAAAGAATTTTGCTTAATAAGGTCCAAGGCCTTTTAGACTTTTCTAAGTTGTCTGACATGCCTTGATGTTTTTGTACATTTAGCTTAACTAAAAACATTGATGCACAAATGGAATATATGATTCTATTCTAGAAGACCTCAGCAATAATAATAGAAAAGGGTTCAATGTTTCCGTGGTTGTTCTTTTTATCTCTCTAAGACGAAAACTCAAAAATAAAAATATCCCGGACGAGGGATATAGACCTTTTAGTGTTAACCAAGGTACATATGTGAAGTGGCCACTGATTTATAACCTTGTCAGAGGAAGCTGGAGTGGTTGGAATGGACGGTATGTTTTGGTCTGGTTAAGGGTGTGAGATTAGTGAGTGCAATACGGTACACGTTGGCAGGCTCATCCCTTCTTGGCAACATCTAAACACCAATGCAGGTAGAAGAAGATGCACGTTGTCACATCACCCTCTTTACTCAACATTTGGAAAAGGAACGTACTGGAATTTGTACAGTTGCAGTAATTGGAAAAGGGTCACTCATAGGGATCTCATACTTGATGAAAGACTGTTTGTGTTTGTGTAGTATCGTGATTTGGATCGATCATGCAGTGATATTAGTGCCTGTTGGAATGCCCGAGTCCAGTAACATGAATGCTGATTTGTTGCGTTTTCTCAGACCCTGTCATCATCGCCGCCACCCCCCGGTAGTCCCCCGAAACTGACAGAGGAGGACAAGGAGGAGCCATTGCCCCTCGGACCTGCTGAGGATGCAGGGGGGGCGCCCCAGCAACTGAATGGCAGCACCCCAGGAACCACCGTTGGCCAGCCCCTGGACCTGCCACCTCTGGCCCAGCCAATCCAGTGTGCCTTAGCCAGTAGAGACAACCAATCAGGAGACGGGGTTGAGGTAGAGGCCCCTTGTTGCCTTGACGACTGCCCATCTGAGGGTGCACTACAGAAAGAGGAGTAAAAAAGAAATAAGATAACGTCACGAAAGCGAGCGACAGCCAAGGAGAGAGTGATGCGTGTTAGACTGCCTTTCCTTGCAAAAATCCTAAATCCGAGGGGCCGCAGTAGTCACTTTTAATTTCCCTTTTTTCGGTTTTATTTATGATGCTACATTTGCTGGAGTCCACACATTGGGGTTTCGAAGGAACGAGCAGTGGGTCGCCTGTATATCCAGCAATTTGGTTTCCTTGTTACGCAGTGCTGTCCCCCACAAGACCTTCACACGCATTGTGCTCTGAATTGTACAGCCTTGGGAGACGTCCTCTGCAATCCCCCCCCCCCCCCCCAACACACACCCCACCCCCTGCCACCGCATCAGTGTGCTTGCATCGTGACCAGCTCGCAATTTATTTCTTTTTTTGTAATGCTTGTTAAGTTCCCTTATCATTGTAGACAAGTCACTGTCAAGTTTCAAGCGTACAGTTGCCTGAAAACAAAGGCTACAGCTGCCCCCATTTTTCCCAAAGCATTGTTTTTTTTTTTTTTCTTAAAAGAAAAAAGAGAAACTCACCCACTAAGGAAATTGCCACGTGAAGTCTAAAGTGCATTGTTGAAAACGTTCTTGCTCAGAGCGGTACAGAACTTGCAATTTATATCGATTTATACCCGCTTTTGTGCTGCACGAGCAGGAATCGCTCCCAGTTGGTCGCCTCTCTATTTCAGCGTTGCACTGTGGACTAGCGTACGTGACCTCGCCCCTCTGCTGGCGACTCTGAGTTGGTCAAGCCTAGAGTGTCATCCCTCTGTCACCCTGTGTGTGTGTTCGTGTGCTACTGTACATTCCAACTCAGAGGCCAGTCCCGTTCATAGGGTATCTGATGTGCTATTGATCCCAGAGGTCGTCTTTGACAGAGAGACTAGATTAGGGATGGGGGTTGGGGTGGGAAAAGCACTACAAGCCCCGTCCTTTTATATCCCCTCTAGGCAGCCGCCCTGGGGACAATCCTCCTCTCTGTGTTGTTGTTTTTATTTTTTATTTTTTTTATTTTGTTGTTTTCTTCTTCCCTTTGCCTAGCGTTGCACTGCCACAGCCCTGGAGCACTTTGGCTGGTATCAACTCTGTGCACTGCTCTTAATGGAGAAACAACAGAATCCAAAAGAAACAGAGAAAGCACCTTATGGCACCCCCCCCCCCCCAAAAAAAAGAATTTATGAATTATGCAAGCCCCCACCCCCCGAAATCGAATATTATTTCTAATTGCTGTTCCCTAAAAGAAAAGATTGAATGATTGTATGTTAACACATAATGGCACTTATTATTTATTTATTGTATGAATTAGGACTGTACAGATACCTTAAAATTCTTTAAAAGACCCCCCCGGCCATTTGTTAGTGAGTGTCAGTTGACAGGCCGACGGCCCCCCCGCCCCCTCAAGGTTTTCTGACAGTCAGACTGTCCAGAAACGAATCCCCTTCTGCCCCCCCCCCCAACCCACTCCTTAGTGTCTGCATGACATGTGCATGTAGTCTGACCCATTTGAATGTGAGAACAGAGCGCAAGCCAAGGAGCCCAGCTTTGTTTAAAAAAAAAAAAAAAACCTTCAACAACAACGTTCCCTTCAGTGTAATTCTCCGATCTGGCTTTACCAACAAAACAAACAAACAAAACATTTGGAGGCGCCTATGAGTTAGAGGAGAACCACAGTAGAGACAGAAATTTAAATTTAAAAAAACATTATATCCATTCGATGTCATTGTAGTTATGTAAGTGTATAGAATACATAGATTTATATATATGTACACCCAGTGTGAGGCATGGCAGTGCTCTCATATGATGTAGTGGAGTCATTTTTATCAATGGTTGGGAATACAAAGTGCCCCTCTTGATTCGTTTCGAGGCCCCATCCTGAGAATCACTTGTGTTTTGCCAATGAGACACCATCTGCAATCCGTTGACTTTCTTTCTTTTGGCCGTCAGCGCTTGATTTAAAAAAAACTAAAAACTTTAAAAAAAAAAAAAAAACTATTATTACAAAATGAAGATGAAAGTACTCAAAGTGACGTTTGTGATATTTTTGATTTTCATCACTGTTGAAACGACTTCCCCTGTGCTTGTGCCTCTCCATACTCTCGTGACCATGCGCTGTAGCTCAAAAAACATGTCCGAAAAAAACAAAGCACTTCTGCTAAACATTAAAACCCCAGACACTTTTAGTCCTTTTTGGGGATGTGCCCTCCTTGGCAGAAAAGAAAAGTTTTTACCTAATTAACATCCCTTGGTTAAATGGATTTTAAACAATTCTTTTTGTTTATTGTTGAGTGTAGAAACAAAAGGAGCAGACCTCCATTATGATTTGGAAAGTCACTTTAAGCGGACATATATCAGTGGATTTAAGAAAGGTATCGATCAAGTATGCAGCATGTAGTATACACGCCCGGTGAATAAAACATAGAATAAACAAATTCGCAGAAAGGCAAGTCACTGACAAGCACCTTATTTTGTTACAATATTAAATAATCTATCTTGTGCCACAAAAATATATATGAAAAGCTATATAAAGCAAGGCGTGACAGAAACCCTTAATATTTAAGTGTTGATATTGTTAATGCTGTCCCCCGTGGGAAGTGACCCTTCCCCATGTCATGTATTGCTACACTGATACACTTTAAAAAGCCCCTTTCAGTGTATTCAATTGATGAGGCAAGAGTTTAAATAAGGGTTTGCAATTGATAGGTTTTTACAATAGGATTTAAAGATTACAACTAGTTCAAAAGTCTATGATGTTTCTTAGAGAAGGAGCTTGTATATGACAGTACTGGACAAACGTCACAGGTCTGTAGTAAAGGGGCCAGACTAACCCTAGACAATAGCTTGATGGACTGTATATTAAGACTAGTGTTGTACGGTATACACAAACCTTACTGCGACGAACTTGGATCTTAGGACAGGATCTTTATTGCATTTCATTGTGAAATGGTGTACAGCAATGCTTGAGTGGCAAATGGATTGTTGATTCATCGTTCTTCAAGCACATGCAGAGACCACACAGACACACACATAATGAAACACACAAACATAATGAAACACACACACATAATGAAACACACTCATAATGAAACATACACACACACACACACAACGTTCAGTTAAGTTCAACTCATCATGTTATTCTCTCGATTTTGTGACACAAGGTGATGGTGCATTTTCAGTGAGTTATCTGAATGCAGGTGATTATTGGTGAACATTGGACACATATACTGACTAATTTGATCTGAAAGTAGAAAGATGTAACATGCTCCTTCAGTATGGGAGCACAGAAACACGTACACATATACAGACATGTACACATTTGGTGTTTTGCGCATAGAAACACTAGCTAGCATAATTTTAAGAAATCACATTCACTTACACAGGTGGTGTATTGTCCAGAATGTTGTCATTTTTGTTTTAGTTGATTATTTCAATGTTTAATTAGTGATAATTGTTATTATGTTTTGGATTTCAATTTATCCTTTCCCAAACTTCACTTCTTTCTTCTTCATTTCCTAACATTTTCTCCCCATTTAAGAATTTGTTTCTAACCTGCTCACTCTTGAGTTGAATGGAAAAAAAAAAGAAATTGCTTTCATTTACATGCTAAAATTGGCATAATAATAGTAGAATTATTGTAATATGGTGTTAGTTATTGCGTTCTAATCATTTTAACTAGCTTTGATGTGTCATAAACAGTTACCCCCATATCCGTATACCACCCCATGATTTATTGAGTATAAGCATTTGTAGCAGAACATCACACTACCACCCTAGCATTTGGACAGTGCACACCAGTGCTTGGTGATTGGATCATTGCCGTAATCCTGAACGACTCGAGTCCACTTGTCCTCACTCACACAACATCCTTCCACTATAGCACGGTCTGTCACTTAAGCGAGTTTGAAATAGTGATAGTTCTATATTTGTCAGACCCCACGTCACCCTAATTGTGATGCCGTGTATCTATTTACTCCTATCTTTTCTCTGTTTCCATTGGTATATGCAGGCCTGTCTTTCCCTGACTTCAGTACTATATCCTTAACCCACTATACTAACAGTAAGAGTAATATTAACATTGATAACCAGTCTGTATGTAACCGTAGCCAGAACATGGGAAAAATGTATTTTCAGCAGAACAAAAATAACATCCCTCTTTGGTTTTTCGTTCAGTTGTGCAAAATGCTTTTTTGTTACTATTTTGTAATGTTATTACAAATTGCTACTACTCCTTCGACTGTTCCTACAGTTAGTAATCAGATACGCTTAGCAGATAGATATTTTCAAAACTGTAATGATTGCAATTTTCCTTATTTGTATTTTGTATGGTATTGTTTCTGACCACTTCACCATAATGATGTAATTATCGCCCGGCTAAATTCAGATTCCCATTTGTTTTGTTTCTTTAGACCATTTGCGAACATCTTTTTTTTTTTCTCAGCCTTGAATATACTAAAAACTATATTCAATCTGAACATTGCACCCTTGCACAAAGCAGAAGAATCTATCTCTACGACTGAACCAAAGTGCATACTTTTCTTATCTATTGATGTCGGCCCAAAATTAGATACGTTTCGTTATTTCGAAATATATATATATATACACACATATATTTACATTTATATAGAGATGTGAAAGACACATTATGGGTCCATGACAAGAAACCGAATGAAGGAAACTTGTGATGTTTACATCTTTTTGGTGAAAAGTGGCCAAGTCTTGTATCGTCCAATTTCATTGCTAAGAATAAGATGTTTTTATTTTATTTTTTGTCATTATCCACTTGTGTGAGTGGACACAGGTCTCGATACAGACAAGTCCCAACATTTGCCTCTCACTTGCTTATCAAACAAGCCCTCCGCTCTAAAAGCACACCTACATTAACGTCACACACACATATTCAGTGCCGTAAAACATGCCCTAAAGTTGTGCTTAGACACACACACATACACACTCAGTGAGTTGAGCAATGCCCATTCTTTTCTGTAGTTGTGTGTCTGGAGATGTTTTGGGTGTAGCCTCACCCTAAACACCCCCCCAACCCCAATCCTGACTGGGTCCTAACACTGCAGGACCTGCTTTCTGCTCTGTACCTGCCTTTTCAGATTGTAAGCCTATGATGAAGTGTTGTGTACAATGACTCACCCACCCACCTTCCAGATGTTCATGTGGTCTTTGCCTCATCACAGCACCCTCCTCCCCCTCCCATGTTTATTTTTGTTGTTATCATCATTATTTGGGCGGATAAATTAGCATATGACCCATTTGTAGGCAACGCATTATGTCGTCTGTAATTTGGAAGACTGATTTGTTCATCTGAACTGGTGTTCTGATGTATGTATCAAACTCTACCAACAAGCTTGTGTAGTGAGGAGTAATCTCTTTGTCATCATTATAATTATTGCTGTTATGATTCAGATTGATATTAACAAGTCTCATTTTTTAGTATAAAGAAAGCACCAGATGGTTTTGGAAAGAAACTTTTTTTTTTTTATTATTATTATTTGTCTTGCTGTTGTGGTCTGATTTCACAGTGGATGGGGAGGAAAGCCAGTAGGAAGGTTATGAGGGAAAGAGAGAGAGAGAGAGAGTCAAAGTTGGCGGTCTTGTTTGTACGGTTGGGAAATGACTTACAGTGCTGAAATAAATTTTATTCTTTTAGTAAAATGTGTGTGTTCATTTTGACTCTTGTTAGTTGTTTGTGTGTGTGTGTGTGTGGAAGCTTAGTCTTGTTATAGTGTATTGTTTGGTTACATATTTTTGTGAATGATTTCATATTAGCAACATATTAGTCTTGGGTTTAACACTTATGATCCACTTTTCTAATGATTATCAATTGGCAAGTTCCCTTTTGATTGTTATGTTTTTGAGCTTAGTAATACACAGTTAAGAGAAACGTAGCCTACTCCACTGTCACTTTTAAGAAATCGCACTCCCCTGTTCAATCTCGCGACAATTCACAATCTGCGTATAGAGTGGGTGGAAGATGGCGGAAACAGATTTTACGTTAGCAGATGCGAAGACTAGTCGAGAGACTGCGTTAGTGTGGCATCTGGAAAGATGCTTGTAATGATTCAGCGTCTAACTAGATTTTCTGGTTGAGTAGCATTGGGTGGTAATATTACGTTGGCTTTAGTCGTCCCAGATTCACTAACGAATTGTTTTTTTCCCCCATATTGACTGCACAGTAGACGGCCATTTTTAATTTCTCGTCTTTCTGTAAACTGAGCTAGCCAGTGATAGTTAGCATGGTGAGCCAACGTGCCAGCTTCCAAATGAACAGTAAGTGAAATGCCTTGCCTTGACGCTTGAAAGATATATACATGTCGCGTCCGTTATTTGTGCGTGGAAATACTGATGCCACGTTAATTGTTGTCTCGCATAACTGCATAATCGAACCGTGTCTAAGTTAGCTTCCCGGCTAGCAGTAGCAGGTCATTTCTAGCCAGGTAAGTTAGCCAACAGCCAACCGCAAGTTTGATGAGTTGGCAACGAGATGCAGGGGCTTGTGAGTTGTGCAGTCTCAAATAAAAGCTCGCGGTAAGGTCTGTATTTGCCTCTTTGACATAGACTGGAAATAGGAAATTGTCCGTGAACATAGCGTTAGAAGTTGCAACAAGCAATACCGACATCGTTGGCTATCCATGATTTCGAATGGTTATGTATGGTCAATAGCTAGCTACACTGGCTAGTCATGACCTGTAAGTTAACATTAGACCTCTACCCAAATAAGACAGTCTTCTACTTTTTGCTTAAAGTCACTTAGCATTGGTAAGGCCGTTGATTGTAGTTTCTACGGGAAATATTATGTTGCTCTATTATTTGCTTACCCTAATTAAGGCTATGTTTCTGATGCCCTGCGTCATGTGAGTTCTTGAGGTGACAGCGACTGGTGCTAGACAAGGTTGATAGACTTGTCTTAAAACTCAGTCTGATTTTGTCTGTTTGTCGTTGAAATGCATCATCATTAATCATGATTCGCCGATTGTTTAAATGAGATGTTAGGTTTATGGGGCCTTCCATGTGGATATTAGCAAGTTGAAACAAACCTATTCTCTATCTTTGAGCTGTTGTTTTGTGTCGCGTTCTTGTATCCTATTGCTTATTTATTGTGACAACAGGAGCCATATGTTCCTGGGTCTGGTTTCCCTCCTGCGTTCAATCGCCTTCCATACTACAACAGTTTCATAGAAGCGGTTTGATTGCTTTTTGTGTCCACGGAATGCGAGAAGAAAGGATGAAGTCATTAATTGAAACATGAAGGGACATCATTTTAACTAAGACAATTAACTGTCGCTCACTGCATAGCATATACTTTTAAGAATTTTGTATAAATCTGAAAATGGAGGACCTGCAAAGAATTGGAAGGTTTGCTTACATCTTTTTTTGGGAGCTCCTAGACAGGATGGGATTGTAATTGTTTTTTGTTACCGGTGTTCACCTGAGAAACTACTGGAAAGAGCGAATCAGCAACTGGCAGAGGAAGTTGAGGTCAACGCAGACTTTATGAAGACATAGGCTGCAACATTTACATAATGGTTGATGTAAGCGCCATCATGGTATTTGTCTGTGTCTCAACGGTGTACTGTTTACAGTCTTTCATTCCTGTTTGTTCTCTCTCTCTCTTTTTACAGATGACCGCATTGGGATCTCAGCAGGTAAAGCTATGGTTAGGCCCCAACATTTTTCTCCCTGTGACAAATGGCATTCGAGGGCTGGGCCAACAAAGGGCACCTTGTGGGGGCTGTGGGGTGAGGTAGTAGTTTGTATAGTTTAGGATCACACCAGATCTGGGAGATAACTATACAGTCTACTGTCTTTCCTACGGCTACCATGTAACCGCTGACCATGGAGAAAAAAAGAAGGAAGATATCCAAAAGCTGGACTTCTTCAAACCTCTAGCCTGTGTTTGTGTACTTATGTGACTGCTCAGTAGTGACTGTATTGCTGTGAAACTTAATGTGTTTCAATGTTTGTATGGCTTTGCTGTGCTGAGGTAGTAAGTTGTGTTGTTGGGGATTTGATTTGATTCGCCCCCCTTACTGGAGATAACTATACAGCTTACTGCCTTCCATAGCAGAGCATCTTTGCCTCAGCAAGTAAAAATGTCCATGATTAATTCTCCCTTCACTCTCAAAAATATACCTTTTGATTTGGCATAACATTAATGTCTTCTGGAGCACAATTGAATGATGCCCAATATGTCGCCTTGTTTGCAAATAATAAAAAACAACAACATGTAATATCTGCTGTTTGTCCTGATTTGAGATTGCACAGTTCACATATTATTTATATTATTCAGTAGAGTTCAGCATATTTTTTATTCATGTATTGTAATGACTGCTATGAGTCTTGTATGAATGTGAGAAAATAATTTGAATACTCGATAAATACACTGAGTAAGTATGAACAAGTTGGAAACATCATAAGAAGAATATGAAGTTGTTGCCCTACGTGACCTTTTTTGTCATTAGTTATTTCAATTCTGATTGGATGAACTTTCCATCAATCTTTCGCATTGGAGTCAATGACCAGAGGGGGCGTTTTACATAGCAGGATTTCCATTGGTTTAGCACTTGCGGTAGGTTCAGTGCTCAGTAATCTTACTAGTCGACGCAAGTGACTCGGGGAGCTTGACGTTAGCGTGTGAACATGGCGAACATCAGGAGTGTCAAGGTGAGCCCGGTAGTTTACAAATTGTAGAAACTTATAAACGTCGAAGAAACTACATGAATAAGCCAACCACTGTAACATATGCCGTTGTGATTTGATTTCGTTTAAGAACGCTGGATTTGACATGTTGAAACAATAAGTTGGCTAACTGATGTTAGCATCAGTGCCTTGCAGTTAGCCAGAGATCAACTTGTATTCACTGCAGGAAGGCTTTCACGGTGAAAACAATGTATAATAAGAGCGTAATTGGCCGCTGACCTATGTTTGCACGTATGAGATGAACTTGGCATGACGAAACTTGTCATTACTTAGATATAGAGCTTGGTAATTGACTATCTCATGTAATATGGAATGTACAGCCAACTATGGACTTGCCTGGCGTAATGTGGTTAACGCCAAATAGGTTTCGGAGCTAACTAGCTAGTGGCTAACAATAGCAAGAGGAATCTCATCTCATCAGTGAACATTGTATGAAATAAATATTAAACTTACTGACGATTTTTGTTTAATATTAACTCCACTCCAACTACGCATGCAACTGCATCACAAAAAGTTCGCATACGTATTAATCAGCTTCAGAGACCTAAACAGTGCAAGTGATGAATGTCCTTGTATCTGACAGGGCATGGTTGGACTGGTTACTGGAGGGGCCTCTGGATTGGGCCGGGCCACCGTGGAACGTCTGATAAGTCAAGGGGCTAGCGCAGTGATCCTGGATCTGCCTAGTTCGGACGGGCACAACCTGGCCAGTAGTCTTGGCGACCGCTGTGCCTTTGCTCCAGCTGATGTAAGTGTCATTGATGATACGAAAGTATAAACTTTGTGGTGGTCTGCCTCTCTGTCTATTTGTCTTTACATTTCTTTTACTTAACTCTTGCTTATTCTCAAGAGGGTTTAATTTTTTTTTGTCATTATCATAACGTAATCATTCAGCTGAAATATTCAGCACAGATATCAGTGCTTACCATTCATCTATATCCTCACAGAAGCCAAAATAATTATGTTTGGACATTGTTTGCTGGATCACGATCTTCATGAACTCCGATACTTCATGTTAGCCTCTGCCTCCTTCAGAGCATGTTGTTCTATCCCTGATTACTAGACACTAGACATACTAGACATGCCAATTAAGATGCCCTCCAATGCTCCTGTGTGTCCTTGACTATGACCTTGTGCAACACAGGTTACGTCGGAGTCAGATGTGCGTGCTGCCGTGTCCCTGGCTCGCGAGAAGTTTGGTCGTCTTGATTTGGCCGTAAACTGTGCTGGTATCGCTGTTGCCGTGAAGACGTACAACTTCAAAAAGGACCTTCCACACAGCCTGGAGGACTTCACGCGTGTCATTACTGTGAGTTGCGTTTCCCTGGGTCATTTCTGTTCCACGGTGTTGTATTTAAGGCATTGCTCAGCCATTTTTGAGAAGGAATCATGTTATTTCTCTGAACCTAAAATCTGGACTGTTTGCATACGCTTGTGCTTAAGGCTCGTTCCTGTTTACAAGAATATTGCTGCCGGTTCACATTTATGTTCCTATAAGGTTGTGGTGTGTTTTATATTGAATCATTCCTTTGTCTTAGGTGAACATAGCTGGTACCTTTAACGTTATTCGACTGGCTGCTGGTGAAATGGGGAAAAATGAGCCAAGTGCAGATGGACACAGAGGCTGCATAATCAACACAGCCAGCGTAGCTGCGTACGATGGACAGGTACGGTCTTAACATTGTTAACCTTTCCATTATCTCTGTTATAAAGTGCATAATGTCTGTTCTGCTTTGGTGAAATGTGCTCGGTCGGATCAAACTGATCCCTTATCTTGGGTGGCCTATTATCATTATCTGTTTACCTGATTTTCCCAGGTGGGCCAGGCTGCCTATTCTGCATCCAAAGGTGGCATCGTGGGCATGACTCTACCTATCGCCCGTGACCTCGCCCCCATGGGGATCCGTGTGGTCACCATTGCTCCTGGTTAGTTTGATGGACTGATTTAAATACAGCCTGTGTGAGAATGTTAGAGGAATAGTCCTTTGTTTTTTGGCAAGCTCGTTGGTACCATGTGTGTCCTTTTGGATCAATATGTTCATAGCTCTGCTGTGCATTAGAATAGGACTTTCATGTGGATGTGCTCAGTTTATATTTACCATTGTGGGATCAGGCACTATCACTTGCTTCTTCTATTTTTGTCTCTCTCTTTCTCTCTCTCTGTTTTTTTTTTTAAGTCATGATCTCATATCTCTGCTCCCTGCCCGCAGGTCTGTTCTCCACGCCGCTGCTAGCTGGTTTGCCAGAGAAGGTGCAAAGCTTCCTGGCTCGTCAAGTGCCCTTCCCCTCCCGCTTGGGAGACCCTGCGGAGTTTGCGCACCTGGTGACGTCGATCACAGAGAACCCCATGCTCAACGGGGAAGTGATTCGACTGGACGGCGCCATCCGCATGCAGCCCTAGGAGACCAGAGGCCTTGGGGGAGGGACTCCCTGTCGCCAGGGGGATGCGTTTGTGTGGGTGTTTTATTTGAATGCGCGCGGTACATGAACGCTGTCAGAGACACGGATGCAGCAGTGTGAGATGCTGGACCATTGTAAATAATAAATTCAACAAGTGGTATTAAAAAAATAATCAGGCACTAGGACAGACGTACTGAAGCAGTCTTGGTTTGACTCTAATTCCTTTTTAAAACCACTTCTGCTCAGAATGCATTCAGAATGCGTTATGTAGATACTGTATCGAAACACTCCATGTCTTGTGGGCATTTGACTGCGGTGTGCTGTGCTAATGTTTCTTCTGAAGATACGGAGTGTTTCATTTCTTGAAGTGCATTTACTTGACAATGAGTTTTAGTATTTGGTAACATAAAACTGTGTGTCTGTCCTCGGAATGTCGCTCGTTTGCTTCTCACTTTTTGTAAGTGTCGCATCATAAAGGAAAACCTTATCAATTCACACAGCTGGGAATCATGGACTTTCGTGTGTGAAATGTGAAATAAAAGCAAAAATGAGATACCATTGACATGCTTTGAAGTATTTATCTGTTCATCTCGTGTTTTGGAGGGCACGCCGTACAAAAGAGTTTTTTTGTGCAGTTTTGATGAGCATTGAAACGAGGTTAGAACAAGAAATATGTATCACAGCGAATTAAGATTGGATCATCTTCAAAGTTTAATTTTGTTACCCCAGTGTAAAAAATGTCAACTTGTGTTCCAGGTTAAGCACTTAAGGAAGGTCAGAGGCCATCAAATAGAAAAAGAAAGGCTTGCATCTTCTATTAATAATATGCTAATGAGGTTTCCTAGTGAAATGTCGTTGCCTGTTAAGTAGGCCTACTTAGTCTTTAACAATACCTAATAATCTTTCAAATATTTTTTCTAAATATTACTAACTAGAGCAAATACCAAATAAAGCATCAGCGCAATTATTTATTAAGTCTAATAACTTTAATATGTTGCACTATATGTAGGCTACTGAGAGCATGTATTTTGTGTTGCATTCTCCACAAGATGGCGCTAGTATCATCAGATGCATAGCAACTCCACATGCACCATGTTTGCATTCATGTCTTTCAATACATCCAGTGTGTCAAGGCATGCACAAACATCCACAATTCAACACAAACAAATGTATTAGTAAAGACACCAAACACATGTATGTATAATTCCAGCCCCATGCTGCTTTCACTACTATAATTCAGAACCCTTTCCTCTAAGGAATCTTAAGGATGCTCACACATCACAAGTCCCGTTTTCCTACTCGGAGGAAGTGATTGTCAAGCTTTCACTTTGGGGCGTTTTATTGATCAGGGCCAGCCAGCCGCCCAAAGTCGTCTCCCATATGCAGGGTAGTAATTTAACCCTGCAGAGAAAAACATACACAGTGGTTTACTCCAGTACCTCCAACTTCCAGTTACTTCCTGTACCTTCAAATGCCAAATGACCCGAATGCTATAACTTCCAAGATTTTGTATTTGTTTTCTCCGGCCTGTTGACACTGATGAAAATAAACAGAGTATGTTTCTGGTGGTGGGTAATAGATTTACCTTGCGGTGGGTGATATCATCAAGGGACTCCTTCCAGATGACATACATGGATGTCTCATTGTCACCCTGATTTATCACTAAAGGACAAAGAAACAATTGGTCATCCCCTTGATTTCCTTGTCTACATTCTACATTGATCTTCTTTGTTGGCTCATATGCTTTGGCATAACAAATTGGTTTAAATTAATGACAAAGTGCCCCATATCCTTTTCTAGAGGTTAATGCATTTCTGTGTCGGAAAGGCCTTGAATGGTTAGTATGGGGTTCACACTTTCAGACGGTGCCAATGCTGACTTGAGAATCAAGGACCAGTACGGCAGCCAGTTCCTTTTTGACCAATAGGACAGAACACATGTGAACCAGTCCTAAACAGGCCTTAAAGGCACAATATGCAACAATTATGCTTCAGGATTATGGTTAGATTAAGCAGTTTAACCTTAAAATAACAGCTTAAAAAAAATTGGGGCGCTACAATGACTTTTAATATGGAGAATTGCGTCCGTGCCAATGGCATAGCAGGGTCGATAGGCATATTCTGCGTTCTGTAGTTTTGCCTGCCGATGCCCGCCGGCCTGACTTTGATTACCTTCTGCCGATCTAGTAAGTAGCTTATTTGCCGTCTTGCTTAGTCTCGTGTTGCACATGATTGATGTTTGACTGTAAGGACAGTCGTTGAGTAATTAGTTTGTCATAATGTCAAAGTCAGCACATTTCAAGAGATTTCGTTAGTTTTAGCTGCTAGCATACCTTTAGCGAATAGCTATTAATCCTTAATGCACCTTTAAGGCCGTCTCCTCTCAACAGAGTTTCTATTTACTTCTGTCTGACCTTTTCTGCCAAAAATGCCCACCCCAACATTTGCCGTCTGATCTGCATGAAGCCTGCCACTCTCTGCTCCTCTCTCTCCCTCTCCTGTTCCTCCTGAAGCAGAGCTATTTTCTTCTCGCCTGCTTTATTTTCCATCTCAGCCGCTCCCCTCCAGCTTCCTTATCATTGTAAAGGTCCTGGTTTGTCTGGAAAAGTTGCTGGATCTCAGCCATGTTTTCCTTCGAGGGTCATTGTCTAAAGTTCTTCTTCTTAAGGCTCCTACTCCTGGGCACCTCCTCAGTCTTGACACCTTGGCTCAAGGCTCTGAAAGTTCAGATGGACATACATGGCACAGAGACGAGATATATTTGAAAGACACAGCAGACACAAGCCCTTGAAGAAATTCACTAGATATCACTGAATGAAGAGTAATATGGAAAATCTGCCATGAGTATTAGAACTGTGAACTTTGAGGCCTCAAGACAGAGAAAACTATTTTTCACCTCATCAAATGGTGCAGGCTGCCTGTGGAGGTTTTCCTGTAAGCCTCAGTGTGAACGGCAAGTGTTCTCAACGCGTAGCAAAATGACCTTATTTCAGGCATGAGCTCTCTTTGGGTGGTGTTCCTGTTTATTATAAAGTTAGCGCGCCGCTGGTACATAAAATTGCTCCTGTGCTGTTTGCATATTATCCAAGTGAAGTGAGTTTCAGGCTTCGGTAAGAACCGTGTGCTCCCCGCCATCCACACCTTTCCCTAATTAATCAAACACACCTGTCTATATACCTAATTCCCGGTGACGTGCCACACCCAGTGCAATACTCCCCCAAGTGGCTAAAATAAATAACACTAAAATAAACCTAACCAACAGGTGGATTGAAATGGCTCCTACACTGCCTTGCAGCTCTGCCCTCAGTGACTTAATTTGGAGCTCATGGTCCTTCCTCAGCTCAAACACCATCATCATCATCCAGAGCTTTTCCAGCTCAGTCTCCTGTTTCTCTCTGAGCTTCTTCTGTTCCTCCTCCTTCTAAAGGTTGAGCTCCAGGTGAGCGGCCAAGCTCTCCCCGAGGACATATACCGTTTTGCTCTCATAAGAGCAGTTGCCCAATCGGTCAGTGTCTAGATCAGCTTGTGAACCAAAGAAAAGCACAGGTAATGAGCGTTACTGTTTTATAGGGGCATTGCCTAAATATGAAATAGATGTTTGCCCATCCAGATTCACATATCATGATTACAGTCATTTTATGTCATTTGTGAATTCTGTCTGAGATTTTTATTTTATTTTCAGTGATCTCTTGTTATCAGGTCAGCAGTGTAATGTCTCATCTCATGGGTTTTTCAGTGAAAATTGGAACTGTACAATTTTGTAAATGGTTAACTTATGTGTCTCGGTCTGGCCTGGTACACACCCTCCCTAGTCAGTGATCTGGCACGTCGTTGCGGTTCTCTGTGCCCTGTACCAGGTTTTCCCTCTGCCCTGTCTCCTGGCTGACTGGCAAGCAAGGCATCCAATCACTGGTGCCTGCTCCACCACACCTGACTCTACTGTCCTCTTCGTCAGCCACAGCTTTAAACCGCTCCAGGACTGACAGTCGATGCCAGATTATCGTTGTTGTGCTATAACTGGAAGTTTGCTGTCTTTGACCCAAGCCTGTATCTGGACTCTGGATTTTTGCCCTGTGTTTTGGGAACCTTTGCACTGTCTTGCCAATCTGTTGCCAACCTTTTTCTGTTCAGTCACGTTAGTCAAGCCAAGCCCTTATGTACTGCTGCCTTTATTCTCTCTGCCTACCTGTCTACCAATCACTCTACCTGTTTTTGGACTCTTGGATTTTAGCCTGAACTTTGCCTGTACCTCTGCTGTGCCTCCCTCTCTGCCTGTGTATTACCCCTTGCCTGACTAGTGACCTTTATCGCTACCTTTATCTGGTTTTGTCAAGTTGGTTTCTTTTCACAAACTCCCAGCTTTTAGCATTATCTCATCAATGTCTATCTCTCATAACGAAACTAGTAAAAAATTAAAAAACATTACAACTTAAAAAATATTATAAAACCTTTAATTTGATGCTAATGCATAACTTAAGGAAGGTTTAATTTAAACTAAAGCCAGTTAACGTTTAAAATCTTATTGTAGTCAGAATTGTCAGCGAATTAGCCCCATTGAAATCATATTTCAGATGTTCATAATAGCACATTAAGCCAAGGCAAAAGCAGAGCACATTTGGTCAATGCAGAGAGCTCTCCTCGGACGAGATCAAACAGTTCACACATCCAAGGCCTAGCTTTTTTGATAAAAATCAGTCAATTGCGTTTATTGATAATTGTAGCCAAATTCGCCATTACTACTTTCACCTACTTTTACCCTCAAGGTTAACTGGCGTTTAACATCAACCTTCAAATGTTCTGCTTCAGTGGCTAACAAAATTTGCTGTGTATGGTCAGAACAAAGGATGGTTTGTCTAAGCAGTGTATTTCCTGATGTGACTTGAGAGATACACCAAAACCTCATCATCAAATCAATTCTGTTCTATCAGTCTTCTAAATGTGAAAGAACTATTTTCTTTAGTGTGTAAAAGATTTAAAAAAGATTTATTAATAATAATAATTAAGGAAAAATGAATTAGTAATAAATCATCAAGGGAAAATTATTACCAAACAAAAAAAAAAAACGTATGTAATAGACAGGCTGGGAAAAAAAAAAATGTTAATATTTTATTTATTATTGACAGTCATGTGGTATTCTCTCTCAATATGTGGCAGGAGTGTAGATGCTGGGAGGTTAGATATATGCATTGTTTTACCCAGGAGGATTGGTTTTCCTTCTTTTTATTTTAGTAAACCCAGAGCAAATGTCTTCTGTTCTTGTGTAGTTTTCTCTGATGTAGTTGTATTTATTACATTCTGTCAGGAAAAGTAACTCATACTCCACTACCCCATTACTACAGTGAGTGCAGAGAATGTGTGCCTTGAGGTAGCCATGTTTGTCTGTGACTAACCTTTTCATTGACAATGCTATGTTCCCTCCCCCTGTCCTCTTTCATTTTTCCTCCATCTCTGACACTCAACACATCTTTGAGCTGTAGACAATGTTCATATGAGGCGCTGTTTAGGCCATATGTCTAAAAAGCTGACACATAAACACATACAAATTCACATACAAAAAACACTCACTTTTTTTTTTATTATTAAATTCATGTTTCAATCTCTACCCTAACATATGTTTCAAATATGAAGCATAATACTTCATCATGTACATAACATTTTTTTTTTAAACTAATTGAATCAAAAATATTTCAGTAAGTGATAATCCATCATTTATTAGCAGGGCAGCACACCACGTGAATGGATCTTCTGGTGTCTCTTGAGATCACACATTCGGCTAAAGGCCTTTCCACACTGAGAACACTGATGTGGCTTTTCTCCAGTATGGATTTTCTGATGTTTCTTGAGATTAGACATTAGGCTAAAGGTTTTTCCACACTGAGAACAATGATAAGGCTTTTCACCAGTATGTGTCTTCTGGTGAATCTTGAGATCACACATTTGGATAAAGGCCTTTCCACACTGAGAGCACTGATGTGGCTTTTCTCCCGTATGAATCTTCTGGTGTGTCTTAAGATTTATTAATTGGCTAAATGTCTTTCCACACAAGGTACACTGATGTGGCTTTTCTCCAGTATGGACCTTCTGGTGTGCCTTAAGAATAGACATTTGGCTAAAGGTTTTTACACAATGAGAACACTGATGTGGCTTTTCACCAGTATGAATATTCTGGTGTGTTTTAAGATGACCCAATTGGCTAAATGACTTTCCACACAAGGTACACTGATGTGGCTTTTCTCCAGTATGGACCTTCTGGTGAATCTTGAGATCACACATTTGGATAAAGGCCTTTCCACACTGAGAGCACTGATGTGGCTTTTCTCCCGTATGAATCTTCTGGTGTCTCTTAAGATTACCAAATTGGCTAAATGTCTTTCCACACAAGGTACACTGATGTGGCTTTTCTCCAGCATGGACCTTCTGGTGTGTCTTAAGATTACCCAATTGGCTAAATGTCTTTCCACACAAGGTACAATGATGTGGCTTTTCTCCAGTATGGACCCTCTGGTGTTTCTTGAGGCTAGACATTTGGGTAAAGTTTTTTCCACACTGAGAACATTGATAGGTCTTTTTTCCAGTGTGTATGGTAAGATGCGCGGGATATTGACATCTGTCTTTGCTTCTTTTTTCCTCAGTGTTCTCTCTCTTGTTAGACTGGATCAGTTGAATGTCTCCTATAAATCATAAAAAAGGTCAGTTGTATCCTCTCTCTTCTCCTCTATCTGGGATGTAATTTCTTTTCATTAAGAAACATATTATATATATTTTTTTTTATATTCTTAATTGGGTAGACACTTACATCACTTAGGATTGATTTAGGATAAAAGTGTCTACCTATAGGCTAAATGTTAATGTTATGTCAACAAAGATACACACGCACAAATTCCAGAGATAGAGGAAAATGATGGCTGACAATTTCTTTCTTTTGAATGTAACACACTGCAGACAGTATCCCCATAAGTAGGTTACTCCGACAGTAAATCTGTTCTCTGAATAGGTCTCACATTGTGAGGCACAAATTAGCCATTCTCTAAAATTCAAGTATTGTAAATATACACAACACATTACGATAAACCAGCAACTTACTTGTAGGAGAAGAGACATAGTGACCATAAACACTTGAATCAAATTCTTCTTCATCTGTTATTTCCATTGGTGAATATTTTTCTTTTTTCATGGTTGGTGACGTGTACATTTCAGCCTTGATTTCACATTCCAGTCCAGGCTTTTCTTCAACTGCATGATTTGCAGACAAATACTCTTGTAGGAAATCATCAAATTCTTCTTCTTTTATCTCCTTCTTCATTGACATGAGTGGTTGTGATGGTTCAGTAAATCCAGACATTTCTGACTTTAGTTCTATTTTGGAAACATAAACTCACACAAACTATCCTTCAATGCAATGATATAATACAATTCTGCAAATAAAGAACTACAGTATAGTTGTACCTCTGGTGAATTACACTTACAGTATACTTCCAGACCATCCAAGTGGCAGCCTTAAAAATGTGAGGTCATTAGTCAGACTCTGTGGTGTTAATATAGGGCTTTTTCTGTCTGACCTATTAGCTTCCTGGATTCAAGCCTAGCCAATCAGCTGTAGGAGCTTTTGAAATGCAAACTAGCACGACAAAGGGTTATGGGCAGGTCTCTGAGCACCGTTTACACATCTGATGGTCCTCGGGTGGGCATGGCCATAACAAAACCTGCTGAGACTACACAGAGGAGTGTAGTAGGGGGGTGGGGTGGATGTGTGAATTAAACAGTGATGGAGATTATGAACCTTACTTTAAGAATGTAACACTAGTAAATTCACATGAATAAAAAAGGCGTTCTCTTTGGCAGGCCTCCAACTTTACCTTGCCTGTACATATACTGTGACTGGCAAAGACATTTTTATTTTTTAAAAGTTATATATTCACAATTCTCTCATAGATGCTTGCTGACTTGTTCTTGTTTTCCACCTTTTATCTTTATGTTCATACAATAGAATAGACACCTGGGTAAGAGTTTGTGAGTTAAAAGAGAAAGAGAGAATGTTACCATGGATTTACCTTTCTGCAATACACATATTTATTTCTGCCAATTTTAAGCATTAAAAGTTGTAGTCTGTGATTCTTGCAAGAGGTTGATGATACTTTCGCTCAACAGCCAAACATATCACACTGGAACTGAAGACAGAAGAAGGATTAGTGACCAGACAGAGATTTCATAGACACATTCACAAGACATTGGGTAAATTATCCAGATGTCATGAAAGAGGTTGTAAGAAAAAGGGAAGTTGCTTTTGTGGTTGATGCAGCAATCTGCCTTTATTCTAGTAAAGTGCAGTAAAAAGCATGTGGATCATACTCCAGACCCAGCGGTGCATATCTAAACAAAACAAGCATCTCCTCTAGCCATATAAACTTTTTAAGACACCTCCCAGGCTTTTAATTACAATTTGCAACAACTAATGCAAACTGGTCTGGCAACCTTTTGTTGTTCTGCATGATAATCAGGTTTCTCTGACCTAGTGCCTAAGATGGTTCTCAAATGGCCGACCCCATTTCCATACTATGATTAATTGCAGTCACTCACACCTCAGTTTGCTTCCCGGGCCCAATTCCAGTGTGGGGAACCTTTGTTACCATGTTCACTCACAGGAAATACTGTAATTTCTTACAAGAGGTTGAAATGAAGGCCAATGTTATGATATATGGAACGCTTACTTACCTGCATCCCCTTTTCAGCGCAATATTTTCCATGTCCAGTGGGAAATGCTGGGCCATTCAAAAACACTGCCAAATAACTGGGAGAAAATAAGTTTCAGGGTAGTTTTCTAATTGATGTTGATGTGCTTTAACCCTTCAGGGACAGAGGCCTGTTTGACTTTTTTAGGAAGTCTAACATGCCTTGATGTTTTTGTATATTTCCCCTAGCTATAAGTATTGATGCACAAGTGGCTTATATGATTATGTTATAGAGGACATCAGCAATAACAACATTAGAGTAAAAGGAAGGTAGTACAATCAAATTGGATTTAAATCAAATGTTAAATCACCCTTACAAATACCTTTATTCAGAGGTGCTCAGAATTTGTACAAAAAAACATTGTAAAGATTTCGAGCTAAGACCTTTGAACTCTGAAACTTGTAAACATACTATACTGGCTTATGTCTTCACTGACATTTTCAACTCCTCTTTGCAACAGTGTACAGTCCCACAGTGTTTCAAATCCTCTGTCATCATCCCGGTCCCAAAGTCAGCTAAACCAACAGAGCTCAACGACTTCAGGCCAGTGGCCCTCACTTCAGTGGCCATGAAGGTGTTTGAACGCTTGGTACTCTCCCACCTACAATCCAGTGTGTCACCGCTGATGGATCCCAATCAGTTTGCTTACCAGGCTAACAGATCTGTAGAAGATGCCATCAACCTAGCTTTTCACTCTACTCTGCAACATCTGGAGTCAAGTAACACCTATGCACGCATGCTGTTTATTGACTTTAGCTCAGCCTTCAACACAATAGAGCCACTCATTCTCTTCTCCAGGCTGCAAGCCATGAACATCGACATAGCTCTGTGTCACTGGATACTGGACTTCCTGAGGAACAGAACTCAAACAGTCAAAGTCAATAACGCAACATCATGCCCTCTGACCCTCAACACTGGTGCGCCGCAAGGCTGTGTGCTATCTCCTCTTCTGTTCTCCATCTACACAAATGACCTGAGATCTCACCACCATTCCGTCAAGATGCTCAAATATGCAGATGACACCACCATCATCGGCCTAATCAAAGATGAGGATGAGTGTCAGTACTTCAAGGAGGTGAATTGGGCCGTTGACTGGTGCAGGAAGAACAAGCTCCATCTTGACGCCTCAAAAACGAAAGAAATAGTTGTGGACTTGAGAAAGAGGCCTAACACCAAAGCCTTAGTTAATGTATTTGACCAGCCCATAACCCTTACTGAGTCCTTTAAATTTCTGGGCTCCTACATCAGCCAAAATTTGAAATGGGATATCAACACCACCCATCTTATCAAAAAAGCCCAACAGAGACTGTATTTCCTCAGGCAACTGAAAAAGTTCAATGTCAACAAACACCTTTTGGTGCTCTTCTATAAAGCCATCATAGAAAGTGTCATCACCTCATGAATAACTGTCTGGTATGGAAATTCTGACAGTCGCACAAAAATTAAACTGGAGAGAGTGGTGACCAAAGCCTCCAACATTATTGGTTGTGACCTTCCATTAGTCCTCTCATTGTATGCTGAGCGTAGCTTAAATCGTGCAAAGAATATTATCAGAGACTCCTCCCATCCAAGCCATGACTTTTTTGAACTTTTACCTTCTGGAAGACTCTACAGATCCATGCAAGCTGGAACGACACGCTTCAAAAACAGCTTCTTCCCCTCTGCTGTCAGGCTCCTGAACTCTCAATGCTGACCTGGAGTCTTTTTTTTCCCCCTACCCCCTTCTCTCCCCTCCTGGCCTGGGCTACCTATGACAAAGAATACCACCAACATTGTTGTGTGGCAATAAAGTTTTATCTATTTATCTATCTATAGGTGTTGGCTATACATATGTGAGTTTAGCATTCAGAAACTGTGTGTGGTTTTACTACTACATATTGATAATAGCAGAGTAACCTGTTTCTCTCCCAAATGTGTCTCCCTACAAATGCATATTGATGAGTTACCTGGAAGACCTCAGACAAAGAGAATGGCCATCGCATAATGGCCCTGGAATGTCTTTGTGGCTCACTTCCCCCAAAGGTTTTCACGCCACACCATGGCCCAATGGAGATCACTGAATCACCATTACTTATCATATGAATAGCTGTCATTTGCTAATGGGTGGGTCCTTAGGAGCAGAAAACTCACTGACAGACTGAAAAGTGCATCAGCTCAGCTATATTCTTCTTACAAAGTACTTTATTATATTTTATTTTCGAACTTTATATATTTTAAAAGAAAAGGGTCCAAGGTTCACGTGGGTTGTCTTTATATGTCTGTAGGAAAAAAACTTGCAGAGTTTTGACAATGTGAAAAAAATATCCCACGGGTGGGTCCCTGTCCCAGGATGGTTAAAGAACACCGATTACCACAAAGAACCACTTAAAGCCCTTTTGATTGAGTCTTATTTTTAAAAACTAGCCATTCATCATGAATCTAGCCAATTACAAGCTAGTGACATGATGTTTAGTACTGTTTGTCCACTCTGTCACACATACAGTAACTTAAAGGCACCCAGTGCAACTTTCGAGGCTTAAAAATAAACATTCAATTTCTAGTCTTTTTTACACGTAGTAAGTTTCAATAACTCCATACCATTACATACCGACATTCAAGCAGCAAAGATGAGACGTCGTTGTGTGGTGAGAACTGATAGAAAATCGATAACAACAACAATCGCCGTCATTTTCTTTATTTTTTGTAACCTACAATAAATAAAGCAGGCTTCCAGTCAATGGAAAAATGGCTTCTCCCCACCGGCGATTGTTGTTGTTTACGATTTTCTATCAGTTCTCACCACACAACGACGTCTCATCTTTGCTCCTTGAATGTCGATATGTAATGGTATGGAGTTATTGCAAATTACTACGTGTAAAAAAGACTAGAAATTGAATGTTTATTTTTCATTGACTGTTTACATAAAGTTGCACTGGGTGCCTTTAATGTAAATTTAGTCATACACAGGAACAGATGTTCAATTCCTTTTGCTTGTGGTTGGGGAAATCCCATAGTGGCCTATCCTCTCACTATCAGATGCAAATACTCATCGCCAGCATCCTAACCAATGTTACAACTGCCCAACCATAGATACAATAACGCACAACTGGCAGGAGACAGCCACAACAGCCACATGTTGTGCACAGGATCTGTAAAGGCCCTCCTTCATAGTACAACATGAACTGTCTGTAGCCCACAAGTGCTAAACACAACCATAGAACCTGTGCAACAGGACACTATAACATCAACAAAGCTGCCTTTGTGGGCATTTCACTGGGTTTCAAGCATTTAATTCATGACCCCTAGTAGTCTGTATCAGTTACAACCTCTGGCTCACTTTTTCTGCAACCTGAGACAACTCCTTTATTGCTCCTTTGAGTGACCTTCCTCGAAAACCAAAACACAAAAGAAGTGTTTTTGTTGAATTAGCTACAAAGCCTCTAACACCCATCTCCACTAGTCTTGTGTGTGCTTCCCAACCACGCTGTCTTTGTTTCGCTACCAGTTCCGCATACTTTAACTTCTTCCTTTCAAATGCTTCCTCAATGGCATCTTCAAAGGGAATTTTTAACTCAATAAAGTGAACAATGTACAAGTACTTACACCTAGGTCTCATAGAAGTCACATCAATACATTGTGGAACATGACGTTGTCTACTGACACCCACCAGTAATCTCCACTCCCACATGGACAATACTGATGAAAGTCCTTACAATTTTTTAATTTTAAATCAGTCTAGTGGGTTAAAGGAAAAACATTTGCATCCATAATAGTGAAGAGTCAAACAGACAGCACTTCAATCTCAAAAGTTTTACAAACCGCTGAGACCCAGCAACTCCAGTTTGGGCATTTCTTCAGCTGTGTTGATTGTCATGCAAGATGTTCTGAAATGGAGGAACACAGACCTGAGATTTTATTCACTTCTTTGCTGATCTTCTACTAAATTGTTGTTTTTAGGAGGCTTTATTAGAAAAAGGAAACAGGAAAATGTATGTAGGAAATACAAACCTGCACATTTAACACTCGACCAAGTCCTGTTAGAGTCTAGACTCTTTTAGGAAGTCTGACATGCCTCAGAATTTTGTATATTTCACATCAGTACAAAACATGGATGCAGGGTGGCATATATGATTATGTTCTAGAAAACCTCAGCAATAAAATAACATGCGGGAATGTAGTACAATATTATTATATTTTAATAAAATGTAAGTACTTTCACCCTCAGGGTTTACTGGTGTTTAACATCAACCTTATAATGTTCTGCTCCTGTGGCTCAGAAAAGCATCTTCATTTATGAACCAAATATCTGATATTTACTGTGTATGGTCAGAACAGAAACAGCATGGTTTGTCTAGTGTATATTTCCTGATGTGTCTTGAGATTTGAGCTACTCTTAAAACACAAAGATGTTGGCATTGTTTCACCCAGGAGGAATGATCATTTTTATTCTCTTTTATTTTTCGAAACCCACAGCAAATGCCTTATTTTTGAGAAGTAGGTTTCCCTTATGTTGTTATACATGCAAACTAGCATGACAAAGGATCATGGGCCGGTCTCTGAGCACAGTTCACACGTCTGATGGTCCTCGGGTGGGCATGGTCATAGCTTAACTTGCTGAGGCTACACAAAGGAGTGTAGTAGGGGGGTGGGGTGGATGTGTGAACTAAACGGTGATGGAGATGATGTCCCTTACCTTAAGAATGTAACACTAGTAAATACAATTCACATGAATAAAAAAAGGCGTTATCTTTGGCAGGCCTCCAACTCAACCTTGTCTGTACATATACTGTGACTGGCATAGAAATAGTTTATTTATTCACAATTCTCTCATAGATGCTTGCTGACTTGTTATTGTTCTGCACCTTTTATCTTTATGTTCATACAATAGGATAGACACCTGGGCCAGAGATTGTGAGTAAAAAGAGAAAGTGAGAATGCTACCATGGATTTACCTTTTTGCAATACAAATTAGTACACATATTTATTTCTGCTGATTTTAAGCATTAAAAGTTGTAGTCTGTGATTCTGGAAAGAGGTTGATGATACTTTAGCTCAACTGCCAATCATATCACACTGGAACTGACACCCCCCCCCCCCATTTGTAGGGCCAAGACTATACAAACCAAGAGTTATTTTGAGGATACACCCTGAACAGGACTGGAGGAGCAACTTGCTGATTTTGCTGAAGTGTACCTGTGCCTTTCAGTTTCTATATCTTTCTGTGATTCAGTGATCTTCTTGACATGCAACTACGGGTCACTTTACCAGGTACACCGATTAAAGCATTTGCCACAGCTTTGTCATATTAGTCCATACTTTTTTCTGATGATTGTTTAGCAACAATCAATCCCAAAGTGCTTTGTACAATTCATGATTTTAGAATTTCCAGACATTTCACTGGGGAGTATGTGCTGATGACAATCTAGCCTTTAGTCACATCCACAAGACATTGGGTAAATTATCCAGATGTCATGGAAGAGGTTGTAAGAAAAAGGGAAGTTTCTTTTGTGGTTGATGCAGCAGCAATCTGTCTTTATTCCAGTAGAGTGCAGTAAAGCGCACGTGGAACATACTCCAGATTCAGCGGTGCATATCGAACAAAGGCAAGCATCCTCTCCAGCCATATATACTGTTTAAGACACCTCCCAGGGTTTCAATTGAAATGAGCAAGGCTTCTAATGCAAACTGGTCTGGCAACCTTTCGTTGTTCTGTATGATAATCAAGTTTCTCTGACCTACTGCCTGAGATGATTCTCAAATGGCTTGTGGAAAGTGTGTGTGTGTGTGGGGGGGGGGGGGGGGGGGGGGGGGGGTGGGGGGTTAGAAAGATAACAGGCTACAAACAGTCAAGTACTGCTGTTGAGGGGACCCTGGAACATGCTAACAAGTTGAACCAGTTTTGCATGAAAACTGCTTTCACGAGAGCTAGCACAAACTGCTTCTTTTATCACATTTTTAAACAGAAATTCTAAGTGATTTTTGAATTATCTACACGGCATTAAGGTTATCACACAGGGTTGGAATACAAACCTGTACCCTTAACACTTGGAAGACAAAGGCCTGTTAGATTCTTTTACAGTGCCTGTCATAAGTATTCACCCCCTTGGAAGTTTTACCCTTTTATGGCTTTTATAAATCAGTCATGGTCAATATAAGTTGGCTTTTTGGACAAACAAAATCACAAAATAGCTCTCTTTAATGCCAAAGTGAAAACAGATTTCTACACAGTTATGTAAATTAAATAAAAAATATGTAACGACCAGTGACCAGTGAATGGACCTTCCAGACACAGGTGTCGTTATACTACAATCACTTGAGACACATTCACTGCACACTGATCCCCATTTCACTAATTGTGAGACTTCTAGCTGGACCTCTGTTGAATTAGGTCAGTCTATATAAAGGGGGTGAATACTTATGCTATCACTTATTTTCATTACATATTTTTATCTAAATTACATAACTGTCTGGAAATCTGTTTTCACTTTGTCATTAAAGTGGGCTATTTGTGAATTTTTGTGTCCAAAAAGCCAACTTATATTGACCATGACTGATTTATAAAAGCAATAAGAGGGTAAAACATCCAAGGGAGTGAATACTTATGCAAGGTACTGTAGGTAGTCTGACTTGCCTCAAATGTTTTTGTATATTTCATGTCACTAAAACATTGATTCAAAAGTGGCATATATGATTATATTCAAGGGGACCTCAGCAATAATAACATGAGGGAATGTAGTACAGTATTTGTTTGTTTAAATCAAATGTAAACATACCCTTACAAAAACTTACTTTTACCCTAAGGGTTAACTGGTGTTTAACATCAACCATAAAATGTTCTGCTTCTGTAGCTAACAAAACCATCAACAGTAATTAACAAAAACCCTGACATTTGCTGTGTATGGTCAGACCAAAGGATGGTTTGTCTTCAGTGTGTATTTCCTGATGTGTCTTGAGATTTGAGCTACACCTAAAGCTCTGCACCAGTTCAATTCTTCTTCTAAATGTGAAGGAAAGAGTTTCTTTACCGTGTAAAAGTGTTTTTTTTTTATTGTTATTATTATTCATAATAATACAGGAAAATAAATAAATTATCAAGGGGAAAAATACAACTAACTGACATACTGTACCTTAACCAATAAAATAACCATATGTAACAGACAGAATGGGACAGAAAAAAATCCAGCCATAAATGTTAATATTTTATTGGTCATTGACCATAATGTGGTATTCTCTCAAAATGTGGCAGGGTGTAGATACTAGAAGGTTAGATGTATGCATTGTTTTACCCAGGAGGAATCATCCTTTTCTTCTCTTTTTATTTTTGTAAACCCAGAGCAAATGTCTTCTGTTTCTGAGAAGTAGGTTTTCCTGATGTTGTTGTACTTATTATATTCTGTCAGGAAAAGTAACTTATACTCCACTACCCCATTACAGTGAGTGTGGGGTCTGTTTTCTCAAGGTAGTCATGTCTGTCTTTGTCTACCCTTTTCAATGACAATGCTAATTATACTTCATAATGAACATCACATGTTTTTTATTTATTATTTCAGTAAGTGATACTGCATCATTTATTAGCAGGGCAGCACATTATTTGAATGGATCCTCTGGTGTCTCTTGAGGCTAGACACACAGAGAACACTGATGTGGCTTAGCCCCAGTTTGGATCTTCTGGTGTATCTTGAGATTACACATACTATGTCTAAGGTTTTTCCACACTGAGAACACTAAGGTGGCTTTTATCTAGTATGGATCTTTTGATGTTTCTTAAGATTAGACGTATGGTGAAAGGTTTTTCCACACTGAGAACATTGATGTGGCTTTTCTCCAGTATGGCTCTTCTGGTGTATCTTGAGATCATACATTCGTGTAAAGGTTTTTCCGCACTGAGAACAATGATGTGGCTTTTCTCCAGTATGGATCTTCTGGTGTCTCTTGAGATCAGAAATTCGGCTAAAGGTTTTTCCACAATGAGAACACTGATGTGGCTTTTCTCCAGTATGGATCCTCTGGTGTTTCTTGAGACCATCTATTTGCCTAAAAGTTTTTCCACACTGAGAACACTGATGTGGCTTTTCTCCAGTATGGATCCTCTGGTGTTGTTTAAGATTATACATATGGCTAAAGGTTTTTCCACACTGAGAACACTGATGTGGCTTTTCTCCAGCATGTGGCTTTTTTCCAGTATGGATCTTTTGATGTTTCTTAAGATTAGACTTATGGTTAAAGGTTTTTCCACACTGAGAACACTGATGTGGCTTTTCTCCAGTATGGATCTTCTTGTGTACCTTAAGATTACCCATTTGACTAAAGGTCTTTCCACACTGAGAACACTGATAAGGCCTTTTCACAGTGTGGATCCTCTGGGGTTCCTTGAGGTTGTATATGTAATTAATGGTCTCTCCACACTGAGAACACTGAACTGCCTTTTCTCCAGTATGTTTCATCATATGTACGGTTAAGTGTGACAGATTGTGACTTCTGTCTTTGTTTCTTTTTTCTTCAGTGTCTCCTCTCTTGTTAGATTGGATCCTCTGGATGTCTTCTGTAAGATTATAAAAGAAGTTCAGCAATATTTTCTCTCTTCTCCTCTATATGGGATGTAATTTCTACAATACAGATACACATTTACGTTTTTTTTGGCACACACTTTCTCTCTCTTGAATGTAACAGACTGCAGATAGTATCCCATAAGTTAGGTACTCCCACAGTATCTATATTCTCTGAATAGGTCTCACATTGTGAAGCACAAGTTAGCCATTTTCTAAAATTCAAGTATTGTAACTATACATAACGTATTACGATGAACAAGCAACTTACTTGTAGGAGAAGAGACATAGTCACCATATTCACTTAAATTAAATTCTTCCTCATCTTTAATTTCCATTGGTGAATACTTTTCTTCTTTCAAGTTCATGGTGGGTGCTGTGTACATTTCAGCCTTGATTTCGCATTCCATTCCAGGCTTTTCTTCCACTGTCTTAATTTTAGACAAATACTCCTGTAGGAAATCATCAAATTCTTCTTCTTCTTTTATCTCCTTCTTCACTGACATGAGCTGTTGTGATGTTTCCATAACTCCAGACATTTCTGACTTTAGTTCTGTTTTGGAAACAGAAACTCGGTCAACTATCCTTCAATATAACGATGTAGTGAAAAATCTGCAAATAAAGAACTTCAATATAGCTGTACTGCTGGTGAATTACACTTACAGTTTACTTCCAGACCATCCCAGAGCCAGCCTTTAAAATGTGAATGAATTAATCTGTCTCCGCGTTGTTACTATAATGCTTCTTGTGTCTGACCTATTAGCTTCCTGGACTCAAACCTAGCCAATCAACTGTAGGAGCTTTGGAATGCAAAATAGCATGCCTAGGATTATGGGCAGGAATTCTGTCTCTGAGCACCGTTTACACGTCTGATGGTCCTCGGGAGGGCATGGTCATAAGTCAACCTGCTGAGACTACACAAAGGAGTGTAGTAGGGGGGTGGGGTGGATGTGTGAACTGAACAGTGATGGAGATTATGTTCCTTACTTTAAGAATGTAACACTAGTGAGTATGTCACATGAATAAAAAAGGCTTTCTCTTTGGCAGGCCTCCAAATAAACCTTGTCTGTACATTTATTGTGACTGACAGAGAAGTAGTTTATTTACTCACAATTCTCTCAGAGATGATGGCTGACTTGTTCTTGTACTGCACCGTTTATCTTTATGTTCATACAGTAGGATAGACACCTGGGAAAGAGGTTGCCAGTAAAAGGAGAAAGAGAGAAGGTTACCGTGGATTTACCCTTTTGCAATGCAAATTAGTACATATTTATTTTTGGCTCAAGGCCCACATGGAAGATGCACAATACATATAATCAATACATTACATATACATGTACATACATAAATACAATCATACATATAAATATACAAGGAAAAAAGCTGCTCATGCCAGTGTTCCCAGATCTTAGATATGTACTTGACAGAGTTGCGGCCAGGGTCTGTCATCAGATTGATTATAAAATTTGTAGAGTGGTCCAACCGACACATAAACTTAAAAGTAAGGTTCCTCAGCAAGGTCATGAAGGTGGTGAGACCCATATTACAGAACAGCTGACTGGCTCTAGTACTCCTGGGTTTCTTCAGAGACAGTCATTATAGGCTACTTTCAATTTACGCAAGCTCTCCTTCTTGTAAATTACCCAGAGTGGAGTTGTATAGAGAGGGGTGCAGTAGGCTCTAAATGGATTTTTCTAACCAACATGTTAGCTTGGACATAGAGCAATCTCCTCTGTCTGAACATGTCGGCATCATCCTCCAACGTGTCTTTGATAATGTCCCCTAAGTATTTACATTTACATTTAGTCATTTAGCAGACGCTTTTGTCCAAAGCGACGCACAAGGGAGAGAACAGTCAAGCTAAGAGCAATAAAACCTGGTGTAACAATAAATACTGCTAAAATAGAAAACGACATAGAAAGAAAAAGAAGTGCGGGACTGTCACTGCTTAAGTGCAAGTTAAGCCAAGGTGCCAGTTAGGAAGGGAGGTGCTCTCTGAAGAGTTGGGTCTTCAAGAGCTTCTTGAAGGTAGAGAGGGACACCCCTGCTCTGGTAGTGCTAGGCAGGTCGTTCCACCAACGGTGAACTACAACTGAGAATAGTCTGGATTGCCGTGCTTGCACAGGCGGCAGTGCCAGACGACGCTCACTTTGACACCCCCAGAGCTTGCCCAGAAAGATGAAAGGCAGGGAACTTAATATCCATGTCCTCCTTAGTTCTACAGACCATTACCACGTTCTTCTTGGCAATATATTTTACATCAAAATCGAACCCATAATTAGTGCAGATGTTAGGCAGCTGTTGAAACCCACCTGTACTCAGGGATAGTAGGTCGCCTGCATACATAAGGCCTAGGATTTTTTTTTTGTGTTTCCTGTTTCAGCCCTGAAAAAATTAGGGTAGGTAGGTCGGGATTATCTTTCTTTTTTTTAGACTTTGGCCAAAACTCTAGTGATATAATTCCACATTCCCGTTAGAGATGTGTCAGCTGTGAAGTCCAAACAGATCCCGTCTTAAAAGCACAGATTCGCACAGGGTACTTTATTACCGATTCTGCGGGTTATAGAGGTCCGTGGTTTGTTCTATTGCTCACCAAGTTGCAAATGCCATGTGATTTTATTAGTATTCTGAGTTTTCCTCAGAAAATAAATATGGGTTACCATGACACCCCTATCACTTATACACTCGTCTCTTCGTTTAAACACAGAAAGGGAAAAATTGCGAGGTAATTTACGTTTGCTTTAGAGTGCAAGCCGTAAACTTTGCAACCGACATCTTCATATTCGTACATTTTGTTTCGTTAGTCACATTTTGTTACAAAATGCGTGTGGAGAAAACACAAGCGAGTCCATCAAGGAAGAGAGGAACGGAGAGCTCTTTCAGTTGAGTCTCAACGGTTCTCATGTCAATTTTAAGTACAGCCCGCTGGCTTTTTTCATTTATGTCCGCGGCCCACCCCAAAAAAAAGGCTAGGGTCGGCATGTTTTTTTAGGGTCGGTCGGGAAACAGGAAACACAACATTTTTTTCCTAGGCCTAAAGTGGTTGACCAGGGAATCACCCATCATACAACCAGTACTGCATCCCCCCAGCTGCCTGGAAAGGTCGTCCATATAGATATTGTAAAGGGCTGGGGATGATATACCCCCCTGCCGGACCCCGTTCCCAACATTAAAAGGGGTAAAAAAGATGGTACCCTATCTTACTCTCATGCTCTGGTTCGCATACCAGTAGGCTAGGATGCGTACTAAGCTACTGGGCACACCCCTAAGCTTGAGCTCATTAAACAGCTTACAGTGGTAGACGTGGTCATATGTTTTGGATGCATCAACAAACCCTATAAGCATAGAAAATCCCTGCCTTCTATATGTGCCTATTGCTTCTTTCAGGGCATAAATACATACGTCAGTACTATGCTTGGGCTTAAAGCCAAATTGATGGTCAGTGTTGGGTACAAATTCACTTATCCTGTCAAGGATTAATCTTTCTAGCACTTTGGAGAGAATGCTGGCAAAGTGCTATGGGTCTATAGTTATCAATACTTCCAATTTGACCAGCCTTATCTATGATTACTGGGACAAGAACTTCTGACATCATGGAGTCTGTCAATATACCATGGGTCACCATCCCAAAGCAGATAGACAATAGCACTGCCAACCTGGGCCCAGCTAACTTAAGGTGCTCTGCTGTGATGTTGTCCAGGCCACTAGCTTTCTTGTCTGCAGGTTGCCCTATGGCACTGAGAACATCATTGGGGATAAAAACACATACTTTCTTGATCTGTTTTGTCAATATGATAAGGCTCATATTTAATACAATCAAACAGCTCTGCATAATGCTGCCTCCATAAGTCAACAATTGCCACTACATCAGTTACCCCCTCTATACTGCATGGAAGCAGTATTAAGCCCTATTAAGCGTTTTTACCTCCTTCCATAAGCTAGTGATGTCATTTTTAAGCATATTATCAGCCATATCAGCCTGGACATTGCTTGGCGCCACTAGTTGACATTGGCGATCTAACGTAGTGAATCATGATACATACTATAAGCTGGCCAACGTTAGTCTAATGTTATGTGTTTGACTCGCAAATGACTAGCCTACAGCATGAGTTAGCTCTCTGTGCCGTTTGATCGTGCTTGTTCGTCAACAATTGCCACTACATCAGTTACCTTCAACTTCTTCAACTGCATGATTTGCAGACAAATACTCTTGTAGGAAATCATCAAATTCTTCTTCTTTTATCTCCTTCTTCATTGACATGAGTGGTTGTGATGGTTCAGTAAATCCAGACATTTCTGACTTTAGTTCTATTTTGGAAACATAAACTCACACAAACTATCCTTCAATGCAATGATATAATACAATTCTGCAAATAAAGAACTACAGTATAGTTGTACCTCTGGTGAATTACACTTACAGTATACTTCCAGACCATCCAAGTGGCAGCCTTAAAAATGTGAGGTCATTAGTCAGACTCTGTGGTGTTAATATAGGGCTTTTTCTGTCTGACCTATTAGCTTCCTGGATTCAAGCCTAGCCAATCAGCTGTAGGAGCTTTTGAAATGCAAACTAGCACGACAAAGGGTTATGGGCAGGTCTCTGAGCACCGTTTACACATCTGATGGTCCTCGGGTGGGCATGGCCATAACAAAACCTGCTGAGACTACACAGAGGAGTGTAGTAGGGGGGTGGGGTGGATGTGTGAATTAAACAGTGATGGAGATTATGAACCTTACTTTAAGAATGTAACACTAGTAAATTCACATGAATAAAAAAGGCGTTCTCTTTGGCAGGCCTCCAACTTTACCTTGCCTGTACATATACTGTGACTGGCAAAGACATTTTTATTTTTTAAAAGTTATATATTCACAATTCTCTCATAGATGCTTGCTGACTTGTTCTTGTTTTCCACCTTTTATCTTTATGTTCATACAATAGAATAGACACCTGGGTAAGAGTTTGTGAGTTAAAAGAGAAAGAGAGAATGTTACCATGGATTTACCTTTCTGCAATACACATATTTATTTCTGCCAATTTTAAGCATTAAAAGTTGTAGTCTGTGATTCTTGCAAGAGGTTGATGATACTTTCGCTCAACAGCCAAACATATCACACTGGAACTGAAGACAGAAGAAGGATTAGTGACCAGACAGAGATTTCATAGACACATTCACAAGACATTGGGTAAATTATCCAGATGTCATGAAAGAGGTTGTAAGAAAAAGGGAAGTTGCTTTTGTGGTTGATGCAGCAATCTGCCTTTATTCTAGTAAAGTGCAGTAAAAAGCATGTGGATCATACTCCAGACCCAGCGGTGCATATCTAAACAAAACAAGCATCTCCTCTAGCCATATAAACTTTTTAAGACACCTCCCAGGCTTTAAATTACAATTTGCAACAACTAATGCAAACTGGTCTGGCAACCTTTTGTTGTTCTGCATGATAATCAGGTTTCTCTGACCTAGTGCCTAAGATGGTTCTCAAATGGCCGACCCCATTTCCATACTATGATTAATTGCAGTCACTCACACCTCAGTTTGCTTCCCGGGCCCAATTCCAGTGTGGGGAACCTTTGTTACCATGTTCACTCACAGGAAATACTGTAATTTCTTACAAGAGGTTGAAATGAAGGCCAATGTTATGATATATGGAACGCTTACTTACCTGCATCCCCTTTTCAGCGCAATATTTTCCATGTCCAGTGGGAAATGCTGGGCCATTCAAAAACACTGCCAAATAACTGGGAGAAAATAAGTTTCAGGGTAGTTTTCTAATTGATGTTGATGTGCTTTAACCCTTCAGGGACAGAGGCCTGTTTGACTTTTTTAGGAAGTCTAACATGCCTTGATGTTTTTGTATATTTCCCCTAGCTATAAGTATTGATGCACAAGTGGCTTATATGATTATGTTATAGAGGACATCAGCAATAACAACATTAGAGTAAAAGGAAGGTAGTACAATCAAATTGGATTTAAATCAAATGTTAAATCACCCTTACAAATACCTTTATTCAGAGGTGCTCAGAATTTGTACAAAAAAACATTGTAAAGATTTCGAGCTAAGACCTTTGAACTCTGAAACTTGTAAACATACTATACTGGCTTATGTCTTCACTGACATTTTCAACTCCTCTTTGCAACAGTGTACAGTCCCACAGTGTTTCAAATCCTCTGTCATCATCCCGGTCCCAAAGTCAGCTAAACCAACAGAGCTCAACGACTTCAGGCCAGTGGCCCTCACTTCAGTGGCCATGAAGGTGTTTGAACGCTTGGTACTCTCCCACCTACAATCCAGTGTGTCACCGCTGATGGATCCCAATCAGTTTGCTTACCAGGCTAACAGATCTGTAGAAGATGCCATCAACCTAGCTTTTCACTCTACTCTGCAACATCTGGAGTCAAGTAACACCTATGCACGCATGCTGTTTATTGACTTTAGCTCAGCCTTCAACACAATAGAGCCACTCATTCTCTTCTCCAGGCTGCAAGCCATGAACATCGACATAGCTCTGTGTCACTGGATACTGGACTTCCTGAGGAACAGAACTCAAACAGTCAAAGTCAATAACGCAACATCATGCCCTCTGACCCTCAACACTGGTGCGCCGCAAGGCTGTGTGCTATCTCCTCTTCTGTTCTCCATCTACACAAATGACCTGAGATCTCACCACCATTCCGTCAAGATGCTCAAATATGCAGATGACACCACCATCATCGGCCTAATCAAAGATGAGGATGAGTGTCAGTACTTCAAGGAGGTGAATTGGGCCGTTGACTGGTGCAGGAAGAACAAGCTCCATCTTGACGCCTCAAAAACGAAAGAAATAGTTGTGGACTTGAGAAAGAGGCCTAACACCAAAGCCTTAGTTAATGTATTTGACCAGCCCATAACCCTTACTGAGTCCTTTAAATTTCTGGGCTCCTACATCAGCCAAAATTTGAAATGGGATATCAACACCACCCATCTTATCAAAAAAGCCCAACAGAGACTGTATTTCCTCAGGCAACTGAAAAAGTTCAATGTCAACAAACACCTTTTGGTGCTCTTCTATAAAGCCATCATAGAAAGTGTCATCACCTCATGAATAACTGTCTGGTATGGAAATTCTGACAGTCGCACAAAAATTAAACTGGAGAGAGTGGTGACCAAAGCCTCCAACATTATTGGTTGTGACCTTCCATTAGTCCTCTCATTGTATGCTGAGCGTAGCTTAAATCGTGCAAAGAATATTATCAGAGACTCCTCCCATCCAAGCCATGACTTTTTTGAACTTTTACCTTCTGGAAGACTCTACAGATCCATGCAAGCTGGAACGACACGCTTCAAAAACAGCTTCTTCCCCTCTGCTGTCAGGCTCCTGAACTCTCAATGCTGACCTGGAGTCTTTTTTTTCCCCCTACCCCCTTCTCTCCCCTCCTGGCCTGGGCTACCTATGACAAAGAATACCACCAACATTGTTGTGTGGCAATAAAGTTTTATCTATTTATCTATCTATAGGTGTTGGCTATACATATGTGAGTTTAGCATTCAGAAACTGTGTGTGGTTTTACTACTACATATTGATAATAGCAGAGTAACCTGTTTCTCTCCCAAATGTGTCTCCCTACAAATGCATATTGATGAGTTACCTGGAAGACCTCAGACAAAGAGAATGGCCATCGCATAATGGCCCTGGAATGTCTTTGTGGCTCACTTCCCCCAAAGGTTTTCACGCCACACCATGGCCCAATGGAGATCACTGAATCACCATTACTTATCATATGAATAGCTGTCATTTGCTAATGGGTGGGTCCTTAGGAGCAGAAAACTCACTGACAGACTGAAAAGTGCATCAGCTCAGCTATATTCTTCTTACAAAGTACTTTATTATATTTTATTTTCGAACTTTATATATTTTAAAAGAAAAGGGTCCAAGGTTCACGTGGGTTGTCTTTATATGTCTGTAGGAAAAAAACTTGCAGAGTTTTGACAATGTGAAAAAAATATCCCACGGGTGGGTCCCTGTCCCAGGATGGTTAAAGAACACCGATTACCACAAAGAACCACTTAAAGCCCTTTTGATTGAGTCTTATTTTTAAAAACTAGCCATTCATCATGAATCTAGCCAATTACAAGCTAGTGACATGATGTTTAGTACTGTTTGTCCACTCTGTCACACATACAGTAACTTAAAGGCACCCAGTGCAACTTTCGAGGCTTAAAAATAAACATTCAATTTCTAGTCTTTTTTACACGTAGTAAGTTTCAATAACTCCATACCATTACATACCGACATTCAAGCAGCAAAGATGAGACGTCGTTGTGTGGTGAGAACTGATAGAAAATCGATAACAACAACAATCGCCGTCATTTTCTTTATTTTTTGTAACCTACAATAAATAAAGCAGGCTTCCAGTCAATGGAAAAATGGCTTCTCCCCACCGGCGATTGTTGTTGTTTACGATTTTCTATCAGTTCTCACCACACAACGACGTCTCATCTTTGCTCCTTGAATGTCGATATGTAATGGTATGGAGTTATTGCAAATTACTACGTGTAAAAAAGACTAGAAATTGAATGTTTATTTTTCATTGACTGTTTACATAAAGTTGCACTGGGTGCCTTTAATGTAAATTTAGTCATACACAGGAACAGATGTTCAATTCCTTTTGCTTGTGGTTGGGGAAATCCCATAGTGGCCTATCCTCTCACTATCAGATGCAAATACTCATCGCCAGCATCCTAACCAATGTTACAACTGCCCAACCATAGATACAATAACGCACAACTGGCAGGAGACAGCCACAACAGCCACATGTTGTGCACAGGATCTGTAAAGGCCCTCCTTCATAGTACAACATGAACTGTCTGTAGCCCACAAGTGCTAAACACAACCATAGAACCTGTGCAACAGGACACTATAACATCAACAAAGCTGCCTTTGTGGGCATTTCACTGGGTTTCAAGCATTTAATTCATGACCCCTAGTAGTCTGTATCAGTTACAACCTCTGGCTCACTTTTTCTGCAACCTGAGACAACTCCTTTATTGCTCCTTTGAGTGACCTTCCTCGAAAACCAAAACACAAAAGAAGTGTTTTTGTTGAATTAGCTACAAAGCCTCTAACACCCATCTCCACTAGTCTTGTGTGTGCTTCCCAACCACGCTGTCTTTGTTTCGCTACCAGTTCCGCATACTTTAACTTCTTCCTTTCAAATGCTTCCTCAATGGCATCTTCAAAGGGAATTTTTAACTCAATAAAGTGAACAATGTACAAGTACTTACACCTAGGTCTCATAGAAGTCACATCAATACATTGTGGAACATGACGTTGTCTACTGACACCCACCAGTAATCTCCACTCCCACATGGACAATACTGATGAAAGTCCTTACAATTTTTTAATTTTAAATCAGTCTAGTGGGTTAAAGGAAAAACATTTGCATCCATAATAGTGAAGAGTCAAACAGACAGCACTTCAATCTCAAAAGTTTTACAAACCGCTGAGACCCAGCAACTCCAGTTTGGGCATTTCTTCAGCTGTGTTGATTGTCATGCAAGATGTTCTGAAATGGAGGAACACAGACCTGAGATTTTATTCACTTCTTTGCTGATCTTCTACTAAATTGTTGTTTTTAGGAGGCTTTATTAGAAAAAGGAAACAGGAAAATGTATGTAGGAAATACAAACCTGCACATTTAACACTCGACCAAGTCCTGTTAGAGTCTAGACTCTTTTAGGAAGTCTGACATGCCTCAGAATTTTGTATATTTCACATCAGTACAAAACATGGATGCAGGGTGGCATATATGATTATGTTCTAGAAAACCTCAGCAATAAAATAACATGCGGGAATGTAGTACAATATTATTATATTTTAATAAAATGTAAGTACTTTCACCCTCAGGGTTTACTGGTGTTTAACATCAACCTTATAATGTTCTGCTCCTGTGGCTCAGAAAAGCATCTTCATTTATGAACCAAATATCTGATATTTACTGTGTATGGTCAGAACAGAAACAGCATGGTTTGTCTAGTGTATATTTCCTGATGTGTCTTGAGATTTGAGCTACTCTTAAAACACAAAGATGTTGGCATTGTTTCACCCAGGAGGAATGATCATTTTTATTCTCTTTTATTTTTCGAAACCCACAGCAAATGCCTTATTTTTGAGAAGTAGGTTTCCCTTATGTTGTTATACATGCAAACTAGCATGACAAAGGATCATGGGCCGGTCTCTGAGCACAGTTCACACGTCTGATGGTCCTCGGGTGGGCATGGTCATAGCTTAACTTGCTGAGGCTACACAAAGGAGTGTAGTAGGGGGGTGGGGTGGATGTGTGAACTAAACGGTGATGGAGATGATGTCCCTTACCTTAAGAATGTAACACTAGTAAATACAATTCACATGAATAAAAAAAGGCGTTATCTTTGGCAGGCCTCCAACTCAACCTTGTCTGTACATATACTGTGACTGGCATAGAAATAGTTTATTTATTCACAATTCTCTCATAGATGCTTGCTGACTTGTTATTGTTCTGCACCTTTTATCTTTATGTTCATACAATAGGATAGACACCTGGGCCAGAGATTGTGAGTAAAAAGAGAAAGTGAGAATGCTACCATGGATTTACCTTTTTGCAATACAAATTAGTACACATATTTATTTCTGCTGATTTTAAGCATTAAAAGTTGTAGTCTGTGATTCTGGAAAGAGGTTGATGATACTTTAGCTCAACTGCCAATCATATCACACTGGAACTGACACCCCCCCCCCCCATTTGTAGGGCCAAGACTATACAAACCAAGAGTTATTTTGAGGATACACCCTGAACAGGACTGGAGGAGCAACTTGCTGATTTTGCTGAAGTGTACCTGTGCCTTTCAGTTTCTATATCTTTCTGTGATTCAGTGATCTTCTTGACATGCAACTACGGGTCACTTTACCAGGTACACCGATTAAAGCATTTGCCACAGCTTTGTCATATTAGTCCATACTTTTTTCTGATGATTGTTTAGCAACAATCAATCCCAAAGTGCTTTGTACAATTCATGATTTTAGAATTTCCAGACATTTCACTGGGGAGTATGTGCTGATGACAATCTAGCCTTTAGTCACATCCACAAGACATTGGGTAAATTATCCAGATGTCATGGAAGAGGTTGTAAGAAAAAGGGAAGTTTCTTTTGTGGTTGATGCAGCAGCAATCTGTCTTTATTCCAGTAGAGTGCAGTAAAGCGCACGTGGAACATACTCCAGATTCAGCGGTGCATATCGAACAAAGGCAAGCATCCTCTCCAGCCATATATACTGTTTAAGACACCTCCCAGGGTTTCAATTGAAATGAGCAAGGCTTCTAATGCAAACTGGTCTGGCAACCTTTCGTTGTTCTGTATGATAATCAAGTTTCTCTGACCTACTGCCTGAGATGATTCTCAAATGGCTTGTGGAAAGTGTGTGTGTGTGTGGGGGGGGGGGGGGGGGGGGGGGGGGGTGGGGGGTTAGAAAGATAACAGGCTACAAACAGTCAAGTACTGCTGTTGAGGGGACCCTGGAACATGCTAACAAGTTGAACCAGTTTTGCATGAAAACTGCTTTCACGAGAGCTAGCACAAACTGCTTCTTTTATCACATTTTTAAACAGAAATTCTAAGTGATTTTTGAATTATCTACACGGCATTAAGGTTATCACACAGGGTTGGAATACAAACCTGTACCCTTAACACTTGGAAGACAAAGGCCTGTTAGATTCTTTTACAGTGCCTGTCATAAGTATTCACCCCCTTGGAAGTTTTACCCTTTTATGGCTTTTATAAATCAGTCATGGTCAATATAAGTTGGCTTTTTGGACAAACAAAATCACAAAATAGCTCTCTTTAATGCCAAAGTGAAAACAGATTTCTACACAGTTATGTAAATTAAATAAAAAATATGTAACGACCAGTGACCAGTGAATGGACCTTCCAGACACAGGTGTCGTTATACTACAATCACTTGAGACACATTCACTGCACACTGATCCCCATTTCACTAATTGTGAGACTTCTAGCTGGACCTCTGTTGAATTAGGTCAGTCTATATAAAGGGGGTGAATACTTATGCTATCACTTATTTTCATTACATATTTTTATCTAAATTACATAACTGTCTGGAAATCTGTTTTCACTTTGTCATTAAAGTGGGCTATTTGTGAATTTTTGTGTCCAAAAAGCCAACTTATATTGACCATGACTGATTTATAAAAGCAATAAGAGGGTAAAACATCCAAGGGAGTGAATACTTATGCAAGGTACTGTAGGTAGTCTGACTTGCCTCAAATGTTTTTGTATATTTCATGTCACTAAAACATTGATTCAAAAGTGGCATATATGATTATATTCAAGGGGACCTCAGCAATAATAACATGAGGGAATGTAGTACAGTATTTGTTTGTTTAAATCAAATGTAAACATACCCTTACAAAAACTTACTTTTACCCTAAGGGTTAACTGGTGTTTAACATCAACCATAAAATGTTCTGCTTCTGTAGCTAACAAAACCATCAACAGTAATTAACAAAAACCCTGACATTTGCTGTGTATGGTCAGACCAAAGGATGGTTTGTCTTCAGTGTGTATTTCCTGATGTGTCTTGAGATTTGAGCTACACCTAAAGCTCTGCACCAGTTCAATTCTTCTTCTAAATGTGAAGGAAAGAGTTTCTTTACCGTGTAAAAGTGTTTTTTTTTTATTGTTATTATTATTCATAATAATACAGGAAAATAAATAAATTATCAAGGGGAAAAATACAACTAACTGACATACTGTACCTTAACCAATAAAATAACCATATGTAACAGACAGAATGGGACAGAAAAAAATCCAGCCATAAATGTTAATATTTTATTGGTCATTGACCATAATGTGGTATTCTCTCAAAATGTGGCAGGGTGTAGATACTAGAAGGTTAGATGTATGCATTGTTTTACCCAGGAGGAATCATCCTTTTCTTCTCTTTTTATTTTTGTAAACCCAGAGCAAATGTCTTCTGTTTCTGAGAAGTAGGTTTTCCTGATGTTGTTGTACTTATTATATTCTGTCAGGAAAAGTAACTTATACTCCACTACCCCATTACAGTGAGTGTGGGGTCTGTTTTCTCAAGGTAGTCATGTCTGTCTTTGTCTACCCTTTTCAATGACAATGCTAATTATACTTCATAATGAACATCACATGTTTTTTATTTATTATTTCAGTAAGTGATACTGCATCATTTATTAGCAGGGCAGCACATTATTTGAATGGATCCTCTGGTGTCTCTTGAGGCTAGACACACAGAGAACACTGATGTGGCTTAGCCCCAGTTTGGATCTTCTGGTGTATCTTGAGATTACACATACTATGTCTAAGGTTTTTCCACACTGAGAACACTAAGGTGGCTTTTATCTAGTATGGATCTTTTGATGTTTCTTAAGATTAGACGTATGGTGAAAGGTTTTTCCACACTGAGAACATTGATGTGGCTTTTCTCCAGTATGGCTCTTCTGGTGTATCTTGAGATCATACATTCGTGTAAAGGTTTTTCCGCACTGAGAACAATGATGTGGCTTTTCTCCAGTATGGATCTTCTGGTGTCTCTTGAGATCAGAAATTCGGCTAAAGGTTTTTCCACAATGAGAACACTGATGTGGCTTTTCTCCAGTATGGATCCTCTGGTGTTTCTTGAGACCATCTATTTGCCTAAAAGTTTTTCCACACTGAGAACACTGATGTGGCTTTTCTCCAGTATGGATCCTCTGGTGTTGTTTAAGATTATACATATGGCTAAAGGTTTTTCCACACTGAGAACACTGATGTGGCTTTTCTCCAGCATGTGGCTTTTTTCCAGTATGGATCTTTTGATGTTTCTTAAGATTAGACTTATGGTTAAAGGTTTTTCCACACTGAGAACACTGATGTGGCTTTTCTCCAGTATGGATCTTCTTGTGTACCTTAAGATTACCCATTTGACTAAAGGTCTTTCCACACTGAGAACACTGATAAGGCCTTTTCACAGTGTGGATCCTCTGGGGTTCCTTGAGGTTGTATATGTAATTAATGGTCTCTCCACACTGAGAACACTGAACTGCCTTTTCTCCAGTATGTTTCATCATATGTACGGTTAAGTGTGACAGATTGTGACTTCTGTCTTTGTTTCTTTTTTCTTCAGTGTCTCCTCTCTTGTTAGATTGGATCCTCTGGATGTCTTCTGTAAGATTATAAAAGAAGTTCAGCAATATTTTCTCTCTTCTCCTCTATATGGGATGTAATTTCTACAATACAGATACACATTTACGTTTTTTTTGGCACACACTTTCTCTCTCTTGAATGTAACAGACTGCAGATAGTATCCCATAAGTTAGGTACTCCCACAGTATCTATATTCTCTGAATAGGTCTCACATTGTGAAGCACAAGTTAGCCATTTTCTAAAATTCAAGTATTGTAACTATACATAACGTATTACGATGAACAAGCAACTTACTTGTAGGAGAAGAGACATAGTCACCATATTCACTTAAATTAAATTCTTCCTCATCTTTAATTTCCATTGGTGAATACTTTTCTTCTTTCAAGTTCATGGTGGGTGCTGTGTACATTTCAGCCTTGATTTCGCATTCCATTCCAGGCTTTTCTTCCACTGTCTTAATTTTAGACAAATACTCCTGTAGGAAATCATCAAATTCTTCTTCTTCTTTTATCTCCTTCTTCACTGACATGAGCTGTTGTGATGTTTCCATAACTCCAGACATTTCTGACTTTAGTTCTGTTTTGGAAACAGAAACTCGGTCAACTATCCTTCAATATAACGATGTAGTGAAAAATCTGCAAATAAAGAACTTCAATATAGCTGTACTGCTGGTGAATTACACTTACAGTTTACTTCCAGACCATCCCAGAGCCAGCCTTTAAAATGTGAATGAATTAATCTGTCTCCGCGTTGTTACTATAATGCTTCTTGTGTCTGACCTATTAGCTTCCTGGACTCAAACCTAGCCAATCAACTGTAGGAGCTTTGGAATGCAAAATAGCATGCCTAGGATTATGGGCAGGAATTCTGTCTCTGAGCACCGTTTACACGTCTGATGGTCCTCGGGAGGGCATGGTCATAAGTCAACCTGCTGAGACTACACAAAGGAGTGTAGTAGGGGGGTGGGGTGGATGTGTGAACTGAACAGTGATGGAGATTATGTTCCTTACTTTAAGAATGTACATTTACATTTACATTTAGTCATTTAGCAGACGCTTTTGTCCAAAGCGACGTACAAGGGAGAACAATCAAGCTAAGAGCATTAAAAAACCTGGTGTAACCATAAATATTGCTTATAAAACGACATAGAAAGAATAAAAAAGAAGTGCGGGCCTGTTGCTGCTTAAGTGCAGGTTGAGCCAAGGTGCCAGTTTAGGAAGAGAGGTGCTCTTTGAAGAGTTGGGTCTTCAAGAGTTTCTTAAAGGTAGGGAGGGACGCTCCTGCTCTGGTAGTGCTAGGCAGGTCGTTCCACCAACGTGGAACTACAACTGAGAATAGTCTGGATTGCCTTGCTTGCACTGGGGGCAGTGCCAGACGACGCTCACTGGATGAGCGCAGCGTCCTGGGTGTGACATTTGCCCTTACAAGAGCATTTAGGTAGGTGGGAGCAGACCCAGTAAGCACTTTGTAGGCAAGCATAAGTGACTTGAATTTGATGCGAGCAGCTACTGGCAGCCAGTGGAGCTCAGTGAGTAGCGGGGTGACATGTGCCCTCTTTGGTTGGTTGAACACCAGGCGCGCCGCTGCGTTCTGGATCATCTGTAGTGGTTTTACCACGCATGCCGGCAGGCCCGTTAGGAGGGCGTTGCAGTAGTCGAGGCGGGAACCCACCAAGGTTTGCACCAGGAGCTGGGTGGCATACTGGGTTAGGTACGGCCTGATTTTGCGGATGTTGTAAAGCGCAAAGCGGCATGACCTCGCGACAGAGGCAATGTGGGCTGTGAAGGTTAGTTGGTCGTCAATAATGACCCCGAGGTTTCTTGCTGTTTTGGATGGAGCCAGAGATAAAGAGTCAGTCTTGATGTTGATGTTGTGGTGGATGAACTGTTTGGCTGGGAAGACCATCAGTTCTGTTTTGGCCAGGTTCAGCTGAAGGTGGTGGTTTTTCATCCATGTGGATATATCAGCATGTATAATGTAACACTAGTGAGTATGTCACATGAATAAAAAAGGCTTTCTCTTTGGCAGGCCTCCAAATAAACCTTGTCTGTACATTTATTGTGACTGACAGAGAAGTAGTTTATTTACTCACAATTCTCTCAGAGATGATGGCTGACTTGTTCTTGTACTGCACCGTTTATCTTTATGTTCATACAGTAGGATAGACACCTGGGAAAGAGGTTGCCAGTAAAAGGAGAAAGAGAGAAGGTTACCGTGGATTTACCCTTTTGCAATGCAAATTAGTACATATTTATTTTTGGCTCAAGGCCCACATGGAAGATGCACAATACATATAATCAATACATTACATATACATGTACATACATAAATACAATCATACATATAAATATACAAGGAAAAAAGCTGCTCATGCCAGTGTTCCCAGATCTTAGATATGTACTTGACAGAGTTGCGGCCAGGGTCTGTCATCAGATTGATTATAAAATTTGTAGAGTGGTCCAACCGACACATAAACTTAAAAGTAAGGTTCCTCAGCAAGGTCATGAAGGTGGTGAGACCCATATTACAGAACAGCTGACTGGCTCTAGTACTCCTGGGTTTCTTCAGAGACAGTCATTATAGGCTACTTTCAATTTACGCAAGCTCTCCTTCTTGTAAATTACCCAGAGTGGAGTTGTATAGAGAGGGGTGCAGTAGGCTCTAAATGGATTTTTCTAACCAACATGTTAGCTTGGACATAGAGCAATCTCCTCTGTCTGAACATGTCGGCATCATCCTCCAACGTGTCTTTGATAATGTCCCCTAAGTATTTACATTTACATTTAGTCATTTAGCAGACGCTTTTGTCCAAAGCGACGCACAAGGGAGAGAACAGTCAAGCTAAGAGCAATAAAACCTGGTGTAACAATAAATACTGCTAAAATAGAAAACGACATAGAAAGAAAAAGAAGTGCGGGACTGTCACTGCTTAAGTGCAAGTTAAGCCAAGGTGCCAGTTAGGAAGGGAGGTGCTCTCTGAAGAGTTGGGTCTTCAAGAGCTTCTTGAAGGTAGAGAGGGACACCCCTGCTCTGGTAGTGCTAGGCAGGTCGTTCCACCAACGGTGAACTACAACTGAGAATAGTCTGGATTGCCGTGCTTGCACAGGCGGCAGTGCCAGACGACGCTCACTTTGACACCCCCAGAGCTTGCCCAGAAAGATGAAAGGCAGGGAACTTAATATCCATGTCCTCCTTAGTTCTACAGACCATTACCACGTTCTTCTTGGCAATATATTTTACATCAAAATCGAACCCATAATTAGTGCAGATGTTAGGCAGCTGTTGAAACCCACCTGTACTCAGGGATAGTAGGTCGCCTGCATACATAAGGCCTAGGATTTTTTTTTTGTGTTTCCTGTTTCAGCCCTGAAAAAATTAGGGTAGGTAGGTCGGGATTATCTTTCTTTTTTTTAGACTTTGGCCAAAACTCTAGTGATATAATTCCACATTCCCGTTAGAGATGTGTCAGCTGTGAAGTCCAAACAGATCCCGTCTTAAAAGCACAGATTCGCACAGGGTACTTTATTACCGATTCTGCGGGTTATAGAGGTCCGTGGTTTGTTCTATTGCTCACCAAGTTGCAAATGCCATGTGATTTTATTAGTATTCTGAGTTTTCCTCAGAAAATAAATATGGGTTACCATGACACCCCTATCACTTATACACTCGTCTCTTCGTTTAAACACAGAAAGGGAAAAATTGCGAGGTAATTTACGTTTGCTTTAGAGTGCAAGCCGTAAACTTTGCAACCGACATCTTCATATTCGTACATTTTGTTTCGTTAGTCACATTTTGTTACAAAATGCGTGTGGAGAAAACACAAGCGAGTCCATCAAGGAAGAGAGGAACGGAGAGCTCTTTCAGTTGAGTCTCAACGGTTCTCATGTCAATTTTAAGTACAGCCCGCTGGCTTTTTTCATTTATGTCCGCGGCCCACCCCAAAAAAAAGGCTAGGGTCGGCATGTTTTTTTAGGGTCGGTCGGGAAACAGGAAACACAACATTTTTTTCCTAGGCCTAAAGTGGTTGACCAGGGAATCACCCATCATACAACCAGTACTGCATCCCCCCAGCTGCCTGGAAAGGTCGTCCATATAGATATTGTAAAGGGCTGGGGATGATATACCCCCCTGCCGGACCCCGTTCCCAACATTAAAAGGGGTAAAAAAGATGGTACCCTATCTTACTCTCATGCTCTGGTTCGCATACCAGTAGGCTAGGATGCGTACTAAGCTACTGGGCACACCCCTAAGCTTGAGCTCATTAAACAGCTTACAGTGGTAGACGTGGTCATATGTTTTGGATGCATCAACAAACCCTATAAGCATAGAAAATCCCTGCCTTCTATATGTGCCTATTGCTTCTTTCAGGGCATAAATACATACGTCAGTACTATGCTTGGGCTTAAAGCCAAATTGATGGTCAGTGTTGGGTACAAATTCACTTATCCTGTCAAGGATTAATCTTTCTAGCACTTTGGAGAGAATGCTGGCAAAGTGCTATGGGTCTATAGTTATCAATACTTCCAATTTGACCAGCCTTATCTATGATTACTGGGACAAGAACTTCTGACATCATGGAGTCTGTCAATATACCATGGGTCACCATCCCAAAGCAGATAGACAATAGCACTGCCAACCTGGGCCCAGCTAACTTAAGGTGCTCTGCTGTGATGTTGTCCAGGCCACTAGCTTTCTTGTCTGCAGGTTGCCCTATGGCACTGAGAACATCATTGGGGATAAAAACACATACTTTCTTGATCTGTTTTGTCAATATGATAAGGCTCATATTTAATACAATCAAACAGCTCTGCATAATGCTGCCTCCATAAGTCAACAATTGCCACTACATCAGTTACCCCCTCTATACTGCATGGAAGCAGTATTAAGCCCTATTAAGCGTTTTTACCTCCTTCCATAAGCTAGTGATGTCATTTTTAAGCATATTATCAGCCATATCAGCCTGGACATTGCTTGGCGCCACTAGTTGACATTGGCGATCTAACGTAGTGAATCATGATACATACTATAAGCTGGCCAACGTTAGTCTAATGTTATGTGTTTGACTCGCAAATGACTAGCCTACAGCATGAGTTAGCTCTCTGTGCCGTTTGATCGTGCTTGTTCGTCAACAATTGCCACTACATCAGTTACCCCCTCTATATTGCATGGAAGAGATGCTTTAGCCCTATTAAGCGTTTTTACCTCCTTCCTGAAGCTAAAGCTTTTTAAGCATATCATCAGCCATAGAGAGAGCACCCAGCACCTGCTCTTGTTTGTTTATATAGCGCAGAGCATATTTATACTTATAATCAAGGTAAGGTCCCTGCCTGGGCCTACCAGCTATTACCCAAGCCCTATGGGCTGCATTGGCCTCAGCATGATTGCTAGCTACAAATGTATTCCACCCTGGCTTGATGTTCTTGGCCTTCCTGGAGTGAGTGCATAAACACCTGCTGGCTTCAAGAAGAGCTCTTACTATATTGTTGTAAGATCACACAAACATGCACCATGAGAGGAGTCATCACAATTCACATTAGTGCAAAATAAGCATTCATGAGCAGATTAACTTCACTCAAAAGGTCATCAGACCTGAAGCAATATTTGAAGACATCAAAATTTGGATAGTTTATCCCAATCTATCTTTACATCACTGTTGTCCTAATGCTTAACCAGCTTGGGACTGTGTCCACATTTAATACTAATACTAATGTTAAGCATTAAAGTTGTAGTCTGTGATTGGTAAGAGGTTGATGATATTTTAGCTCAACAGCCAATCAAATCACACTGGCACTGATTGTTTTCCATTTGCAAGGTCAACACTATAAGATCACCAGAGTTCTTCTGAGGACACACCTTGAACAGACAGCTAGAGGACCGCGAGTGGCAACTTGAATTTGTCAAAAAAATGTACCTGTACCTTAAAGTTTCTATATCCTTCTCTGATTCAGTGATTTTCTTGACATGCACCTACGGGTCACTTTACCAGTGTAAACTGCCAAAGCAGACTGCCACAGCTTTGTCACATTAGTCCATACCTTTTTCTTGTAATTGTTCAGCAACAATTAATCCCAAAGTGCCTTGTAAAATTCATGATTTTAGAATTTACACACACATTGTCATGAGAAAGTACGGCAGTGGAGGAACCCTACAGGTGAGAGACTAAAACAGTCGCGCTTTATGGCATGAAACAATTTTGCACCAAGGGTGGAGTTAATAATGAATGAGACATGTAGACACATCGTATATTTTTGTATTGCAGGGTTCTACAACTTCACAAAGAAGAGGTTCATGTCCATAGGTATGTATGCTTTCTATACTATTCTCCTAAAGTATTTGTAAGTGCATGTGATTACAAAACATTTTTGAGACTATTTTCAGTGTTTGCCAAATGGTTAGAGAAACAGGGTGCTGAAAATGGACTGCTTTCAGAAAGAAAAATTGGATGGTGGTTATTGGTGATTATTATTGTTTATTTATTTTTTCTTATCATTATTTTATCTGAAACCTATAGTGACATGATTCCATCCACAATCCACTTACATTACTTGCATTGCACATCAGCCTTCGTCCCCAATATTGCAGAATTCCACGTTTATTCTGATGGTCATGTAGTGGAATGCTTCAGGGTGCTACTAGAACTGCGTTTTCTGGGTGCTCAACAGTGTCTTGTGTGAATAAAAATGATATGAAATAATATGAAAACATTTTATCAACAATTTATTGCCAATTCCCTGGCCTAAATACGTCCACTGCAAACACGTATCATATTATCATGTAGGTAAGTGCATGTCAACCAGCAGACTCATTTAAAATAAATTCCTGTATTAAATGAATGTATCATGACTAGTTGGATGATTTTAAATGGTCATTTATTATCAAACAAGCATTTAATTTTCACGGCAGACAATAACACTGCACTAAACTGTAAGTGTAAAAGTAAAGTGAAAATAACAAAACCAGTGAGTATGACTTATGAACGAATATCATTTACGTCTTCATTGAATGAATATCATTCACAGCGGTCACGCAAAATAAAAGGGAATGGGATAACTGTTTCGGGCGCGGCCACGACAAAATGACCGAATCTCTCTTATCTCGCTACTCCCGAGTCCTTGATAGGATTCGGAATCGTTCACGAACGACACATCACTATCTGTCACAGTAAGCCCAGCAGCCGGCCACTGCAGAGTTCAAGATCCAGAGAGAGGCTGTTTCAAACATCCAGGAGAACACAGACGCTCACCGTACAGGAAGAGATTGGTGGTTACTATGTAATTATACTGCCAGCTACAGGTCATTCATGTCCGTTTTAGTAACTTAGAATTATTACTATAATGCCATTAACGTGCATCCTCGAGGTCGGAATAGATTCATTACTCAAGCTACAAATCATAATAGCAGGAAGGTGACATATAGGGTGGTTTCAGGTATATTGGGACATTTTTTGTAATTTTGTCTTCTGAGCTTAAGTTTGTCATCAATTTACAAACATAACCCAATACATGAGACATTTCTTAATTCCTTAAGGTATCTACATTATTTAAGTGTAAAAAATAAGTCCTAATGATATTTTATGATCACATGGCTCACTATTTTAGTGGAGTTGACAAAAAAATATTTTAAGCAACTTGTTAGTAATTTGGGACAGTATGTTTGGAAATTTTGGACACTTTATTGAACCTTTAAAAAAAAAAAACACATTTTAATTGATATCCATACATATATCATTAAGGTTGTGCAGTGTGTGTTATCTTCTGATTTGGAGGGTGGATTATGGGACATAACAGGCCCTGGCAAGATAACGGAGCTTAGGTCTGTTGCCTGCCCTTTCCAGTTCTCTGTTCTCTTGCAATGCTCCCTTCATTCTGGCCACATACCCACTAACATCAGTAATAGTTCGCCACAACTGCGTTTAGAGTAGCCAGACACATAACTATCATCTCCACATATTAACAAACATTAATATACTAGCTGCTCACCAAACAACGTCATTACACTACGGAATTCTCGCGTACATTCATATGACAAGAAAACACACTTACAGTTCTTCAGTGACGCACAAACACGTCGGAAATGAAGAGGAAACAGGACCTTTAAAATTCTCTACTAAGCTGTAAACAAACAGGCAAACTCCTCTGGTGATTTGCCGCGAACTGACCTAATCTTCTTCTTCTTTTTTGTTTTATGGCGGTTGGCAAGCAACTTTAAGTGTGCATTACCGCCACCATCTGTACTGGAGTGTGGATCTGAACACCCTGACTAAATCCTATAAAATAAACCTGTTTTTTTTTTTTCAGAAAATGAAAAATAAAATTGAAACAAATATCTCCCGAGTTTCTCTGTAAAATGTTGGAAATCTTCAATACCACTTTCTCTTCTTTCAGGAGACTATTAAGCACCTTTCTCTGCCTATGATATCTTGGACACTGCTCTATTACATGTTCTATGGTCTCTTGACTATCTCTGCAAACACAGAGTCCATCTGCATGTTTTATAATTTTGACTAGAGTGTTATTTAGTCCCATATGCCCAAATCTCATTTTTGACAAGATGTTTTCCTCCTCATTATTCCTAACAGTACTCCTGCTACCCCCAACTCTTCTGTGAATTTCGTAGAAATTCCTTCCTGTTGTTTCATGGACCCACATGTACTGCCATATATCCCCAACCTTGTCCTTAATGATGTTTTTGACCTTTACTTTACTGTGACGTTCATTTATGTCGTCATCTTGTTTCAGTGCTGCCTGGTTTGCAAATCTATCAGCCATTTCATTTCCTTCAACTCCCATGTGCGCTGGAACCCACCCAAAGGAAATGCTAATTCCTGCCTTCTGCACCCGATTAGCTAACTCTAACACCTCATACACAATGTCTGGTCTTGATTCAGTGTGCATGTTTTTTAGTGAGACTAGAGCTGAACTGGAGTCAGATCATATTGTCACACATTTGGGCCTATATTCTTCCACCCACATTAAAGCTAGTCTTATTGCAGCTAATTCAGCTGTAAACACAGCCAAGTCATCAGTCATTCTTTTTGTCACTTTTACATCTAACTTTGGGATCACAAAAGCCACCCCAACTTTGCTTCCTATTTTAGATGCATCAGAATACATCTGGAGGCTGTTGGGATACTGGTAAGACTGTTCTGTATCAACCACTTTGATTGCTTGAGCATATGTTAGCTTTTTCTCTGTTCTAACCTGCTACTACCACCGCCCTTTTCCTTACAGGGCATCCACCATATGCTGCAGTGTGACCTCCCCCACAGTTGCTACACTTTTTAACCTCACTCTCACATTTATCATACTCATGATCTTCACCACACATCCCGCACCTTTGCTTTCATTTGCAAAATTTTGCAATGTGACCCTAACGCTGGCACTTATAGCAACGCATTGGAGGAGGGACATACTCCCTCACACTAAAACACATATACCCAATCATTACTTTGGTTGGCAGGCCCTCTTCTTGAAACTCCAAAAGGATTGAAGTGCTATCGACTTTCTGACCCTCCCTCACCATCTGCAGGCGCTTAATGTCTTCTATCTTTCCTCCTTCTTTTTCAACTCCTACAACTTTTCACCAAGAGGAATTCCAGAGATCACACCCCTTACCTTCCTTCCTGCACCAAACTGCTTTACCTCATACACCTCTTTTTTTACAAATTGCCGTTAATCGCATAGCCTTATCTCGTTGTCCAACATCCTTACACTCAGTGGCGATTTTAGCCTGAAATTTCTGGTGGGGCAAATTTGTATAACGTCATGTCACGTCACAAATATAGAGATAGCAATCAAAAGCCTACCATCATTTAATACTTGTGCAAGTTCCACCTCCCCAACTGAGTTTTTAAGCGCCTTCATTAACGTAATGAGAGACACAGCCTGAATATCATGTCCATCCTTGAACTTCACAACCACCTTATACTCATCTTCTACAACTCTCCTTTCGCACCACTCTACCCTCAATTCCCCCCTCCTCCCGTGTTCTTTTGGTTGCCCCTTCATTTCTACCATGCGCTGAAATCGAACTCCATTTCCCCTCCCCACCTTCCTACTCCTCACCCTCCATTCTCCCAAAACGATCTGTATTCAGATCCAGTCACAATTCAGATTATTCACAACCGCCAGATCGATTTATGTGTATATTTTTCAACTCCTTCACACACAGAAACCGCTGAGTTCTCCGTGAGACACCTAGATTCACACATCCGTTTCCGCTGTCCTTCACAGGAAACCCCAGCATTCCTAGGGAAGGACCCAACCTCTTCTAACAACATTACTTCCACTGTGTCAGGTGATTAAAAATGCAAATTTGCCAAATGAGGTTGAAATTGCTTCTATACAATAATGCAGAGTTCATTTGCCTTGTTCAGCTGTACAGTGGATGAACCACAACGATCCTAACTGATTTTCTGATTTCTTTGTTGTTGACGAGACAGGTCAATGCCATCATGGTAAGCTTGTTCTCAAACACTATTCATGCTATGGCCATTGAAAAAAAAAAAATTAGATTACATTTTCCACCAGTGAAGGTATACTAGAAGATCCTACATGAGATAATATCATAAGAATGTTGTTTCCCCAGTAATGTGCAGTTTGATGACTTTTCAGTATGATTTTGTTCCTCTGAATCTGCTGAAGCCAGTTTGTCTGCGATTAAAATTAGTTGGTCAAATAACCCCTGCCTTAATAATTCCAAATTTAACACATGTCCAGATAGACAACACATGGGAAAACATTACGTAATACAACTTCTTCAGGGGCTTATCAAACATTATTGTGATTGTGAATGAAGAACGCCAGGAGTGAAGCCCGCCTAGAGCGCCAAATGTGCTAGGGCCGCCCCTGTTGGTGCTCATTTATGCCAGGTATTGTCTTAAGCAGACTGAGGAGAAACTTGTATGCAGAAGGAAACCCATTAACCGGCAGGCCACATCCTCCCTATATGTCATGTGGTAGGACTGCATCTTTCACAGGCAGGACATGCAACTATGCTATCTGCTGATTTGTGTTCACAATTTCTGAAACGTTTAACATGTAGAACTAGAATGACGTATTCAGATTCTCAGATTTAATTTAACCTCTTTTAGATTCCCAGACTGAATCCTCCTTCTTCTGCTCATCTTTCCTCCTCTTCTCCTGATGTCTCAGGTGTTGTTTTTCTCTGTTCTCAAAAATATTGAGGAGCCTCTTCTTCCATCTCCTCTTTCTTCTTCAACTGCAGCTCCAGAAAAGCCCTGTGGCTTTGTTTCTTATTACCTGGTATTTAGTGCCTTTCTCTGCTTGGTTTTCCACTGCCAAAACATTCCTTTTGTTATCAGTTCTCTGTTCTGTTGTTGTTGTTGTGCGGTATCTCTGAGATGTGGGAGACCGTGGTACAGGAGGTACAGGATTCGTTTAGTAATTGGAGGGTTGCTAGTTCGATTCCCCACTACTCCTTACCATGTGTTGAAGTGTCCTTGAGCAAGCCACTGAACCCCTAACTGCTCCTGATGTATAAATGCATTTGGATAGAGGTGTCTGCTAAATGACTAAATGTAAATGTGTATTGATTCTCACTCTTGTCTGCTGCATGAGCATACTTCTGCTTCTAAGAATACAGGGTAAATATGGTTTTACTTTATTTCAAACATGTAACAAATACAGGCCTACACAATGCCAAAAAGTACCATAGTTGGATTTGAAAACAGCTAGTGCCAGTATAATTTCAGATGGACATGCATGGCACAGAGAAGAGAGAAATATGAAAGACACAGCAAACATCAACCCTTGAAGAAATTCACTAGATATCACTGAATGAGGAGTAATATGGAACATCTGCCACGAGTATGAACTTTGAGGCTTCAAGACAAAGAAAGCAATTTTTCACCTCATCGAATGGTGCGCGCTGCCCTCAGTGACTTCATTTGGAGCTCATCAAATCAAATCAAACTTTATTTGTACACCGCATTTCATACCAGGAAGTAACACAATGCGCCTCACAGTGGGGGGTTACAAACACTTGTAAAGACACACAGATTTTCCAAGAAAAAAATAACGTACTAACCACACTGGCACCGTAAAGGACTGCTCAGCACGGTTATCGTAAAACTAAGAGACTGCTGGGTGTGGGGTACAAACACTTGTAAAGAGACACAGATAAGTACAGTATACAGGTAAATGTTACAGTGAGTGATAAGCGTGATCAAAGAGGTATGTCTTAAGTGCATGGTTAGGTTTCCACCGTTTTAGCCATTCTAAGATATTCTGGCAGAGTATTCCAAAGGCTGGGGGCATAGAAACTAAAAGCTGCTTTCCCATGTTTCTCAGTCCTGGATTTTGGAACTGTTTGGAGTTCAGTGCCAGAGGACCTCAGTGATCTACTGGGTGTGTTAAGAGCATGTCTGTTATATATTCAGGTGCATGACTATGACTATGGAGTCATTTATAGACTAGTAAAATAATCTTGAAATCTATTCTGAAACTAACAGGTAACCAGTGCAATGATTTTAATACTTGTGTGATGTGTGCCCTCCATTTGGTTTTAGTGAGGACATGGTCCTTCCTCAGCACCTTCCTCAGCTCTGACACCATGAACCAGAGGCTCTCCTGCTCAGTCTCCTGTTTCTCTCTGAGCTTCTTCTGTTCCTTCTCCTTCTAAAGTATGAGCTCCAGGAGAGCGGCCAAGAGGAGAGGAGAGCGGTCTCCCTGAGGACACTCAGCATTCAGCTCTCATTGGTGATGAGCGTTACTGTTTTATAGGGACATTACCTAAATATGAAAAAGATATTTGGCCACCCAGATTCCCAGCCTTTGGCATATGATGATTACGGTAAGTTTTAAAACAAATATTTTCAGTGATCTCTTGATATCAGGTCAGCAGTGTAATGTCTTATCTCATGTGTTTTTCAGTTAATGTTGGAACTGTATCATTTTGTCACTGATTGTATGTCACAGTCTGGCCTGGTACACGCCCTCCCTAGTCAGTGATCTGGCATCGCGTCGTTGCGGGTTCTGTGTGCCCCATGCCAGGTTTTTCCTCTGCCCTGTCTCCTGACTGACTGACAAGCAAGGCATCCAATCACTGGTGCCTGCTCCACCAGACCTGACTCTACTCTCCTCGTCAGCCACAGCTTTAAACCGCCACAGGACTGACAGTCACTGCCAGATTATCGTTGTTTTGTTATAACTGGATGTTTGCTGTCATTGACCCAAGGCTGTATCTGGACTTTACATTTTTGTCCTGCGTTTTGGAAACCTTTGCACTTTCTTACCAATCTGTTGCCAACCTTTTTCTGTTCAGTCACGTTATTCAAGCCAAGCCCCTTTGTATTGCTGCCTTTATTCTCTCTGCTTACCGGTCTACCAATCACTCAACCTGATTTTGCACTCTTGGATTTTAGCCTGAACTTTGCCTGTACCTCTGCTGTGCCTAACTCTCTCTGCCTGTGTATTGCCCCTTGCCTGACTAGGGACATTGGATTTTTGCCTGTACCTCTGTTGTGATTTTCATCAATTTCTTGTTGTTATTTTTGAGCCCTCTTTTTGACTCCTCTGTTGCCAACTGGGTGTCTTGCCCGACTGTCTCTTTATACATATTAAAAGAACACCTAAACCTTTCATCTGTTCCTGTTTTCATCTGTTCCTGTTTTCATCTGTTCCTGAGTCTGCTTCCGAGTTCGCTACCTTTATCTGGTTTTGTCTTTTTACAAATTCCCAGCTTTTAGCATTATCTCATCAATGTCTATCTCTCATAACGAAACTAGTGGACCACTTAAAAAATATTATAAAACCTTTAATTTGATGCTAATGCATAACTTAAGAAAGGTTGCTCTTAGCCATCAAAACCAAAAGGGAACCTACCAGGCAGCAATGCTTGGAAAGATCCTTATTCAAACTAAAGCCAGTTAACGATCAAAATCTTATTGTAGTCAGAATTGTCAGCGAATTAGCCCCATTGAAATCATATTTCAGATGTTCATAATATCACATTAAGCCAAGGCAAAAGCAGAGCACATTTGGTCAATGCAGAGAGCTCTCCTCGGACGAAATCAAATAGTTCACACATCCAAGGCCTAGCTTTTTTGATAAAAATCAGTCAATTGCGTTTATTGATAATTGTAGCCAAATTCGCCATTACTACTTTCACCTACATTTACCCTCAGGGTTAACTGGTGTTTAAAATCAACCTTAAAATGTTCTGCTTCAGTGGCTAACAAAAGTATCAACATTACTGAACCATGGACCTCATATTTGCTGTGTATGGCACTCAGAACAAAGGATGGTTTGTCTAAGTTGTGTATTTCCTGATGTGTCTTGAGATTTGAGATTCACCAAAACCTCATCATCAAATCAATTATGTTCTATCAGTCTTCTAAATGTGAAAGAAATATTTTCTTTAGTGTGTAAAATAGTGTTTTTATTATTATTAATAATAATAATGAAGGAAAAATTAATTAGTAATAAATCAAGGGAAAATTATTACTAAACAAAAACAACTTATGTAATAGACAGGCTGTAAGAAAAAATAATGTTAATATTTTATTTATTATTGACAGTCATGTGGTTTTCTCTCTCAATATGTGGCAGGAGTGTAGATACGCACGCATTGTTTTACCCAGGAAGATTGATAATTTTCTTTCCTTTTATTTTAGTAAACCCAGAGCAAATGTCTTCTGTTCTTGTGAAGTTCTCTCTGATGTAGTTGTATTTATTACATTCTGTTAGGAAAAGTAACTCATACTCCACTACCCCATTACTACTGTTTTTGAGCAGTAGACAACAGTGGCGCCACCAAGGGGTGGCGAGGGGTGGCTGCTGCCACCCCCAAATCATTCTTTGCCACCCCATTTGCCACCCCTAAGACAAATTTTATTATGCATATTTATTTTAAATATTTAATGTACTCGAGATTTTTTTTAAATTCACAATAGTTGTTCGTAATGTGAAAACGATTTTGTAGCAAGATACAGCGCGCTGCTCTTGCTGACATTGTAGCTAGCTCCCCCTCCCTGACGAGGCGTTCACACTAGCCGCGAATTTTCTCAGGCGGTATGCCGCCTAGGGGGCATGGTCAGAAAAATATGTTTGGTTGTCATCTTGCGAGTGTCATGTAGCAAGTTCGACTGCAGTGCAGCGCTAATAGCATTTTAGCAGCTAGCTTCTTCATTCATCTTTAATCAAAGCGTTAGCAGCAAGCTAACATAACGATTAGGAGCTTAATTTAAGACCTACAATATTCAGTTTGCCCTGACAATATTCGTATAGTATATACATAACAAACTGAGTCGATGTAGACTTATAAAAGTCGTGTAAACACCTTTATTCACATACAAATATTTCCAGTTAAACAGACTCCCGGGACCCAGGATTAGCAGCTAGCTTCTACATTGATCTTCAATGAAAGCGTTAGCACCAAGCTAACAATAACGGTCGAGAGCTTAATTTAAGACCTACAATATTCAGTTTGCCCTGACAGTGTTCGTATAGTTTATAAACAACAAACCGAGCAGATGTTGACATATTAAAGTCGTGTGCCTGTATCCAGCTTGATTCACATAAATTATTTTCCAATCCGGACTTGCGAGGCTCCGCCATTTTCTATGAAATATTTTGAATTCACCGGGCTTCTGCACTACGTCAGTAACGTCAAACTCCAATTCTGACACACGCCGCGCTGATTGGTTACCGCCTGGTACACATTTGCATAAAGTTAAAGGTTCGTCAACTTTGATAGTCAGGCGGCGGCGTTTTTTGCTCAACAGATGGAATTTCGTTTCCATTCATTCCCAATAGGAGCGGCACGAAGTTCGTCTGTGTGTGAACGTACCGTGACGTTGCTGGTGATTGCTATGAGCGATTTGAAGGAAACGTGGAAGACGGAGACCGTAGTAGTACAAGCACTTCGACAACACCTTTTGAACAGCACTTGGACAACATTTCCGACGAGAAAACTTCTAGTGGGTATGTATATCACACAATGGTGAACTCTCAAAGGAAATACATACATATGTTTACTTCATTCTTAACACTGAACTTACTCATTACGTTTTTATTATTGTTGAATTCACGCTAGCATTGCTAAGCGGGAAAGCTAGCATAGCTAACAACTAATACTGAAATGGTGTGTCAATTTTCAGAGGATGAAACGAAAAACGGAAAAACAGCCAGGGGAGAATGAGAATGAGGAGGAACAGGCAATGAACTGGAAGAGGTGGATAGATCAGGGACAGAACACGCCATGTCAGCGACGGTTCCTGGGCCAGCAGGTAAAGTTACAGAGATAAAATAGATATCCTTGCTACTGAAATGGATATTTCAGATAGGCTAACATCAGTAATGTAATGGCATCATGTTTCAATATACCAGGAATCCGAAAGTTTGATAGGAATGCCTGAGGATTAATTTCGGTTGAGAAGATTAGGCTACATGTTTTTGGTCATTTGCGCTATCAAAGTGCAATCTTAATTTTATTTTCAAGGAAAAACAAAGCAATCCAATTTCTGCAAATTCATTGCAAATTAATGTATCTGAACTGTTCATGTATTGTCCATTGTTTTTTCAATGTTTCATTTCTGTTCATACAGATTTTGTTGAAAATGGCAAGCTTGTGAATATATTTAGGCAATATTCTAAGATGGAACTGTTTAATTGTTTTAATAGTTTAACTGTCTATTTAAATGGACCTATTATAACCTGTGCTGTAAATCTGTGCACTGCACAATAAAGCAATATCAAAAATATTTTTGGGGTGTTGTTCATTTAAACATCAAAATTAAACTACAGTAATTGTCAAGGAAAAGTACAGTTATATAAATGGTACTACTATTTAGCTACTGTGAAATAGGCTACTGTATAGTATACGTACACATGTAAAACAAGATTGCTTGTTTGAGAGTTGCCATTAACAGTCAAGAGATCAAAATATGTCTGGATACACCATATTACATAGAGATATAGATTTATTAGAATAAATAGTAGATTGGGTTATGTTTTTTTTTTTTTTGTATGCCACCCTAAGATTTGCTGTGGCCCCCACTGGCCACCCCTGGAATAATTTTCTGGAGGCGCCACTGGTAGACAATGGGCCTCATTCTCGACAGCAGTTGGGAAGACTTTCCGAAGGATTTCAGAAGGAACTCCACTTCGGAAACATTTATGAAAACATTTGCATTCTCGTTATTTTTTTCTTCTGTGCTTTCTTCTGAACTTCAGACAACTTTCAGAACTCGAAATAGCAGTCGTAACTCTACCGTAATCTTCTCAAATGGGATTCCACGGGCCATCTTGTGGTTATTTGAGGAATCGCATTGAGGAATGACATTTGAAAAAACTCCGTATTACAGTAAAAGGGTTAACGGGCGAATTTGTGAGAACCCGTTGGTGATTGCGTTCACGTCAACTCTACAGACATCCTCGGATTAAAATAATTATGATAATAATAAATACGAGAATATTTGTATCATTAACAATTACGTTTCACATTTATAGTCATAATTATACGAGGTAGTGTTTATTGTTACACTAGGTCTATATGGCTCGTAGCTTGACTGTTCTCTCCCTCTCTCACTTTGGACAAAGGCCGTGTCTGCTAAGAGACTGATTATGAATGACATGAACACTGCAAATGTAAGTGAATAAATAAATAAACAATAAACTCAATCTCTAAGAACTAGGATATGAATTTATTGCAATTTATACTACTACTGGTGGCCAGTCTTCACCCCTATGGTGGCCATTTCGAACGACAGGACGGACTACAATTTATACTCCTAGTTGGGACCGGTCTTCACACCTATGGTACCACAGTTTTCGATTAAAAAAAAAAAGTGACTACTTAAATGTGTTTTACGGACTTCGGACGTTCAACGTTATACAATATCTCCACCTTATTAATGAACACCTGTTACAAGGTGGAGTCGGGAGATTGCGACAGCACACGTTTCTAAAATTGCGTCTCCTAATAAGGAGCTGGCAGGGCGTGTATGTATGCAAATCCACTTTCACGAGAACGCGCATCAATCTAAGAAGCTAATCGGAAGGAACCCAGCTGAGAAGACTTCGGCTGCTTATGAACACATTTTCAAGCGTGCGGGAATGCAGCGGAAGCGTTTCTCTTACGTTGTTTTTGCGAAGTCGTGTAAGAAACATTTCTGAAGAATTACAGAAAAAGGTCGAGAATGAGGCCCAATGTTCATATGAGGCCATATATCTAAAAAGCTGACACATAAACACATACACACATACAAATACACATACAAAAAACACTCACTTCAATTTTTTTTATTATTAAATTCATGTTTCAATCTCTACCCTAACATATGTTTCAAATATGAAACATAATACTTCATCATGTACATAAAAACATTTTTTTAAACTAATTTAATCTAAAATATTTCAGTAAGTGATCCATCATTTATTAGCAGGGCAGCACACCACATTAATGGACCTTCTGGTGTCTCTTGAGAGTACACATATGGCGAAAGGTTTTTCCACACAGAGAACACTGATGTGGCTTTGCCCCAGTATGGATGTTCTGGTGTGTTTTAAGATTACACATTTGTCTAAAGGTTTTTCCAGACAAGTTACACTGATGTGGCTTTTCAGTATGGATCTTCTGGTGTGATTTAAGAGAACTTAATTGGCTAAATGTTTTTCCACACAAGGTACACTGATGTGGCTTTTCTCCAGCATGTGTCTTCTGGTGTGTCTTGAGATAACACAATTGGAAAAAGGCCTTTCCACACTGAGAACACTGATGTGGCCTTTCTCCCGTATGAATCTTCTGGTGTGTCTTAAGGTTACTTAATTGGCTAAATGTCTTTCCACACAAGGTACACTGATGTGGCTTTTCTCCAGTATGGACCTTCTGGTGTTCTTTGAGGCTAGACATTCGGCTAAAGTTATTTCCACACTGAGAACACTGAAAGGCCTTTTTTCCAGTGTGTATGGTAAGATGAGCGGGATATTGACATCTGTCTTTGTTTCTTTTCCCCTCAGTGTTCCCCCTCTTGTTAGACTGGATCCTTTGAATGTCTCCTATATCATCATAAAAAAGTTCAGTAATATCTTCTCTCTTCTCCTCTATCTGGGATGTAATTTATTTTCATTAAGATATATATATATTTTTAATATATATTCTTAATTTGCTAGACACTTACATCACTTAGGATTGATTTAGGATAAAAGTGTCTACCTATAGGCTAAATGTTAATGTAAAGTAAACAGAGATGCACACGCACGAATTCCAGAGCTAGAGGATAATGATGGCTGACAATTTCTTTCATTTGAATGTAACAGACTGCAGACACTATCCCCATAAGTAGGTTATTCCGACAGTAACTCTGTTCTCTGAATAGGTCTCACATTGTGAGGCACAAGTGAGCCATTCTCTAAAATTCAAGTATTGTTATTATACATAACACATTACGATAAACCAGCAACTTACTTGTAGGAGAAGAGACATAGTGACCATTAACACTTGAATCAAATTCTTCTTCATCTGTAATTTCCATTGGTGAAAACTTTTCTTCTTTCATGGTTGGTAACATGTACATTTCAGCCTTGATTTCACATTCCATTCCAGGCTTTTCTTCCACTGTTTGGTTTGCAGACAAATACTCTTGTAGGAAATCATCAAATTCTTCTTCTTTTATCTCCTTCTTCATTGACATGAGTGGTTGTGATGGTTCAGTAAATCCAGACATTTCTGACTTTCGTTCTGTTTTGGAAAGCCAAACTATCCTCCAATGCAGTGATGTTGTGAAAAATCTGCAAAAAAATAACTACAGTATAGTTGTACTGCTGGTGAATAACACATACAGTTTACTTCCAGAGCATCCCAGTGCCAGCCTTCAAAATGTGAGGTCATTAATCTGACTCTGTGCTGTAAATATAATGCTTCTTTTGTCTGACCTATTAGCTTCTTGGACTCAAACCTAGCCAATCTGCTGTATGAGTTTTTGAAATGCAAACTAGCGTGCCACAGGGTTATGGGCAGGTCTCTGAGCACCGTTTACACGTCTGATGGTCCTAGGGTGGGCATGGCCAGAGCTTAACTTGCTGAGGCTACACAAAGGAGTGTAGTAGGGGGGTGGGGTGGATGTGTGAACTGAACAGTGATGGAGATTATAGACCGTTCTTTAAGAATGTAACACTAGGGAGTACGTCACATGAATAAAAAAAGTCTCTCTTTAATTAAGGCTTTCTCTACAATTAAACCTTGCCCATACATCTATTGTGACTGACATAGAAATAGTTAATTTACTCACATTTCTCTCAGAGATGCTTGCTGACTTGTTCTTGTGCTGCACCTTTTATCTTTATGTTCATACAGTGGGATACTGCACCTGGGGAAAAGGTTGCGAGTAAGACGAGAAAAAGAAAAGGTTACCTTGGATTTACCCTTTTGCAATACATATTAGAACACATATTTATTTGTGCTGTTAAAAGTTGTAGTCTGTGATACTGAGAAGAGGTTGATGTTTGAGCTCAACAGCCAATCAAATCACACCCCTCGCTTCCATGCTCGAGGCATTATTTTGATTGGCTAGAATTGTTAATAGTGTCAGTAAAGGACCCAATCGTAGACCAAATACAAAGAGAGTTCCAGGTTTATTTTTTTACAAAAAGTTTAGACGTAAAGGTCCAAAAGGCAAACACAGAAAAGATCCTGGCAAAAACTAGAATTCCAAAAACCCGAAAGATCCAAAGGCAAAAGAAACCAAGAAATCCAAAATAACACAGAAGACACAGGAGATCCCAGCCTAGGAATCCATATAAAACGGGCAGAAAATGGATGCAAGGCAGAGAAGGAATACAGGCAACACACAGCTAAACAGGACATAATCTCTCACCATGCTCAAACTGACAAACCCTCGCGAAACACAAGACAGAATGAACTTAAATACCCAAGGGGGAATTAGACAACAAGACACAGGTGAACTAAACAAGGGGAATTAACAAGACACAGGAGAAACAAATCAAATCAGGCAAACAAACAGTTTGATGATTGGGAACAGGTGAGGGGTGGAGACATGGACAACAACAAGTGAGGAGAAAGTTGCTGAATTTGACCAAAAGTGTAACTGTACCTTAAAGTTTCTAGTTCTTTCTCCATTTCATTGATTTTCTTGACATGCACCTACCGGCCACTTTACCAGGTACACCGTTCAAAAGCACCAGGCACGTGCACAGATAAACTCCTAGTGGTGCTCAAGCACATGCCCTTTTGCCAGGAACACCGATCAGGAACACCATACTTTTTTTCTGATGATTGTTCAGGAACAATTCATCTCAAAATGCTTCGTACAATTCTTGATTTTACAATTCCCACAAGTCATAAATCATATTGTCAATGGTTAGGATAGCTTTTGTATTGTATGGTAACAGGCACAAAAGCAGTAGAAGGAGTTACTATTTTATAGGGACTTCTTAAAATCATTTCAGTGATCTCTTGATATCAGGTAATTGTGAAATGTCTCATCTACTTTGTCTGCACAACATGTGTTTTCCAAATTGAGGTCAGTGAATTTTGCAACTTTGTCAATTCACCACTGATTTTGACATTATCTATTCTATTTTATTTTAAACAATTTGGTGTCTTTGCTCTAACTCCCAGCATGTTAAAGTTCTCATTTTTAGTATTAGTTATCAATCTTTATCTCTCATAACAAAAGATGTGGATGAGAGAAAGCAAAGAATGTGTAAAGCTGTCATCAACGCACACACTTTTAAGTTTACTACATAATTCCATATGTGATATTTCATAGTTTTGATGTGTTCAGTATAAATCTGCATTATAGAAATTAATTACCATTACCAAACCATTAAATGAGATGTTGATCCATCCTTGCTGTCCGTGGTGTCCTTGGTCCAAAGTTAGATTGCAGAAAGTCAGGAACTTGGGAAAGTAGTTTAGCTTAAGAATACGTTTGTTCAAGCCTGTCACACAATAAACTTGAGTAGCAAGGTTCACAAGAGAATTCTTTCAAAGTTACGGCACTTATAGTGTCACAATTAACATGTAAACAATGACATGAGATATGGGAGGGGAAGGGTGTGTCTGGGGGTCAAAATAGGAGGAATCAGTATTAGGGGGTGTGACTACTAGTTGACTTAGTTGAAGTTAACTCTAATTTAATTAGACTGTCAAAATGCTTAGTGTAGCTAGCTCCGAGACATCTCATAGACAAAAGGTAAGCCAGTGTTTCTAACGGCTTGGGCTATCAACATAGACATGGGTCAGTAATCAAGCTTGATGTTTTCACCTGGCTTTTTTTACAAGGACCAGAAATCGAGCTTGGTGGCCCTGGCTGGCTTTAGACAAAGACCAGGAACCAGGCCTGATGGCTCTGGCTTCAGCACACCTAAGGGTCAGGGGCCAGTCATGATGGCTCCCTCTGCGGACCCTTGGTGTACCTGTATGTTAAATAACATGATAAAGTTTCAGTATATTGGATAAACCTAAATCTAACAGTGTGTCCAAACTTTTGACTTGTACTGTATATGACATCAATAACATGATGCCTACTATGAATAGACTTTGCACGTTTACTTATAGGCTACTATTAGGCCACTGTAAGTTTGTACACACTTCCATCTGCTGTGTTATGGCAATGAAACATAGACACGCTCCTAATCAAGGGAGGGGTTATAAACAGCTGTGGGTTCACTGAGATTCAACACAGTTTGTTCATGTGGAACCAACGTTTTTAAGCGCTTAAAAAGTCTAAGGAAGCATGTTTTTAGCAACCATAACAACTCAGGCATTTCACAAACAGGAGGCTTACTGGCTCCACCTGCATTCCCTGAAATATGTCTTACTGTAGTGTTCCATTGAACTCTTCACTAGAGATAGGCTGTAGTGTTCCATTGAACTCTTCACTAGAGATAGGCTGTAGTGTTCCATTGAACTCTTCACTAGAGATAGGCTGTAGTGTTCCATTGAACTCTCCACTAGAGATAGGCTGTAGTGTTCCATTGAACTCTCCACTAGAGATAGGCTGTAGTGTTCCATTGAACTCTCCACTAGAGATAGGCTGTAGTGTTCCATTGAACTCTTCACTAGAGATAGGCTGTAGTGTTCCATTGAACTCTCCACTAGAGATAGGCTGTAGTGTTCCATTGAACTCTCCACTAGAGATAGGCATTAACAGCATATTTAAATATTTTCAAGGAGAATATTGAGGCAATAAAAGGCTTGTAAAAATGCAAGGCCCATTTGCGCCAATAATATTTCAGTTTATTTCAGATATTGCTATTTAGTTAATACAAATGAATTGTGTTGTAGAAAACAGTATTGGTACCCGTAACACAAAGACTATGTACCCATAATAAAATGAATTTCTAAACACAACGGAGCATTTGTAATATTTGAAGATAAATAAATAATAAAAATATACTACAAATATGTGTTTTATATATCACGTAGAAATTGAATGTATCCTCACACAACAATGAAAAAGTAATGAACTATTACTATTTTTTTATGGTGAAAACACGACTTTGGTTAAATTGGGACAACACTTCACTGTCATCTGCAACAGTATAGTTCCAGCAATAGTGATGGCTGTTTTTCTCTGGCTTTGCTGCCCTCTCCTTTGATGTTGACCCATCGTTCTCTTGTGGAAGCACAACCAGAGGAAGTTTAATATGTGGGTCTCTGGTCATTGGGATGTCTAAAACCACCTGCAAAAAAAGATCATTAATGAATTTTAGCAAATATTCTGGGTAGTTGAAGATGAATTTGCTCAAGCTGCAGCTACTGGTGCTTCAATTGTTCGGATTAAGGTAGTTTATTCTTGTAACAGTGCTGTACATATCAACATGTCTGTTAAACTTACAGAGGGGAAACTCCACACACAGTTCTAGGTAACACATCTATTCTGAGAGAGGTGTCTCTCAAACGGCACATTGCTTCTAATACCAGCCGCCTTTACATCAGTCATCAAACATGTTAGTATTATGATGGCAATCTTGATGTAATCAAAGCACCAACTTTCCTTTGAAATATGTGTTTCAACCTAGGGTTATGTCATTGTTGGAAAAATGGTGATCTTAAAAGCCTATCTTAATTACTTGTGATGCGATTGAAAGCCAGCTGTAAGGTGTAACAGTGAGCTGTAATGGATGTGAATCACATAGCTCTCTCAGGGATAACCTGTGTTAGGACCAACTGAGCAAATAATGAATGCCGTGTAAGGTATGAACGGAGTGGCAACAAACTCCTAGGAATTTGACTATGCTTAAATTCCCCTTCATGGGAAGCTTTAAGTGTGGTGGCATTGACAAAAATCAACAGAAATATGTATACCTACTGTATGTACTGTATGTGTGCATTTTCTACTTTTCTACTCATGGAGCTCTCAAAGACTTGACTTTCCCTTTTATGCATTACTGTAAGATAATTATTCCTAATTGCTTTTCTAAATCATCTTGTTAGATATAATTTTCTTAACACTTTTGAATGTATAACAATACATTACTTAGAAGAGATACACTGCGTTTAATATGTATGTATGATCTTTTTTTATGTATACCACTTATTTTGTATATTCAATTGGGTGTGGTGGTGCCGTGGTTAGTGTTGCTGTTTTGGAAGCGGTTGACCCAGATTGCAGGTTCTCTGTACGTCACTGTGGTTACTGTAAATACCTGACATTTAACTTTGCCAAGCTTCGGCCTACGTTAGCTCATAAAAAGTAAGAATGACATATGTCATGAACATGTAAGAAAAACATGGGTGTAGGTCCCTATGGCCATCATACTGTAAAACTGCACAACTCATCTGTGCAGGAAGTCACTTTGGGATAAAGTTTTTAAGAAACCTGGGGCCGTATTCACAAAGCCTTTTATCTTACCACTAGGAGTGCTCCTAACTCGCGCTAAAACCTTTTACGTAGGAGTAATTTCTTAAAAGTGATTCACAACGGCTCTGAGACCTACTCATACTAAGGATAATACCAACTCCTAAGCTTAAGATAAAAACTCCGTTGCTATGGATGACGTCGCTTCTCATGCACGAGTTTAGAAGGGGTGAGGACGGTGATTGGTTGTTGACAGGCTCTCTCATTAAAAACTCATTCGTGACGTCCCTCTAACAATCCCACTATAACAACTGAAAATAAGAGAATAAGCTAGGCTTCAAATTAAGTCATATTAAATAGTTATGGACAGTGCAGTTAGCAGAATGCACACGCATGATGACAAGTTTGTGCATCCAACGGGAATGACATTTTGCACGATAAGATAAATAGAAAGCGATCAATATATAATATGGCAATTGCATGTAATCAAGGCAGTAATAATTAAAGCACCCAGCAAACTGTTAGGCTATTATATTTCCAGCCCTTGACCACTTCAAATATCAGCACATACGGCCCTTCAAGCCCTCCAATCTTAATTGATCAAAGCAAAACGAACGTGAACCGTAGCCTTGGCGAAAAAAATCTAACTACGGTTTGTTCAGTATAGTTGAAATGATTAGTTATAAAGACAAGGAAATGTAAATACTGTAAATGTATGCAGAAATGCATGTTAGACCAACAATATGCAGCCTACTGATGTGTCAACATGCTTTAGAGAATAAGCTGAATTAAAAATTTGTCATTAGAAGAAAGTTGGTATGGTTTGTTCAGTATAGTTGAAATTATTAGTTATAAAGACAAGGAAATGTAAATACTGTAAATGTATGCAGAAAAGCATGTTAGACCAACAATATGCAGCCTACTGATGTGTCAACATGCTTTAGAGAATTAGCTGAACTTAAAATTTGTCATAAGAAGAAAGTTGGTAGACGGACCGGGTTACACGGATCTCTCTAAGGGGCTTTCATCTCAAGTTGGTGTCGTGCGACTGAGCGTCACAACTGAAGTAGCTACGGAATGAATAGGTGTAAAATAGAAGACAGAAGAGAGTAGGCTACATAGAAAAGTGCGCAACTAACTAAGGGCAACTAATGTACGAATGTTAAATAACTAGCTAGCTTGTTTGTCCCCTGACTGTAACTAACGTTAGCTAAACGAAGGGTGAAATTGTATGTAAAGTTAAAACATTATTTTAAACTCATATTCATTATTTATTAATCAAGCGAGCCGAGCACGAAAAAGGCACCCCCTGGGTCTTCGTAAGATAATACGATGACGTTTCCAAACGAAACCATTGCAGTGGGTAGCGCGTCAGTCTCATGATCCGAAGGTCGTGAGTTCGATCCTCACACAGTGTAGACAATTCGGCCATCCTAACTGCTTAAAGAGCAAACCTTGTGAGGGTGCGTGTAAGAATTGTCCTAACTTGGTCCTGCAGCAAAAATTGTCTACCCTCTGAGGCCCACCGAAATGCGGTTAGTGAGAGCACAATAAATATTATTTATTTATTCTCAATTATCTTTTTGTAGTACTCTGGGCCCAGTTTCCCGAACGCTAAAAAGGACTTGAAATCGGTCGTAAGAGGGATATTGCAGAGCGGTTTCCCGACGCCGCACTTACGGCAATGATGAGTCTATGATGTCGCCAAAATCCACGTAGGCCGTTAAGATACGTCGTTATCGGGAAACTAGGCCCTGAACAACACCATTCACTGAACGAAAAAATCTTTGTTGGCAGAACTGAATATTATTAATAAGGACAACAGTGATATTGTAGTTGGTACAATCACACAGTAAATTGTTGGGAAAACGCAAAAATCTAAATGCAGACGGTTGCCTGCAAATTTTAAATATCCTCAACAATTTTTTTTTTACAGTGTACTGGTCCCAGGACCAATAGCCACTGTCACCCCAGCGGCATCCAGCTGGTTAGTTCTCAAAAACCTGCGACCGCTCTCCGTTGAAATGCACGAGTCATCGGTACATCCAGGCCACGGTGGACGAATTATTGTAATGTGTGTCCCGTCACTGAACATTCCTACGATCGCCATGGAATTTACTTTGATATTGTGTAATATGCGATTGTCCAAATGCAACTGGATAAACTGTTGGATGATGTGGGGTCTACAGTGCGTTGATAGTTTGATGAATTAAACGGCTGAATGATGATTCCCAGTGTCGTCATTTGCGTTTTCCGCAAAGCCAAATAGGCTATCTTTATGTTTCCAAACATTTCACTTCGGGACACATCGTTGTTTAAAGGCGTCATTGCATCCCGTGCTAATTCTACGACAATATTAATACCTTCACAGTTTAGGCAATGTCTTTTATCAATTCCAAGTCGGCTGCAGCCATCTTACGATTTTTTGTGAATAGGTCTTAATGACTTAGGAGTCCTCATGAGGAGTTTTAAGCTGTCCTAGACTTAGGTGCTACTTTTAAAGATAAAATATTTTGTGAATTGCTCTTAGTAAAAAAAATTAGGAGTCCTACATTTAAGACTGACACGCCCATTATTTTTAGGAGTTTCTCCTAAATTCGCCACTTATGAGCTACTTTTAGCCCTAAGATTCTTTGTGAATACGGCCCCTGACCTTTACCTTTGCCAAGCTTCGGCCTACGTCAAAGTCAAAGTCAATTTATTTTGTCTCCCAGGGGAGAAATTTGTTTGGATCTGGGCAATAGCTGCATCACATCAGTACGAAACAACATACAACATACAACACACAATCAGTTCATCACATGGGCAAGTGCAAAATTGTTGTACATAGTATTGGCAAATCACAGATACGAAAACGATCAGTAAAAACTATTGGACAAACAGGCTCAAGAACTGTTGTACATAGTATTGTGCAAACAAGCATTCATGTGCAAAAAATAGCAATCTGTAAATTCCCACACTCCTGTGCAAATAGCAATCACACCAAACACTCAGCATTCATCCTGACCAAAACTGCTCCTCCATTCATACATCCATACCTGTGCAACAATAGCAATAGCAATCCAACCAGGCATACGATCAACATTAATTCTGGTCTCATTCATCCATCCTTGCATACTCATCTACCAGATCTTGTTCCCTGTGCATACAGTTATCCCTCCCCCCACTCCCCATATAGTCCTAGCTACCTATACATTACGTTAGCTCATAAAAAGTAAAAATGACATATGTCATGAACATGTTAGAAAAACATTGGTGTAAGTCCATATGGCCCACATACTGACAAAACTGCACAACTCATCTGTGCAGTAAGTCACTTTGGGAGAAAGTTGTTACGTAAAGGGGACACAGGGGCGGCCCTAGCACATTTGGCGCTCTAGGCGACCCTGTAAGACTGCACTTCTTTCACATTAACAAAACAACGATCGCAATGATGAGCAAACATTCATTGAAGAACAAAATAAATGAGAAAATGTCAGGGCTGTGCTGAACTACGCTCCAGCCACGCCCCCCTGTACAACTGTTTATGCACAAACAAACCGGTTCTGATTGGTTCAACTTGGATATATTTTAGGTGTTCAATTGGTTCAATTAGGACACGTTTTATGCTTTTGATTGTAAAAGCATAATGATGAATGACGCCCTTTAAAAAGTTAGTTTACAAGTTTTTTTACAGTGCTGCTCCATGGACCACCACTCTGATTTAATTAAATGACTGCAAGATTCAATAAAACCTTCGCATTCGGTCTTCTGACTCTCATTGAAGTATGAACTCTGGTATTCGAAGAGGTTGTTTTCGCTACAACAATATCTTGCACGCAGACATTTGCAGAAGGGACACCACTCTGAGCAGAATGTACAGAATATGAACATGTTCATATAAGCTGTATCAAAGCTGGCTGCTCCCAGCTGCACTTTGGAGTCATATGCATAATCTTGTTCATGTCATCTCTCTCCTTTTGCAAAAGATTAAGCAACAACAAATTCTGATCGTTGGTACCTAAGGACACACTCAAGGCTCACAACACCCTTTAAAGCTCCTGGTCATAGTCCTGATATTCTGGCTAGACCTACACTTGCTCTGAAACTAAAGAGGCGGTCAGAAAACCTTTGGCTGTTGAACAGCTGAACCGCATGAGCACCTGTCCATGGTGCTCTGGCAGACACTCAATCTTGAATCTCAGCTCTCGCTCAGCATTGACACACACAAAAAAAATCACCCACACTCGGAGATAATAGGGGGTGTAGTGAAGGGAGAGTGTGGTCACCCCATCCGGACTCAAACCTGGGTCTACACACTCACAACATTAGGCTTAAATGTATTTATATATATATATATACATACTGTACATATATAATATAAAAAATATATGATACAAACGTTTAACTATGTTGTTATTATGTATAATCCATTGTATGCTTGTGTAAGTGACACAAGTGTAATGCTGAAAGAATGTGATTATGTGAAAACGCTCTTGCTCAAATAAAATAAAATGCAATACAAAATACAATCCCAATATACAAACTCTACTGCCCATCCACTAATGATCACATTTCACTTTGTAATTCGACACTAGTGGAGCTGAGGCCGGCTGCTAAACAGACTAGCCCCAGTGGCCTAATGGATAAGGCACTGGCCTCCTAAGCCAGGGATTGTGGGTTCGAGTCCCATCTGGGGTGAGATAAAGCAGAGTGGCGCAGCGGAAGCGTGCTGGGCCCATAACCCAGAGGTCGATGGATCGAAACCATCCTCTGCTAGTTTGTCTTTAATTGCTACTCCAGTGCACGTTGCCTTTCACGATCTGCAGGGTGACGACAGGATGTGAAGTATGGCAGGAGGCTAACTGCAAGCAGGAAGAGCAGAGTGGTGCAGCGGAAGCGTGTTGACTCCAGTGCAGTTCCACGCATGTTGCCTTTCACGATCCGCAGTGTGATGACAGGATGTGAAGTACGGCAGGAGGCTAACTGCAGGGGGGAAGAGCAGAGTGGCGCAGCGGAAGCGTGCTGGGCCCATAACCCAGAGGTCGATGGATCGAAACCATCCTCTGCTAGGCAACCCTTTTGTGTGTGTGCGGTCACATGCGTGATTCACCCCAAACCCTGGGCCCCCACTGAGAACTACGAGTGGGGGTCCTCTATAGTGGGGAACCATTTAGGCAATTACCATGTCTAACTACAAATGACCTTCAAGAGGTCTTGATCTCCCGATCTTTTGACACTTTCTTAAGATTCTTAGGAACACAGCTCTGGAATGATTCCATCAGTGTGTGCTGCGCAGGGTCTTTGAGACCACAGAGTAGCTTACAAGAAATCCTTCCATTTCAAGCTCAAAAGCAAAACCCCACGGCCCTAAACCCCACTAAATAAATTGCTATGCATGTGTAGAGGGCAGTCACTAGTTCCGCACGCAAATACAAACATACAAGCATGCACCCTATCTTTGTAAACCATTGGGTGATCTTGCATATGAATGTAGTCGATCATGCCTAATTCACTCCAGCCCACTAGGGAGCAATGATGTGTCATCAGATGCACTCTGCAAGGCAGGCAGGATAATGAAAGGAATTTGGGAGCTTTGTCTAAACTCCATTGTCTTTGTCACTACCGGATGGTAGTCCTCTATCGGATGGTATGCGCACTACCCGATCAAAAGCTACCCGATGGTTGTTGCGCACATCGCGCATGCGTCACTTTGCGACACTGTCAACTGCATAATTAAATATTACATTAAATATACCCACATAATGCGTGAAGACAACGCCAATATGTTGACATTGAGCCTTATGCTGTAAACCGTTTACAACATAAATAAATATTACATTAAATATGCCCACATTATGCGTGAAGATAACCCTCATATGTTGACTTTGAGCCTTATACTGTAAACCTTTTGCAACATAATTTAATATTACATTAAAATATACCCATATTATGTGTTAACACAGCCCCCATATATTGACGTTTTAGCCATGCTGTAAACCGTTTACAACATTATTCAATATAACGTTAAATAAACCCACATTATGCATTCAAACAAGCCCTCTATGTTGATGTTGAGCCTCCATGCCTTAACCTGTGTGTTTGTACCTTTTCCTTGTGGGTTTTGAATTACTGTGAAAAGATGTGTATAATCTAAAAAAAAACAGACTAATAAATGGTGTGTTACTCTGCAAAAGGATGTTTGTGTGTTTGGTAATGTTTGTAAAGTTGAATTGAACATGGTTTTAAGCAACTGGTGTAGACACATGGTCGATGGGCAACTTAAATAATTATGGATTTGTAAGTTAATATTTTAAATGTTTTTTTTTGTATAAATATGAAATAATGGTTGTAGCTTGTCTCTTAGGTTTATTAATAGTGGTTGAAAGCTATGATAATGTTGGGTCTTTCTGTGATACAATGTTTGCATTAGTGATGTAATTGTTGAAGTTATTCCACTGTTCCGTTCAATCAATTGAATCCATTGTTGAAAAGACTGAGACATCGGTACTAAGAAAATAATAATTTTATCCTGCTTTTAAGAAAATAATGATCTTTGTCTAAACTCTAAACTCAATTGTCTCCATGCTTTAACATCTGTGTGTTTGTTCTTTCATTTTAAAGGCCCACGTTCCCTTAGGCTTGAGGCCAGTAACACATGCAGTGTACAGGTGTGGCTATTCTGTGTTTGTGTACATGTGTCTTTCATTTTGATTCTGCCTCGGTGTGGCTCTGCAGAGACCCCAAAACAGCCAGTTATGTGCTGATTCTCCCTCTGCCCCCAAAACAGCGCCTAAAGGCGAATTATACTTTTACGACTCTGTTACTCAGTTGCCTCCGCGGACTTGTTTTCATGTATGGTTCTCCGACGGTTGTGGGTCTTGCAAAGCAATTTATAAAAAAGATGGCGGACCAAACTCAGTCGATGTTAGTATCCCAGATAAAAGGGAGTTGCTACCTTGACCTGCTTGTTTCAGTTCCCTGTGCTTCTGCTTTTGTAGTCTCTCTTTTCTTGGCATTATGCTGCAAATTTTGTAAATGAGATAAATCAATGTTGTGCATAATAATCAAGAGTGACTTACATAATCTCTATAAAGCTGACATCACAGTAAACACACATTCTTTTTACTGTTTTCTGACAGAATTGAAGCATAAGCAGCATTACACTAATAATATACCACAATATACCTCACCAGACTGTCATGTACAAAGCTCAACTTAAGACCTACCTTTCATTTCAATAATTGCGATTTTAAATAAAACAAAACTAGTGAACTTGTCTAATTTGTAGAACAGTAAAACCTGCCTTTAAACTCTCTGTCTGTCTGCCTGCCTGCCTGTCTGTCTGTCTGCCTGTATCTCTCTCCCTCTCTCTCTTCATTTAAAGGCCCCGTCACACCATAACGTTTTGGTCAACATTCTCTAAAAGTTCTAATTGTTCAATTTCGAGCGCTCTAGAGCGAGGTGGACACATCTGGCGTGTGACAAATGATATACTGTTCTTCTTGCACTGCTAATATAACAAATACATCTTACAGGATGGTTTTTGCTGCCATTATCAAAATGTCTTTTTTGTACTACCATAAACTCACTTTTTAGAAAACGTATGCTGCTGTACGTTTATCTGTATGTTTTACTTAATAGGAAATGTTCTGTCTTATCTGTTGTGCCTGTGCACTTTAAATGTTTCACCGTGGGAGAGTGGGAAACGTTCTATCGATTACTTTGTATGTCTTGACATGTGAAGTAATTGACAATAAAGCTACTTTGATTTTGATAAATACCCAATTCATTCTTGTCCGTTTAAGGAAGTCATGGGGAGCCCTCTCCGTCGTTGCAAACCCTCTCCGAGCACCACTCCGTGGCCTGACGTGCACCACCCAAATGTTTTAACTATCCGTCAATCCGTCAATACACCGCTGTTTACCTTGTGGATAGTAGTATGCCAACTTTAGATATCTGGCTCAGACTCCACGCAAATTCCCACGCAAATTTCAGTTAAAAAATGGGGTTTTTTACATTGCACAGTGTCAATTTCTCTGTAACTTAAAAAACAACGAAGCATAAAAAAGTAAAAAAAAACAACTCTTTTGTACAAATACGAACATCGAATGAGTTTGGTCCGCCATCCCAAACATACCCTCCATACTCATGATGGTGTAGGACACATGCCACTACCACAAACAACAACAGATACACCTCAGGATACATCCCAAGATTTCACAAATCTCACTGTTAGTTCCTGACCACAAGAGTGCCACAACCAATGTCTTGATCTTTCAGCCGCCTCAGACACCACCTTTAAAGCTCCTTTGAGTGACTGCCCTCTGAACCCAAAAGTCAACAGATATGTTATGGTTGATTTAGCTACAAAGCCTCTAACACCTAAATCTCCACGGATCTTTTGTGTGCTTGCCAACCTCGATCCCTCACTTCTACTACCAGTTCAGCATAATTTAGCTTCTTCCTCTCAAAGGCTTCCTCAATCGTATCTTGAGAGGGAATAGTTGAGTGTGTGTGTGTGTGTGTGCTTACTGCTCGTCATGTGTGTGTGTGTGCTCCCTGCTCATAATATATGTTTGCTCACTGCTCATAGTGTATGTGTATGCTCACTGCTCCTACTGTGTGTGTGTGCTCACTGCTCCTACTGTGTGTGTGTGCTCACTGCTCCTCATGTGTGTGTGTGTGTGTTCACTGCTCCTACTGTGTGTGTGTGTGTGTGCTCAATGCTCTGCATGTGTGTGTGCTCACTGCTCCTAGTGTGTGTGTTTGTGTTCACTGCTCCTTAGTAATGTCAAATACAGAGGAAGTGTTAAATGCAGAGGTTGAATCTCACTGCTCACTAAAAGAGTGTATGGGTGAAAAATAAAGAGAGCTTAACTTACTTAAAAGATAGGCTGCAAAGAAATTGATTTTTAAAGCATATTATTCAGTTATATATTTGGAACACTAGTAGACAATGCTAAAACATTCCCTGTACTGAAAAAGACATTAACCTGAATCAAGCATTTTAATTCCATGAACTTCTTTTGGTTTTATTCACCCAAAACATACACTAATAATGCTGGATGTTTTTCTCACACATGAAATAATGCTTGGTGCCACATGTGTAGTCTTGCCAAGCAGTCTTGGGATTTGCATGGCTCAGAAATGCAATAGAGTTCTCTGAGACACCATTGGGCTGCCCAGGCACCCAGAACCTGGAACAAGGGCAAGACATTCTTAATATTAACAGGTTCTTGTGCAGTATTAGTTCTTGATACAATAAAATCATCCTAACTGGAAACTGGGAACAGTCTAAACGGGCAAGGCAGTTTTATTAGGGAAAATCTAACATGCTAATTACAGACACAGGCCAACTGATAACTCAAGCTGGGTTTCAATCATATGCAAGTGTGTGCGCTTCCATCACCTATGTTATGCAAATTAGAGATTGCTGTGAAGGATGTCAGGACAAACTTTAATGGAAAACACATAATGAACTGAAAACAAATGCAATTTGATGTGAATAAATCAGTTACATCAACCAAATCAGTTACCATCAACCGAATCATTAGTTAATCCATCCGGCAGATACATTTCTGATTCGACTTATTTGATTAGTTGTCTCAATGAGAACACAGCAAAATGACTCTTGTTGCCATATTTGACAACAGAAAGCTTGTGCCTCTTAAGCCCAATTTAGGGTCGTTTTAGACGCAGTGCTATAAGCACGTAATTTACACAAGGAACTTGTTTTAGACAAGTTTTGATTTAAGGTTCGTTTTAGACGCAGAGCCGTGTTGCAAGGCTTGTGAGCCGTGTTGTGTGTTGCAAAGCAAATTGACGCCAGAACTGTAGATTTATTTTGAGTTAAGTAAGCCTATTTATTGCAGCAGGACAAAGGAAAAAAACTTACCGGAGCATGAAAGTGTAGTGGGCGAAAGGCTTGATGTTATGAATACATGTGTTACACAAAATACAAATGTTGGCAATTCAGTACCAGTGGCGAAAAAGACAGCATATGAGGCAAAAGTTTGTTTACACATCTTTTAATGACTGCGACAGGCTTTAAAACGATGTGTTTATGAGTTACATTATTCAAAGATGAGGTGGTAAACGGCGAGAGAATCTCATCATGTTGTCAATGCTTGTAACTACAATGGTGCTGGCCATCAGTTAAGCCCACGTTAATGTTAACTTTTGTATATGAGCAGACCGGGCTCATTCTATCAAACTCGTGGGTGCAATTGGTTGATTAACGCCAATATGAACTCAATGAATGATACCACCATGACTCACCAGTGGTGGAAAATGAATATGAAAGTATTTGTTCGTGAATTAGCACATTCTCTCCAAACAATCGCGGGTGAGAATGGGATATTCTCTAAGGTAACGGCAGGTTACTGTTAACTTTTGTATATGAGCAGACCGGGCTCATTCTATCAAACTTGCTGGTGCAATTGATGGATTCACATCAATATGAACTCAGTGAAAGATATCACCATGACTCACAAGTGGCGGAAAATGAATATGAAAGTACCTATTTGTTCGTGAATGACCACATTCTCTCCAAACAATCGCTGGTGAGAATGGGATATTCTCCATAAATTCACAGTAATTTGAGCGTTCTTATAAGTGTTTAAAGAGGATTTGTAAAGGAGTTCATGTCTTCGGACCTCTTCTGTTATGTTTGTTCCTAATCCATAAGAAAAGTCTTGTGAGACGGTCTGCAGGGTATTCATGATTTAAAAAAATGTCTGGGTCTAAAAAAGACTGCAGTATGCTATTAACCCGGAAACGTGAGACTCTGTGAAAGGCTGTGGTAGCCGCCCAATCACAGTCCTTGCGAGCTGTGTAGGGCCGTAGTGTTTTAGTCGCATAGTCAGGAATTTTGGGCGACGCACTTAAGCACGTAAGGGGGGATATTTTACCGCGCAAGGGGGGGGTTATGTATCTTACGTACTTATGGCACTGCGTCTAAAACGACCCTAAATCGGCCTTTACCCTCTACTCACAATTACAGTCTCCACCCCAGGAAGTGCAACTTTTAAGTACTCTCTTCACCCTGGTCAGCTCTCCCTGTTGGTAGTTTTTCGAGTTCAGCATATTGTTGTATTTTGTCTGTATCCGGTTTCTCTCTCCAGTAACATAAGAGTAACTGGCCTGTAGTTGGTTTATCTTGGTCTGTCGTTGACTATTCACCACGGCAAGGTGAGAATTACTGGCCCTCAGCTGGTCCCTCTCTGTCTGTAGCTGGTTTCTCTCTGTCTGCAGCTGGTTTCTCTCTGCAGTAAGATGAGAGTTACTGGTCTGTAGTTGGTCTGTCCTGGTCTGTAGCTGTTTCTTCTCCACGGCCAGGTAAGAATTATTGGTCCTAAGCTGGTCCCTCTCTGCCTCTAGCTGGTCCCTCTCTATCTCTTGCTGGTCCCTCTCTGTCTGTAGCTGGTTTCTCTCTGCAGTCAGATCAGAGATACTGGTCTGTAGTTGATCTGTCTTGGTCTGTAGTTGTGTCCTCTCCATAGCCAGGTCCGAGATATTGGTCCTTAGCTGCTCTTCCTCCATCTGTTGCTGGTTTCTCCCTGCAGAAATATGTAGGTTACTGGTCAGTAGTTGGTCTTTCTCAGTCTGAAGTTGTTGCCTCTCTTTACCCAGGCCAGAGATACTGGTCCTTAGCTGCTCTCTCTCTCTTACTCTGTCTGTTGCTGGTTTCTCTTTACAGTCAAATTGGAGTAACTGGTCAGTAGCTGGTCTGTTTCTGTCAGTAGCTGGTTTCTCTGTGCGGCTAGATTGGAGTTACTTAGCAGTGGTCTGTACTTTTTAAATTTTGGTTTCTCTCTATCTGTAGCTGATTTATCTAAGTGACTAAGTTGGTATAACTCATCAGCACCTGGTCGAAATACGTTTTTTTTCTCTGTTGTCAGATTTCGGTTATTGGGATCTGTCTATATTATACTACAAATCTTACACACATATATTGCTTGTTTTGTCTATACAGTGAGATTGGAGTTACCGATCAGTAGCTGGTATTTCTCTGTCTGTAGATCGTTTCTCTCTTCAGTCAGATTAAAGTAACTGGTCAGAAGCTGGTCTCTCCCTGTCTGGTGCTGGTCCTTCTGTATAACATATATGGCACACAGTCCTGTTGCTACCAGCAGCAGCAGCAAACACAGCAGTCCCAGACAGATAGTGGTCCATATTGTACGGGTTCTCCCAGGCCCTGCAACAGACAACAGCTTAGTTACATTCTAGAAGTAAGTGAGTGGGTGGGGTGTGTGTGTGTGGGTGTGTGTGTGTGTGTGTGTGTGTGTGTGTGTGTGTGTGTGTGTGTGTGTGTGTGTGTGTGCACTGTTAGCCCGGATAAGTAGAATCTACTTAAAAAAAAATAAGGAAACCGGATGCCTTTTTAAGTAATGCACTGAGTTGAGCAAACTAAGTTGGTTAAGTTCAATCTACTTACACCCCAAATTGAATGGAATTAAACAAATTAAGTTATGTACTGGGTTGAGCAAAATATGTTTGTTAAGTTCAATCTACTTACACCCCACATTGAGAATGGGAAATGCAAGTTCAATGTACTAATACCCAAGTTACAACAACTAAAAGTATTTACTTCAATCAACCATTCCCGAGCCATCTATTAAGCTCAGTTAGTTCAGTATTAGTCAAAACTAAATCTAACAATCCAACTGATTAAACTTGTTTAAACCACAAAAATGATTTAGTCCTAGTCTATAACGGCAAACATTACCCTGATATCTCTATCAAAATGAAGGAAGCAGTCAACACCCGGTTATTGCAATGTTTTATTGCGCCTTTTAAAAGCATCAGAAAATATTTTCAATTTAGAACAATATATATTTACAGTTCACAATTACGTTGACATATTCACTGAAAATGTACATACAAAACACAGCCGTCAGATGAGTTTGGTCAATGTAGAAAAAAAGAGTTTGTCAATGTAGAAACTAAAGAGTTTAAATAATTGCTTTACAAACGTTTTCACATAAATTCACAAACTTAACACTTAAGGTATACTATGAAACTAGCCTAGCTCCACACTGATATATATACCTGTATAGTGCAAAATTAGGAATACATAACATTGACATGAAAATGTAAAACAGATCGCTAGCGTTTGCCGTTCACTTTTCTAGGTTATTTGCTGCAAAGTAAGAGAATGCCTCACCCCATGTGCTAGTTCTGGCACAAAAAATGCAAATGTTTGGAGTTCGCGCTCAGCTGTCCACTCCAGACTTGCTCTTCAGCCACTGAAGAAATGTGAACTGTCGGTGGTCGAACTGGCATCAAACATTGATTTTGAACTAAAATAGTTTATGTTACGAAACTATTTTTTGCGAGCCATTCGTGTGATAACTTCTGACTAATTGGAAGTCATCAGTCTGGTGAACCTGATTTAGCAACAGTTGGGTCGTTGCAACATCTCCTAACTTACCGTTGTATTAACTGTCAAAATGTGAGGATAAACGTTGTAAGTTGGCAAAAACTTAATTACATTAAGTTGATTCTACTTAAATTACTCAAGTACAATAAGAGAGACCATTAAAAAGTGCAGTTTAATCAGAATAGATAAGTTAAGTCAACAAATTGCACACATTTAAGTAATGTGAACTCAATTTGTTTGAGTAGAAACGACAATCAGGCTTTCAGTGTGTGTGTGTGTGTGTGTGTGTGTGTGTGTGTGTGTGTGTGTGTGTGTGTGTGAGTGTTTGTGTGTGAGTGTGTTTTAAATTGCTTTGGTAAAATCTTCTATTAAATGCACACATGCCAAAGACAAAAAGAGTCACTGATGAGAGGTGTGACCAAAAGAATCAAAGCTAAACAGGAACATAAGTAGCATTAGACCTGGACAATGGATGGTATCTCAATGGATGGAAGTCATAGATGTGATGCCAGTGACAGAAAGAGTTACTGGTGAGAGGTGTGACTGAGAGATTAAAATCCATCTCACCAAAGATGACCCTGGTTGGCATCAGACCTAGACATATATCTTCAGAGGATGGTATCTATGATTTGAGGAAGTCATAGCTGTGGTGTGCCAGCAACAGAAAGAGTGAGAGCTGTGACTGAGAGATTAAGGCCCAATCCCATTTCCAATCTCCACCCCTACCCTTACCCCTACCCCTTTGCCCTCGCTTTTTCAAACGGAGCCATAACGAAGGGGAAGTCGAAGGGGTTTAAACTCTAGCCTTACGAATTGGGATAGCACTTCAACACTTACGTACGTCATCAGTACGCCGCGTCAGCTGTTACGTTACCGGAGAGCGACATCTGTCACTCACCAGACATAAACAAACATGGTGCCTGCAGCTGTTATTTACACAATGCAACATTTCATCAAACAAGTTTTAAAATCATGAATTACAAAGAAAATACTTTCATTTGTTTGATGCTTTCCCTGCTGTTTCCGACATTTTTAAATGGACTCCCGCGATGTTTCTTCTTTAATGATCACGGGTTCGCAATGCATTGAGGGAAATCAGTCTACCCCTCCGTTTGAAGTGTGCCCTCGGAAAATCTCCGTTTGGAGGGGTAGAAAGCGCTTCCTCTTCCCCTACCCCTCTGTCTTAACGTGAATTGGGATAGCACTACCCCTACACGTGAACGCGCAAAACGGAGGGGAAGGGGAAAGACGAAGGGGTAGGGGGTGAAATGGGATTCAGCCTAAGAACCATCTCACCAAAGAGAGGAATTAAGGTGACCTTTAAGCAGTGGATCTTGCATTTCCATTAGCTGGAACATATGTTACTAACAGTATCAGAAGGGCAAGAGCATATGCTTTGTGTGAACTTTATCATGATTGTTTGGATAAGAAATAATAAAGGCTGTATGTCATCAACACCAGAAACCAAGATCTGTGTTTTCAAAGTATTTACTGTATAATGCCATGCCACATGATCTGATCACAATAAAAAGCCATACAAACTTTGATTTGATTCTGCATTCTGTACATGTATTTAGCGCTAATGATAACTGCATTCCTCTTTCCCATGAACATAGAAACCGGGTAACACTTTATAATAACCCTCCTTAATAAACCGTTTATGAAGCATTTGTTCATAGTTTGTTAATCATTTACAAATCCCAACATTTATAAACGTTAGTAATGTATTTGTAAATGAGCAGTAATGTATTTATGAACCTCTTTTCTAATGATCTATAAGAGTTTTTTATAAGGACATTAGTTAGCGATTTGTAAACGAGTAGTCATGTTTGTATGAACATTTTTCAAACCATTTTCTAATTATTTATAAGATCATTAATAAGGTATATGATAATGGTCTGCTCACATTTTGTAAATAGTTTACAAATGATTAATCAAGCAGGTTTCAATGAGTTAGTAATGATTCGTAAGATCCTTTATAAGGTATGTAATAATTGTCTGCTCACCATTTATGGGTCATCGTGAATAAACTTTGTCATGCATAAGCTAGCGTCCAATTAAGAAGTGAAATAATATATGTGAGCACATTTAACACCTTAGTTTATGCTTAATATAGGTTTTTAGAAGCCATTTACTAATCATTAGTAAAGTGGTTTGCATGTGTTGATATAAAGTGGGCACTGTCTATACTTTATGAGCATTTGCAAATGGCCCGTAGCTGAGGAACATACTATAGAAACCATTTGCTTATCATTAGTAAAGTGTTTTGCATGCATAAATGTTGGGACAATGATTTGTAAATGATGAACAAACTATGAACAAATGCTTTATAAACGGTTTATTAAGGAGGGTTATTATAAAGTGTTACCATACCGTTTTATGTTTACACCCACTATTTTACGCCTGAAATGGGCACAATCCTGTTTGTAAATCAGGCCCTTAAACTATAAAAACAAGCTGTGGTGATCTTCATCATTCCCCAGTGACACAGACATTTGTTTATAAAAGTGTATCTATTTTAGTTGTGTTTAGTTGAAAACCAGCCACTATCTTGCAGGTCCACAAGAAGAGTCAAGAGACTGATTGTGTTGATCTGAAGTTTATTGCAGTCACTAAGCCCAAATTAATTAATTAATAATAATTTTATTTATAAAGCACATTTCATACACAGAATGCAGCTCAAAGTGCTCAATGGAGCAAATAAAATAGATAATGGTCCATGGTGTTTTGCTATACCTTATGTTCAACTAAAACTAACTTTGTCCTTTTACTCAATCAGACTTGTTGCGTGTTTGACACCACCCCCGTTTCCTGGGAAAAGTCAAACAATCAATTTTACAACCTGGCTGTCTGCCTCTCAACTGTCAGCTTTTTTGGTATCATTGAGGCTAGTCCTACATTCATGAGTTAATCCACCAACTATTACAATTACCACAGTTGTAAGAGAGTTTTTTTTACCAGAGGGTTGGGATCCAGGGGTCATCCCAGGGGTCATCTCAGGGGTCATCTCAGGGGTCATCTCAGGGGTCTTCCCAGGAGTCATCTCAGGGGTACTGTCTGTCTCAGAGATTCCCTCCACTTTGCCTGTCTGGTTGGATGTTGAGATCAGGTTTGTGTTAGAAGAACGGTAGTTTTCATAATCATTGGGCTCCATCTTCAGTCTTCTCTGAACCTGTGCTGGCGTTACTGAGGTATCACTAAACTCTTTTGTGCGCACCGTTCAGTGCCATCAGACAACCAACAACACCTTTTATACATCCTGCCCACAAGACCTCCTCTAAAACATGATGATATGTTCTTGGGAAGGTTGTTATCTTTGTGTTATCGGTTTGTGGTTAAAAAAAACCTGAAAGTGGAAGGAGCACCTTGAATCAGGTGACAAACCCTCAACTGATTGTTAGATAAAACATTTTTTTTACCTTTTCAGCTGCCAACCATTCTTTTTCAAATTCCTCATTACATGTCAAAATAGGAAACATTATTCACATTGTTTGAACCTATTCAGCTGTCAACCATTCTTTTTCGAATTCCTCATTAAAAATAGGAAACATTATTCACATTGTTTTTAACCTTTTCAGGTGTCAACCATTCTTTTTTGAATTCCTCATTAAAAATAGGAAACATTATTCACATTGTTTTTAACCTTTTCAGGTGTCAACCATTCTTTTTTGAATTCCTCATTAAAAATAGGAAACATTATTCACATTGTTTTTAACCTTTTCAGGTGTCAACCATTCTTTTTTGAATTGTAAATAGGAAACATTATGTTAGTTCCTGTACAACTGGAGAGCAATCCTACAGACAGTGCATTTCAACACTGCCCCATCAGTGTTTATGACAGCTGTGTAACCATTATTCACATTCATAAATGTGTTTAGGATATTTAGGTTTGGGAAACATAACTAATGGTTCAAAATATTAAATGTAACCTGACGAACATTATAGAAGGTTACTTAAAGAGGTCATAAAAGTAAGGACATTTAATATACACATTTTGTTGCATTATGCATTCTATTTACAGTTTTTCACAGTTGTTAACAACCAACGCACAATTTGCACAACCTTCACTTCATGTACCAATGGCTCGACCCAATTTGGCAATACTTAACACTCTCTTATCTGCATTAGACTCTGATTTTCCTTGTTTACACTCTGATGACAATAACACTTCACCTTGTTGTCAAAACACTGTAAACAATGTTCAGTTGTTGCACACACATAAATAATTCATTTTATTTTTAAAGCACTTTTCATTCAAAGGAATCTCAGAGTGCCTGAGTTTTACATCTCAAGTAAAATCTCAGAGCATCAACCTACAAGACACAAATAGTAAAATCTCTAAACATTCAGGTCTTTTGACCAATTTGCAGTGAGGACTGCACCATAAAAGTGTCTGTTTTGTTTGGTAAACTATAGAGAACTTTGAAAAGATCGACAACCAGAGAAGGAGAGGGGTAAGAGAGAGAGGAGGAGGAAGAGGAGAACAAGAAGGAGGAGGAGTAGTAGGACAGAGAGATGGAAGAGGAGGAGGAACAGAATGAGGACAAGGTGAAGAAGGAGGAGGATCAGGAGAAAGAAGAAGGAGAATGGTCATCTCTAATGAGATTTGGGCCGCTGTGGTAGACCATGTTTTCATGGTTTTTCATTAGAACCTTCAGGATGGAGAACAAGTACGAAATCTGTTTGCCTTGTGTACTGTAATACTGCATATCAATATAATATACGTAGTGTGCTCACAGTATTTGTATTTTGCAGGACTGAAAGAGAACCACACTGTGGAGGAAGAAAACACACTTTCAATATTTTTTGAAAGCAAAGTAGCATTTTCCAGGAGATATAAAGGGTTTTGCATTTTCAGTTAGTTGCTTTGGAATTTGTGTTTAGAGTTTTGAGAACGAGGCATGCTTTCAAAAAATGTGTGTAAGCAATTGAGAAAAACTATAAGCATTTTGTATACAATTTTATGTCAATACAATCTGGTGGAACAGGAGACTAAAATTGTAAATATGGTTTGTGTATGTTTGACTATGAAAAATGCAGGCCTACACTGATGCATTTTACAAAAAGAGAAAGGGCTCAATGAGTCATTGTCATTCATATGGTGTGTTTCGATGATTGTGTTTTCAATTTTGCACTTCTGTGTGCTGTAAATGCTTGGTAGTGTGCAGCTAATGCTTAGTTGTGTGTACTAAATGAATGTATGTGTGTGTGTTTTGAAAATATGGCTGTGTGTACCAAATGAAAACACGAGTTCCATTTTGTGAACAGTTAAGAGATTTGATAGCAAAGAGTCATCTTGCAAAGGGAGTGTCAGGTTTAGCATTTTGTGTGTGAGGTTTTCAATTTTCTGTGTGCAGTTTTGAGAAAGACGTTACTGTTTTGAAAAACGGGTTTTAGCAACAGTGAAAAACTGTAAGTAACCTGCTATAATGTTCGTCAGGTTACATTTAATGTTGAACCATTAGTTATGTTTCCTAAACTTAAATATCCTTAATACATTTATGAATGTGAATAATGGTTGCACAGCTGTCATAAATACTGTTTATGCAGTTTTAAAATGCACTGTCACGATGAATCTCTCTCCAGTTGTACAGGAACTAACATAATATTTCCTATTTACAATGAGGAATTCAAAAAAGAATGGTTGGCAGCTGAATAGGTTCAAACAATGTGTATAATGTTTCCTATTTTTAATGAGGAATTTGAAAAAGAATGGTTGGCAGTTGAATAGGTTCAAACAATGTGTATAATGTTTCCTATTTTTAATGAGGAATTTGAAAAAGAATGGTTGGCAGCTGAAAAGTAAAAAAAAAAATGTATCTAACAATTAGTTGAGGGTTTGTCACCTGATTCAAGGTGCTCCTTCCCCTGCCAGTTTTTTTAACCACAAACCGATAACACAAAGATAACAACCTTCCCAAGAATATATTATCATGTTTTAAAGGAGGGCTTGTGGGCAGGCTGTATAAAAGGTGTTGTTGGTTGTGTGATGGCACTGAACGCCGCTCGCAGAAGAGTTTAGTTTTTCCTCAGTAACGCCAGCACAGGTTCAGAGAAGACTGATGATGGAGCCGAATGACTATGAGAAGAAAAGTTCTTCTAACACAAACCTGATCTCAACATCCAACCAGACAGGCAAAGTGGAGGGAATCTCCGTGACAGACAGGACCCCTGAGATGACCCCTGGATCCCAACCCTCTGGTAAATAAACTATCTTACAACTGTGGTAATTGTAATAGTTGGTGGATTAACTCATGAATGTAGGACTAGCTTCACTATAAATGATACCAAAATAGTTGACTATTGAGAGGCGGACAGGCAGACAATGGTTTCTATAGAATGTTCCTCAGTTACGTGCCATTTGTAAATGCTTATAAAGTATAGACAGTTCCCACTTTATATCAACCCACGCAAAACACTTTACTAATGATAAGTAAATGGTTTCTATAGTATGTTCCTCAGTTACGGGCCATTTGTAAATGCTTATAAAGTATAGACAGTGCCCACTTTATATCAACCCATGCAAAACACTTTACTAATGATTAGTAAATGGTTTCTAAAAACCTATATTAAGCATAAACTAAGGTGTAACATGTGCTCACATATATTATTTCACATATGAATTGGACGATAGCTTATGCATGACAAAGTTTATTCACGATAACCCCTAAATGGTGAGCAGACCATTATCACATACCTTATAAAGGATCTTATGAATCATTACTAACTCATTGAAACCTGCTTGATTAATCATTTGTAAATTATTTCCAAAATGTGAGCAGACCATTATCATATACCTTATTAATGATCTTATAAATAATTAGAAAATGGTTTGAAAAATGTTTATACAAACAAGACTACTTTTTTACAAATAGCTTACTAATGTCCTTTTAAATTATCTTTTAGATCATTAGAAAATCATTTGAAACATGTTCATAAATACATTTATACTAATTTGAAAAAAGCTTACTAATGTCCTTATATATGATATTATAGATCAATAGAAAATCAATTCAAACATGCTTGTAATTACATTAATACTCATTTACAAATCGCTTACTAATGTCTTATAAAAAACTCTTATAGATCATTAAGGCTGATTTAGGGTCGTTTTAGACGCAGAGCTGTAAGCACGTAATTTACAAAAGGGACTTGTTTTAGACAAGTTTTGATATACGGTTCCTTAAGGTTCCCTGAGGATTGTGCGTGTTGCAAAGGAAATTGACGCCAGAACTGTAGGATTTATTTTGAGTAAAGTAAGCGTATTTATTGCAGCAGGACAAAGGAAAAAACGTACTGGAGCATGAAAGTGTAAGGCTTGATGATATGAATACATGTGTTACACAAAATACAAAGGTTGGCAATTCAGTACCAGTGGCGAAAAGGACAGATCACATGATGCAGAAATTTGTTTATTGACACATCTTTTAATGACGGCGACAGCGCTTAAAAACAATGTGTTTATGAGTTACACTATTCAAAGATGAGAGGTAAACGGCAAGAGAATCTCATCATGAGTGTATGTTGTCAGTGCTTGTAAATACAATGGTGTTGGCCACAAGTTAAAGCCACGTTAATGTTATAGCTTTTGTATATGAGCAGACTGGGCTCATTCTATCAAACTCGCTGGTGCAATTGATTGATTCACGTCAATATGAACTCAATGAATGATATCACCATGACTCACAAGTGGTGGAAAATGAATATGAAAGTATTTGTTCGGTGAATTAGCACATTCTCTCCAAACAATCGCGGGTGAGAATGGGATATTCTCTCCACAAATTTGCGGTCATTTGAGCGTCCTTATAAGTGCTTTTTAAAGGAGTTCATGTCTTCGGACCTCTTCTGTTATGTTTGTTCATAATCCACAAGAAAAGTCTTGTGAGACGGTCTGCAGGGTATTCATGATAAAAAAAATTCTGGATAGTACTACAAAAATTCTGTAGTATGTTATGAAACCGGAAACGTGAGACTCTGTGAAAGGCTGTGGTTAGCCGGCCAAGCATCGTCTTTGCAAGCTGCGTCAGGCCGGAGTGTCTTTGTCGGATAGTCAGAAATTTTGGGCGACGCACTTAAGCACGTAAGGGGGGGTATTTTAGTGCACAAGGGGCTCTTGTGTATCTTACGTGCTTACGCGTTGCGTCTATCACCCTATAGAAAACAGGTTCATAAATACACTACTACTCATTTACAAATACATTACTAACGTTTGTTAATGATAGGATAACGATTTGTAAATGATTAACAAACTATGAACAAATGCTTCATAAACGGTTTATTAAGGAGGGCTATTATAAAGTGTTACCCGGTTTCTATGTTCATGGGAAAAAGGAATGCAGTTATCATTAGCGCTAAATACATGTACAGAATGCAGAATCAAATCAAAGTTTGTATGGCTTTTTATTGTGATCAGATCATGTGGCAAGGCATTATACAGTAAATACTTTGAAAACACAGATCTTGGTTTCTGGTGTTGATGACATACAGCCTTTATTATTTCTTATCTAAACAATCATGATAAAGTTCACACAAAGCATATGCTCTTGCCCTACTGATACTGTTAGTAACATATGTTCCAGCTAATGGAAATGCAAGATCCACTGCTTAAAGGTCACCTTAATTCCTCTCTTTGGTGAGATGGTTCTTAATCGCTCAGTCACAGTTTTCACTCTTTCTGTTGCTGGCACACCACAGCTATGACTTCCTCAAATCATATATACCATCCTCTGAAGATATATGTCTAGGTCTGATGCCAACCAGGGTCATCTTTGGTGAGATGGATTTTAATCTCTGTCACACCTCTCACCAGTAACTCTTTCTGTCACTGGCGCCACAGCTATGACTTCCTCAAACCAAATATACCATCTATTGTCTAATGTTTGTAAATACATTAATACTCATTTACAAATCGCTTACCAATGTCCTTATAAAAAACTCTTATAGATCATTAGAAAACAGGTTCATAAATACAATGCTGCTCATTTACAAATACATTACTAACGTTTATAGATGTTGGGATTTGTAAATGATTAACAAACTATGAACAAATGCTTCATAAATGGTTTATTAAGGAGGGTTATTAGAAAGTGTTACCTGGTTTCTATGTTCATGGGAAAGAGGAATGCAGTTATCATTAGCGCTAAATACATGTACAGAATGCAGAATCAAATCAAAGTTTGTATGGCTTTTTATTGTGATCAGATCATGTGGCATGGCATTATACAGTAAATACTTTGAAAACACAGATCTTGGTTTCTGGTGTTGATGACATACAGCCTTTATTATTTCTTATCTAAACAATCATGATAAAGTTCACACAAAGCATATGCTCTTGCCCTGCTGATACTGTTAGTAACATATGTTCCAGCTAATGGAAATGCAAGATCCACTGCTTAAAGGTCACCTTAATTCCTCTCTTTGGTGAGATGGTTCTTAATCGCTCAGTCACAGTTCTCACTCTTTCTGTTGCTGGCACACCACAGCTATGACTTCCTCAAATCATAGATACCATCCTCTGAAGATATATGTCTAGGTCTGATGCCAACCAGGGTAATCTTTGGTGAGATGGATTTTAATCTCTCAGTCACACCTCTCACCAGTAACTCTTTTTGTCACTGGCACCACAGCTATGACTTCCTCAAACCAAATATACCATCTATTGTCTAATGCTACTTATGTTCCTGTTTAGCTTTTATTCTTTTGGTCACACCTCTCATCAGTGACTCTTTTTGTCTTTGGCATGTGTGCATTTAATAGAAGATTTTACCAAAGCAATTTAAAACACACTCTCACATACACACACACACACACTGAAAGCCTGAATGTCGTTTCTACTCAAACAAATTGAGTTCACATTACTTAAATGTGTGCAATTTGTTGACTTTACTTATCTATTCTGATTAAACTGCACTTTTTAATGGTCTCTCTTATTGTACTTGAGTAATTTAAGTAGAATCAACTTAATGTTGATGCCAACTTTCAACGTTTGCCCTCACATTTTGACAGTTACTGTAAATACAACGGTAAGTTAGGAGATGTTGCAACGACCCAACTGTTGCTAAATCAGGTTCACTAGACTGATGACTTCCAATTCGTCAGAAGTTATAACACGAATGGCTCGCAAAAAATATTTTCGTAACATAAACTATTTTAGTTCAAAATCAATGTTTGATGCCAGTTCGACCACCATCAGTTCACATTTCTTCAGTGGCTGAAGAGCAAGGCCTAATCTCGATTCTTCTCCTTGCCCCTTTTGCTTTGTCTTTGTCTTTGTCTTAACCCTAGCACTTGCAAGTGTAAGGGCCAAGGGCTGAAAACTTTCCCCTATGAAATGAGACGCCACTCGGTTTCGGGTACGTCACTTGGCGTCCCTGGATAATACAGGATGGTACATGTAAAGCACAGGTCGATGTCTTTAAACAAGTGCTGTCATTCACAGATATCAAACGGAATTCGCGGATAAGTTATCTGTAGACATGCGTGACTGTATGAGCTATGAAACTAGCGATTTAAAAAAAGTTTCAGTTATGGTTGCAAATATATACGACTGTATAGAGCACAAAACTAGACTGTCGTAATTGTTTTGTGGACGGTACATGTAAAGCACGGATCGATGTCTCCAAAGCAAGTGCTGTCATTCACAGATATCAAACGTAATTCGTGGATAATAAAGTTATCTGTACACATGCATGGAGTCAGGCTAGTCCTAGCAAGCTACCATATAACCCAATGAAGTGGTGGCATACGCGCTAATTGTATCCTAAAACTACCGTTTGAAAGCTTCAGTTAAGACCCACAATACTATGCATCGTTCGTGTAGCACATTTCAGATCAAACCGAGTCATTATAAACATATAAAAAGTTGTGTAGATAGCTTTATTCATGTAAAATATTCCTCGCTTCAAGCCGCCATGTTTTTTGAAAATTCCCAAACTGGTTTCGCTATGTGCTCTGGGATAGCCCTTGGAGGAGCAAGTGAGCTCTCAAATGATCTTAAAAATAAGGGGTACATACCACTCGATCTTAACCCTTAATCTTGATCAAATTGGGTATTGAGACACCACTAGCTCTCACATGAACGCGCAATTTCAAGGGTAAGGTGGAAGATAAGGGGTAAGGGGGAGTATTGAGATTGGGCCCAAGTCTGGAGTGGACAGCTGAGCACGAACTCCCAACGTTTGCATTTTGTGGGCCAGATCTAGCACATGGGATGAGGCATTCTCTTACTTTGCAGCAAATAACCTAGAAAGGTGAACGGCAAACGCTAGCGATCTGTTTTACATTTTCATGTCAATGTTATGTATTCCTAATTTTGCACTATACATGTTTATATTACGGTGGTGACTGGTGTGTTTTTGTATATTTAATTTTAATAAGAAGATAGCATCACCTGCCTGGTGTTAAATAAGCCTTTGACAAACCTGTAACTAGTACGCTCGGGGCTAACGACTAGCATCGTGGTTTTATTTAGCATGCTATTGTTATCCACTGTTGGGGTTGATCTAGGGTTAAGATCGCTATCCTAGTCCTAAGCTCTAATGCAGTCGCTGTTACTGTTTTTACATTCTGACCTTTGATTTTGACATACTAGGTCTCGCTAGAAGTATTTTTTAACAGGTTGGTTAGTCTAGCTAGCTTCCCTTTTTTTCCAGTGTGGAGCTAGGCTAGTTTCATAGTATACCTTAAGTGTTAAGTTCGTGCATTTATGTGAATACGTTTGTAAAGCAATTATTCAAACTCTTTAGTTTCTACATTGACAAACTCTTTTTTTCTACATTGACCAAACTCATCTGACGGCAGGTTTTGTTTTGTACATTTTCAGTGAATATGTCAACGTAATTGTAAACTGTAAATATATATTGTTCTAAATTGAAAATATTTTCTGATGCTTTGAAAAGGAGCAATAAAACATTGCAATAACTGGGTGTTGACTGCTTCCTTCATTTTGATAGAGATATCAGGGTAATGTTTGCCGTTATAGGCTAGGACTATATCATTTTTGTGTTTTAAACAAGTTTGATCAGTTGGATTGTTAGATTTAGTTTTGACTAATCCTTAACTAACTGAGCTTAATAGATGGCTCAGGAATGGTTGATTGAAGTAAATACTTTTAGTTGTTGTAACTTGGGTATTAGTACATTGAACTTGCATTTCCCATTCTCAATGTGGGGTGTAAGTAGATTGAACTTAACAAACTAAGTTTGCTCAACCCAGTACATAACTTAATTTGTTTTATTCCATTCAATTTGGGGTGTAAGTAGATTGAACTTAACAAACTTAGTTTGCTCAACTCAGTGCATTACTTAATTTTTTTAAGGCATCCGGGTTCCTTAATTTTTTTAAGTAGATTCTACTTATCCGGGCTAACAGTGCACACACACACACACACACACACACACACACACACACACACACACACACACACACACACACACACACACAAACACACACACACACCCCACCCACTCACTTACTTCTAGAATGTAACTAAGCTGTTGTCTGTTGCAGGGGCTGGGAGAACCCATTCTAGATGGACCACTATCTGTCTGGGACTGCTGTGTTTGCTGCTGCTGCTGGTAGCAACAGGACTGTGTGCCATATATGTTATACAGAAGGACCAGCACCAGACGGGGAGAGACCAGCTTCTGACCAGTTACTTTAATCTGACTGAAGAGAAAAACGATCTACAGACAGAGAAAGACCAGCTACTGATCGGTAACTCCAATCTCACTGTATAGACAAAACAAGCAATATAGGTGTGTAAGATTGGTAGTATAATATAGACAGACAGACCCCAATAACCGAAATCTGACAACAGAGAAGAAAAAACGTATTTCGACCAGGTGCTGATGAGTTATACCAACTTAGTCACTTAGATAAATCAGCTACAGATAGAGAGAAACCAGTTAGAAAAAGTACAGACCACTGCTAAGTAACTCCAATCTAACCGCACAGAGAAACCAGCTACAGACAGAAACAGAACAGCTACTGACAACAAGTTACTTTAATTTGACTGTAAAGAGAAACCAGCAACAGAGCAAGAGAGAGAGTAGCTAAGGACCAGTATCTCTGGCCTGGGTAAAGAGAGGCAACAACTTCAGACTGAGAAAGACCAACTACTGACCAGTAACCTACATATTTTTGCAGGGAGAAACCAGCAACAGATGGAGGAAGAACAGCTAAGGACCAATATCTCAGACCTGGCTATGGAGAGGACACAACTACAGACAAAGACAGATCAACTACAGACCAGTATCTCTGATCTGACTGCAGAGAGCAAGCAGCTACAGACAGAGAGGGACCAGCAAGAGATAGAGAGGGACCAGCTAGAGGCAGAGAGGGACCAGCTTAGGACCAATAATTCTTACCTGGCCGTGGAGAAGAAACAGCTACAGACCAGGACAGACCAACTACAGACCAGTAACTCTCATCTTACTGCAGAGAGAAACCAGATGCAGACAGAGAGAAACCAGCTACAGACAGAGAGGGACCAGCTGAGGGCCAGTAATTCTCACCTTGCCGTGGTGAATAGTCAACGACAGACCAAGATAAACCAACTACAGACCAGTTACTCTTATGTTACTGGAGAGAGAAACCGGCTACAGACAAGCTACAACAATATGCTGAACTGGAGAAACCAGCTAGTGGTAGAGGTCAACAAGGTGCAGAGAGTAATTAATGGGTGCACTTGGTGGGGTTCAAGGTGTAGTTGTAAAGGGTAAGAGGCACAAGCTTTCTGTTGTCAAATATGGCAACAAGAGTCATTTTGCTGAGTTCCCATTGAGACAACTAATCAAATAAGTCGAATCAGAAATGTATCTGCCGGATGGATTAACTACTGATTAAGTTGATGGTAACTGATTTGGTTGATGTAACTGATTTATTCACATCAAATTGCATTTGTTTTCAGTTCATAATGTGTTTTCCATTCAAGTTTGTCCTGACATCCTTCACAGCAATCTCTAATTTGCATAACATAGGTGATGGAAGCGCACACACTTGCATATGATGGAAACCCAGCTTGAGGCATTAGTTAGGCTGTTTCCGTAATTAGAACAGTTAGATTTTCCCTAATGAAACTGCCTTGCCAGTTTAGACTGTTCCCAGTTTCCAGTTAGGAAGTTTTCATTGAATCAGGAACTAATACTGCACAAGAACCTGTTAATATTAAAGGGTGATATAAGCTCTGTTTTAGACGTAAGATACACAACCCCCCCTTGCAAACTAAAATACCCCCCCTTACGTGCTTAAGTGCGTCGCCCAAAATTTCTGACTATGCGACTAAAACACTCCGGCCCTACGCAGCTCGCAAAGACTGTGATTGGCCGGCTAACCACAGCCTTTCACAGAGTCTCACGTTTCCGGGTTTATAGCATACTACAGTCTTTTTTAGACCCAGATTTTTTTTTAATCATGAATACCCTGCAGACCGTCTCACAAGACTTTTCTTATGGATTATGAACAAACATAACAGAAGAGGTCCGAAGACATGAACTCCTTTACAAATCCTCTTTAAACACTTATAAGGACGCTCAAATGACCGCAAATTTATGGAGAGAATATCCCATTCTCACCCGCGATTGTTTGGAGAGAATGTGCTAATACACGAACAAATACTTTCATATTCATTTTGTGAGTCATGGTGATATCATTCATTGAGTTCATATTGACGTGAATCAATCAATTGCACCCGCGAGTTTAATAGAATGAGCCCGGTCTGCTCATATACAAAAGTTAACATTAACGTGGCGTTAACTTGTGGCCAGCACCATTGTATTTACAAGCATTGGCAACATACAATCATGATGAGATTCTCTCGCCGTTTACCTCTCATCTTTGAATAATGTAACTCATAAACACATTGTTTTAAAGCCTGTCGCAGTCATTCAAAGATTTGTCAATAAACTAACTTTTGCGTCATGTGATCTGTCTTTTTCGCCACTGGTACTGAATTGCCAACCTTTTATTTTGTGTAAAACATGTATTCATAACATCAAGCCTTTCGCCCACTACACTTTCATGCTCCGGTAAGTTTTTTTCCTTTGTCCTGCTGCAATAAATACGCTTACTTCACTCTAAATAAATCTACAGTTCTGGCGTCAATTTGCTATGCAACGCGCACAATCCTAGGAACCTTAAGGAACCGTAAATCGAAAACTTGTCTAAAACAAGTCCCTTGTGTAAATTACGTGCTTACGGCTCTGCGTCTAAAACAAGCCTAAATCAGCCTTTAGAATGTCTTGCCTTGTTGCCTGTGTTGTGTTACAGAGAAATACAAATCCCAAGACTGCTTGGCAAGACTACACATGTGGCAACAAGCATTATTTCATGTGTGAGAAAAACATCCAGCATTATTAGTGTATGTTTTGGGTGAATTAAACCACTAGATTTTCATGGGATTCAAATGCTTGATTCAGGTGAATGTCTTTTTCAGTACAGGGAATGTTTTAGCATTGTCTTCTAGTGTTCTAAATATATAACTGAATAACATGCTTTAAAAATCGCTTTCTTTGCATCCTAAGCTCTCTTTATTTTTCACCCATACACTCTTTTAGTGAGCAGTGAGATTCAACCTCTGCATTTAACACATCCTCTGTATATGACATTACTAAGGAGCAGTGAGCACACACACACACAGTAGGAGCAGTGAACACACACACACACACACACACACACATGAGGAGCAGTGAGCACACACACACACACACAGTAGGAGCAGTGAGCAAACACATATTATGAGCAGGGAGCACACACACACACACATGAGGAGCAGTAAGCACACACACACACACACACACACACACACACACACACACACACACACACGAGGAGCAGTGGGCAGCAGCAGTGCCTTGCCCAGGGAGTTGGGGGTGTCTGGCTCTAGATGTGGATGTTGAGGGAAAGGAAACTAAATCAATCACATGCAAATGAAAATATTATACATCGGAATCTTTGAAGTCTTTTTTTTCCAGTTTCCAGCTTTAGACTTAAACTGCTTCAAGCTCATTGTTTGATTCAATAAAGGCACGTGTTAAAACTCACTTTGCAGTTGAGGAATCTTTTCCTGAGTGTTAGCACATTGATTACTTTTTGAGTCAACAATTTCCCTCTCAAGATACAATTGTGGAAGCCTTTGAGAGTAAGAAGCTAAATTATGCTGAACTGGTAGTGGAAGAGCGGTAACGAGGTTGGCAAGCACGCAGAAGACCAGTGGAGATTTGGGTCTGGAACTAACACTGAGAATTGTAAAATCTTGTGGTGTATCTTAAGGTGTATCTGTTGTTGTCTGTGGCAGGGGTTTTCAACTGATTTTGTCCCAGGGACCAACATTCTGACTAGAAAGTAATCCGCGGCCAACTGATGTGCCTGCATGCATGTGTGCGTGCGTGCGCGTGTGTCCGTGCGTGTGTGGGGAGAGGGGAGATGGGAGACCTGTCAGTGTAATATCTGTATATTTTCTTTTTCTTTTTTGACTTTGTTTCCCTGTATCCTGTGAAGGTGTAGCTTTGCTGGCAGCCTGTCCCTCTCCTCACTAAAATCCGATCCATTGGTGCTTCTGACCAGCTAATTCGACGTTAGAACGAAATGTTAGCTGAGTACAGTAGATAACTTCAGTCGTTTACCAAAAGTATTACTTTTTCAACTAAACTTCAAAAGTACTCGTAGGCTATGCTTAACTGCAGATGCTTGTCAACTTTACGTGTGTGACTATGTTATGAATAATATGCGTATGGCGTGACATTAGGAACGCAATGCATTAACATCAGCAAAGCACAGGCTACCATAGACTGGATAGGTGCAAGGCTACATTCTGTCAGCCTGAATGTCTTTCATATCATTTGAGACATATTTTCCTTTTTTTTTTTAAGTAAGATATTTTTCAATCTGGAAATTTGTTGAAATATCGAAGCAAATGTATAAAATGGCTCATGTCGAGGACCCCCTGCAATGCCGCTGCAGACCACCAGGGGGCCGCGGACCCCCGGTTGAAAACCCCTGGTCTGTGGTATTGGCATGTGTCCTTAGCCATCATGACTATGGAGGGGGGAGCATAGACATCATATAGGTAGACGCCCCCTTCGGCCTTGGACGGCATAAATCGTCGGCGCCATCTTGTTACAGGAGTTATTTCGTCTTTGGAGTGAAGATGCCTGATTCATGCGCCGCTTGGGGGTGCACCACCGTCAGGACGATTAAAACAAGATCGCAAGGAATTACCTTTCACAAGTAAGACTAAACAATTATTTCTATTTGTAATTGTAAAATTCAGTCATGTCACGTAGATCATGTGTTATGTTGAGAGCTAAGAGCTGTTGAGACAGCTAAGTTGCCACCAGAATCAGACTATAGCTAGTCTAACGTGAAATGGACATGGTGAGCAAAGCCTTATTCTATCGTTTGTCAACAGGAGATAATATTGTCAAGAAATATAGGATATACAATATATATATATATATATATATATATATATATATATATATATATATATATATATATATATATATATATATATAATCTACCACTACTTGCTTGTGAGTAATTACAATGTATGTATAATGTAATTATATAGCATTTATGGTCGCGACGGAAAGCTGCGTTTCGGCTGAGCGACTGGCCTTAATTTCTCTCTGTGATGTATTTAAAAAAGAGACTAGATTAAAACAAAAAAAGACTCAAAACATGCCACTGTATATGTAATGGTTCTACAATATATGAAGGTGTCACGTAATGAATGAAACTACGGAAAAAATGTCATGATACTCTACATGCACCTGTGAGATGCACCTGCAGTCAGTCGCCGGCCGAAATTGACGTTTTAAACGTTATTTCTATTTAAATGTTTTTTTTTTTCATCATCATGGCATCATAAACATTACTCACTACTGATTTGTCCTTTTTTACTAGGAACACACTTATGCATTGCCTCCATCTCCCACTCTTCTCAAGACTAGACTCAATGAAGCCCTGGCTAGGGTGGAGAGTCTTGAGAAAGAGATGAGGAACTCAAAGGCCCGAGAGCGGAGAGCGAAGAAAACAGTGCGTTGTCTTCTGGAGGACCTCAGGGGGAAGAACCTCATAAATGAAGAGCTGCAAGAGAGGCTTGACTTATACTCAGGTAACATTGAAATTAAACTTTGAATGTCATGTATATCTTAGGGCTGTAACCAAAGAAATACAACTGCAATAATGTGTTCAAATGCTTGGCTTGTCTGAATTTCATATATCAAACTTAAACTCCAAATACCTGACAACATCTGTAATATGCCCCCATTCATAGTTTGAATAGCATCTGGCACAGACAAAAGCCAACAATCATAGTCTGATAGCTCTAGCTTCAAGATAACAATAGCCAGGTATACCTTTGTTGGCAGGTGTTTATGGGCACCTGTTTAGAGCAATCAGTCATGGTTCCTGGCTTTTGTGCATCTTTAAGCTAGAGCTATTAAGACAATGATTGTTGGCTTTTGTCTACAGCCACGACAAGATTACATATTTGCATTCATATGGCCTTGCCTGGAAATAAACACATTAGCCTATTGGTGTTTTCATAATGACATTCATACTCTTTCAGTCACTTACTAATTACTCTGTGCTATCTGCATTTCAGATCTTCCATTAGGCCTCCTGTCCAAACAGGGCCACGAGTACACGAAAGAGCAGAGGGAGTTTGCCCTCACTCTGCACCTGCACGGGCCCAAAGCCTACTCTTACCTGAGAGAGTCTCTCCACCTCCACCTACCACATCCACATACATTGCAAAGGTATTTGCCATTACATTTAATTGCACTTTATTGATAGGAAATTACTGGTTCAAATACATTTTTATTATATTATTGCTACTTCATAATAACTACTTTTTCATTTGATAAAGGTGGATGGGCTCTGTGGATTCCAAGCCTGGACTCAACACCATGATGCTGGACATGTTGAGAAGAAAAAGAGAGGAAGATCCAGTGAAGTATGGACGTGTGGCGCTCATGCTGGATGGCATGGCCATCAGGAAACATGTCCAGTACAGTCCACATTCCCAGAAAATGACCGGATTTGTGGACATGGGGGATGGCCTAAACGAGACAGATATTGCCACTGAGGCTCTGGGGCCGTATTCACAAAGCCTTTTATCTTACCACTAGGAGTGCTCCTAACTCGCGCTAAAACCTTTTACGTAGGAGTCATTTCTTAAAAGTGATTCACAACGGCTCTGAGACCTACTCATACTAAGGATAATACCAACTCCTAAGCTTAAGATAAAAACTCCGTTGCTATGGATGACGTCGCTTCTCATGCACGAGTTTAGAAGGGGTGAGGACGGTGATTGGTTGTTGACAGGCTCTCTCATTAAAAACTCATTCGTGACGTCTCTCTAACAATCCCACTATATCGACTGAAAATAAGAGAATAACCTAGGCTTCAAATTAAGTCATATTAAATAGTTATGGACAGTGCAGTTAGCAGAATGCACACGCATGATGACAAGTTTGTGCATCCAACGGGAATGACACTTTGCACGTTAAGAGAAATATAAAGCGATCAATATAAAATATGGCAATTGCATGTAATCAAGGCAGTAATAATTAAAGCACCCAGCAAACTGTAAGGCTATTATATTTCCAGCCCTTGACCACTTCAAATATCAGCACATGCGGCCCTTTAAGCCCTCCAATCTTAATTGATCAAAGCGAAACGAACGTGAAACGTATAGCCTAAGCGAAAGCCTACTGTTCCCAGGACCAATAGCCACTGTCACCCCAGCGGCATCCAGCTGGTAAGTTCTCAAAAACCAGACCACTCTCCGTTGCAGACCGCTCTCCGTTGAAATGCACAAGTCATCGGTACATCCAACTGTTGGATGATGTGGGGTCTACAGTGCGTTGATAGTTTGATGAATTAAACGGCTGAATGATGATCCCCAGTGTCGTCATTTGCGTTTTCTGCGAAGCCAAATAGGCTATCTTTATGTTTCCAAACATTTCACTTCAGGACACATCGTTGTTTAAAGGCGTCATTGCATCCCGCGCTAATTCTACGACAATATTAATACCTTTACGGTTTAAGCAATGTCTTTTATCAATTCCAAGTCGGCTGCAGCCATCTTACGATTTTTTGTGAATAGGTCTTAGTGACTTAGGAGTCCTCATGAGGAGTTTTAAGCTGTCCTAGACTTAGGTGCTACTTTTAGGGATAAAATATTTTGTGAATTGCTCTTAGTAAAAAAAATTAGGAGTCCTACATTTAAGACTGACACGCCCATTATTTTTAGGAGTTTCTCCTAAATTCGCCACTTATGAGCTACTTTTAGCCCTAAGATTCTTTGTGAATACGGCCCCTGGTTTTTATGGTGGTTGGCCTACAAGGCCATTGGAAGGCTCCAATTGCCTACTACCTGACCAGGTCTCTGACGCCCGACACACAGAAGGTCCTGCTGGTACATGCGATGGAGGCCCTGCATGAGCGTGGCATTCGGGTCATGTCCCTCACAATGGATGGGCATGCATCAAACATAAGCATGTGCAACCAGCTGGGGTGCCAGCTAAAGGCCAACCCTTGTGAGCCTTTGAAAACATTTTTCCCCCATCCTGCGACTGGCGAGAGGGTGTTTGTCATGATGGACGCTTGCCACATGTTGAAGCTGGCAAGAAACATGCTGCAAGCGTACAGTCCAATCTGTAGCAGAACTGGCCTCATCAACTGGGACTACGTTGTTTGTTTGAACGATATTCAAACAAAGAATGGACTGCATGCTGCCAACAGGGTCACTGAAAAGCACATTCAGTTTGACTCACAGAAGATGAAGGTGTCCCTGGCTGCACAGACGCTGAGTCGCTCTGTGGCAGTAGCGCTCCGAACGCTGAGGGACCTGGGGTATCCACGCTTCACCCTCTGTCAAGCGACAGCCGAATTCATTGTGGTAAGACTACATTCAAACATTGGCTTCTTATCAAAGGGTCCTGGCCATCTTCTTCATCTTCATCTTCATCTTCATCTTCATCTCCATCTTCTTCCTTTCTATTTCCTAAACAATTTCTTTTAGAGGATTGACAGGCTGTTTGACATTATGAACAGCCGCAATCCCCGTGCCAAAGGATTCAAAGCCCCCCTGGGATCTTTGAATTGGACAAGGAGTGTAGAACTCTTGTCCAGAGGCTGGGAGTACTTAATCAGTTTGGTGAGGAAGGATGGAACCCCCCTTCATCGTTCAAAGAGGTCTTTTAAATAGTGACTCTTCCATGTGTGCATGCTCTGCTTATGCATGCATATGATGCTCTGTTCTCTTGTTCCGATCTTTTTGCTGTCTGCGGTTTTTCAGTTCATACAGGTGAATGTGGAAATGTCCATGAAATGTCAAGAAATGTCCATCTACAACTTCCAAACTGACAAAACATTTTCTTTTTAAGGTACCTGTCTGTCATGGGGTTTGTCATCAACATTGACACCCTAATGCTGATGTGTCCTGAGCTGCTGCAGAGTCAGCAATATATCTGCACCTACCGGTTCAGCCAGGATCATTTGGAGCTCCTTTTCAACTCCATCAGGGCATCAGGTAAGGATCTCAGAAGTTTCTAAATTAATTAAATTGTCTTTCCAAAAAAGTCTTTGACGTCTGAAAAGAGTAAATATCGGTATTAAGTGTTGTGTGTTTTTGGTTTTTAGGGGGCTGGAACAACAATCCCTCCGCAGGCCAGTTCCAGGGCATCTTCCGCCGGCTCATGGTCCGATGTGGTGTCACACTGAGCACTTCAGGGAATGTGGCACCACAGGATGAGACCGTGTCCCTGTCGGCTGTAGAGATGTCCTCTCCCTCTGAAACGGAAGAGCTTGAGGTGCCCTTCGTGAATGTCTCTGCGTTGATTGGGGACCACAGCTACTTGCCAACCCGCTTTGGTGGCCTAGTGGACAACGCACTGGTGTACATTGCAGGGTTTGTGGTGCGGCAGGTTTTGAGAAAGCTGTCCTGTGGTGCGTGCCGTGCTAGCCTGGTGACAGATGCTGCACGCGCATCTTTCCCCGAGAGCTACCACCTGCTGACTCTGAAGAACAAAGGAGGGCTGATGATCCCTTCAGAGGGGACAGTGAATGTGGTCAGGTCAGCAGAGCGATTCATTCGCCAGCCTGCATCAGGGCAAGCTGTCAGTGTGTCTGTGGTCCAGCAGTTTGTCCAGGCTGACATCTGGACAGATGATGTGTTTCTCCTCAAGGAGCACATTCAGGACACACAATTTGGCATCGAAAACCACCATTTTGCACTGTTGTCCTTGGTTGTGTCTGTATTTCACAAGATCAGGCTGCACCACATTGCAAAACTGAGCACGCTGCAATTACAGACTGGCAACAGTAAAAAAAAGCTCAGCAAGACAATACTTTTTAAAGGGTTCTAGCCTAGATTCAATTATTATATTATATCATATATTGTGTGAAATTATATATTGTGTCAATTGCACTGCATAGATGTGAAAATGTTATGAGCATGAGTGATCATTTCTCAGAAGCTCCGGACGCCACTTCCTGCTTGCTACGCTTGCCACTGTGCCGTGCTGTCTAGCCCCGGAACGCTTATCTGCTTTGTACTGCTAAGTATCCCAGTGACCGCGCTCACTATCACTACCTTTCACATTACATCGAATTTGGGAATTCACTCTCCCCCCCCCCCTATTTCTTGTCCCTCTCAGCTAACGCTTAGCTGGCCATGGCGTCTTGTTCGACCCTTGTTCGCTGCCCATCGTGTAATATGCTTAGCGACTCTCCAACAAATTTCAATGGCTACAATACTTGTACCAAGTGTAGGCTACTGGCAAGCTTCGATGAGACGATAACTCTACTTGAGTCGCGTCTCTTTAACACAGATTGTAATACTCCGTTAATCGAATCGAGCGAAATTCAGCATATAGATCTAACATTTACCGACACTACTCTGTCCTCTAGCTCGCCCGTGTCAACACCGCAACTCCTACCACCCGATAATTGGGTTAACGTAAAACGAGGAAGTAGGCCTAGTAGAAGACATTTAAAACCCGTACCACACCCGGATCCCATCCCAACTTCAAACCGTTTTTCTTCCCTTACTACCATCGATACTGTTGATAAAGTTCTCGTTATTGGTGATTCCTCCCTGAGGCATATTCAACTCGCAACCCCGGTACAAACAGTGAACTGTATACCGGGAGCTAGAGCAAATGACATTGAATCCCACTTAAAACGAATCGCTGGTCGGAGATTTTCTAAAATAATTATTCACACAGGCGTAAACGATGTCCGCCTACGGCAATCGGTTACTACCGAGCGAAATTTTGAATCGTTATTCGCTACCGCAACACAAATGGCAGACTCTGTAGTGTGTTCTGGCCCTATGCCTATCAACCGCGGCGACGAAATGTATAGTAGACTATCGGCACTTAATACCTGGCTAGCAGAATGGTGCTCACGCAACGACGTGGATTTCATAAATAACTGGCCTACTTTTTGGAGGAAGCCAGGGCTATTACAGAAGGATGGCATCCACCCCTCTAAAGAGGGTGCTAGCCTCCTTTCTCAAAACTTAAAACACCACCTAGTCCAAACGTACTTCTGACAACCAATAACTAGAACTAGAAGGCAGACCTATTACCCCACACTAACTCCTGCTGCACCAGTACATTCTCTGCCCATATTACACCACATACAAACGGTATGTATACCCAGAATATATAAGCCCAGCGCAACTCCCACTAGAAGAAGCATTAATCAGGATAACCTAATAAAGATACAAACCTTATCAGCACAAAATGAAACTTGCACAATATTAAAGCTGGGCCTTATTAACATTCGGTCCCTAACATCAAAAGGTGCACTTATCAATGAGTTGATAACAGACAACAACATCCAAATACTTTTCCTAACTGAAACCTGGCTAAAACCAGATGAATTCATAGCCTTAAATGAATCTACCCCTCCAAGCCATGTTAACTGCCACATCCCCCGCAGCACTGGACGTGGAGGTGGAGTTGCTACAATTTCCCTCGCTAATCTATGCATTTCCCCAAGACCTAAATTTAAATTTGCATCATTTGAAGTCCTCGTACTTCATCTTATGCATCCCAACTCAAAAGCCACTAATCCGGTCACTCTTGTGACACTATATAGACCACCAGGTCCCTACACTGAATTCTTATCCGAATTTTCCGATTTCCTATCCACCCTGATTGTTAATTCGGATAAAATCCTGATAGTGGGAGATTTTAATATCCACATGGATAATGAAAATAATAGCCTTACAATTGCATTCCAATCACTGATAGACTCTATCGGGTTCTCACAGCATGTAAACACACCAACTCACTACCATAATCACACCATTGACCTTGTATTAACACATGGCCTAGAAATTGACCGCCCTATAGCTCTACCCCAAAATACTACCCTCTCGGACCACCACCTAATTACATTTAATATGAAATTAGAACTCCGTCCAACATCGGAAATTACACACTTCTACAGCCGTTGTCTATCCGACAGGACTACTGCGGAATTTATATCAAAACTACCCGTCGCCCTCACTTCAGCTCCTACCGCTGGCAAAGTAAATGGCATATGCACTTCCCCACCTTATATCGACCTATTTACTGAAGGCGTCACGCATGCGTTGCATTCAACCCTCGACGCTGTTGCACCACTGAAAAAGAGATTAAGAAAACTGAAAAAACTAGCCCCATGGTACACTGATCAGACTCGTGCACTCAAACGAACCACACGAAAACTAGAAAAAAAATGGTACTCCACCAAACTTGAGGTATTTCTCATGGCGTGGAAGGATAGTCTCCTAAGATATAAACGTGTACTCTCTGAGGCGAAATCAGCTTACTATTCTTCATTGATTGATAGTAATAAAAACAACCCAAAGTTCTTATTTAACACTATTTCTAGGCTAACAAAAAACCACAACACAATCGAACATTCGGTTCCCATCATCTTTAGTGGTAATGATTTCATGACCTTTTTCAATAATAAAATCCTTAAAATAAGAGAACAAATCCAAAGCTTTCTCCCCCTCTGTGACCCTACACCCCTTCCAACATGCGCCAAGGTAACACCACTTCAACCGGGTGCTATCCTTGAATTCTTCGCACCCACCGACCTCCCTGAATTAAACTCCCTGATCCTCTCATCTAAATCATCAACGTGCCTACTAGATCCTATCCCCACAAAATTACTTAAACATGCACTTCCCTTACTAAGTGAGACATTGCTCAATGTAATGAATAACTCACTTATCTCAGGCTACGTCCCACAATCTTTCAAAATAGCAGTGATAAAACCATCTCTTAAAAAACCTAACCTTGATCCCGATAATCTCGCTAACTATAGACCCATATCTAACCTTCCTTTTCTGTCAAAAATACTTGAAAAACTAGTTGCTAAGCGACTTACTTCTTTTCTACATCAAAATAAAATTGAAGAAACCCTCCAATCCGGTTTTAGGGCCCACCACAGTACTGAAACGGCCTTAGTCAAAGTCTTAAATGACCTACTAATCGCATCTGATCATGGGTGCACCTCAATATTAGTTCTCCTAGACCTTAGTGCTGCTTTCGACACTATAGATCATCTGATCCTGTTACAGAGACTTGAACATCACGTTGGCATCAAAGGTTGTGCCCTATCTTGGTTTAGATCTTACCTCTCTGATCGCCATCAATTTGTTCATGTCCATGAGAAGTCGTCAAATCACACCAGAGTAAGCTACGGTGTCCCACAAGGCTCTGTCCTTGGACCACTGCTTTTTTCCCTCTATATGCTACCCTTAGGTGCTGTCATAAGGAAACATGGCATTAACTTCCATTGCTATGCTGACGACACCCAACTCTACCTATCAATGAAACCTGATGAAATTGTACATCTACCCAAGATAGAAGCTTGCCTCCATGATGTAAAATCTTGGATGACTAGCAACTTCCTGCTCCTCAACTCTGATAAAACTGAGGTTATGCTTGTAGGCCCCGATCAACTGAGAACTACACTATCTACCCATTTACCCACACTCAATGGCTTCCCAACACCCAACACTAACATCAAAAACCTTGGTGTAACTATCAACCAAGACCTCCTACTTGACTCACACATAAAACAGATCTCAAAGACATCATTTTTTCATTTACGCAATATTGCCAAAATTAGAAAGGTCCTATCCCTCCAAGATGCAGAAAAACTAATCCACGCATTTATTACTTCCCGCCTCGATTATTGTAATGCTCTCCTGTCCGGATGCAGCATCAACACAATAAAGAGCCTCCAACTTATACAGAACGCTGCTGCTCGTACACTCACCAGAACTAAAAAATATGAACACATCTCACCGGTACTCGCTTCTTTGCACTGGCTCCCCGTTAAAAGTAGAATCGACTTCAAAGTACTCCTGCTAACATATAAAGCCCTAAACGATCTGGCTCCAAACTACCTCAAGGAATTAGTCGTCCCCTATTGCCCTCCAAGGCTGCTCCGTTCCCAGAGTGCAGGCCTCCTGGTAATTCCAAGAATATCAAAGACCACAATAGGAGGGAGAGCATTTAGCTACCAAGCCCCTCTCCTCTGGAACAATCTCCCTGCCTCCATCAGAGCTGCAGACACCGTGCCTATATTCAAATCAAGACTTAAGACATTCCTCTTTAGTGCATCATATAGCCAAAAGTAACCGCGCCAACAAACCAATCACCTGCTGTACCAGCCACCCAGACATATCCGAACACAAATTCAAATATTACTTGCATTTAGTACCGCAACATCAAATGTGTTTACTGTTTGCCGAGTGGATGCATGTACGGCCCCGGCAAACAGATCACAACAAAAAACAAATTAAATTACTACTTGTAATTTAGTACCGCAACATCATATGTGTTTCCTGTTTGCCGAGTGGATGCATGTACGGCCCCGGCAAACAGATCACAACAAAAAACAAATTAAATTACTACTTGTAATTTAGTACCGCAACATCAAATGTGTTTCCTGTTTGCCGAGTGGATGCATGTACGGCCCCGGCAAACAGATCACAACAAAAAACAAATTAAATTCCTACTTGTAATTTAGTACCGCAACATCAAATGTGTTTCCTGTTTGCCGAGTGGATGCATGTACGGCCCCGGCAAACAGATCACAACAAAAAACAAAATGGTCAATGCCAGAAAAACTAAACATATCTAAGTATTGCAATATGCAACAGGCAAACCGACACACAGATGACATGTCCCTGGTTGGTGAAATGATTCATCTGTGTGTTTATTCGTGCTGATTCCCGACTAACAGACCTGCAGACTGATTCGTCATTTCCTGTTTGTTAGATGGATCAGGAGGAGCCTCCTGGGCCTGATTACTCCCCTCCTCAGCCCGCCCCGAAACGCCCCTGCAGACCGGCTCCAGAGCAACACCAGCATCGCCCACGCCGCCCTGCTCCCCATCCTGGGCCCTCAACTCAGTCATCATCCCCTTGACGACTTCTCCCGCTGGATGTGACGACCCCCACCCTGGTCATCGGCAGCTCCATGGTCCGAGATGTCCACACCCCCCCCTTCAACAAGCGGCCCCTGCAAGGTCCACTGCCTCCCCGGAGCCAGACGTGTTCCAATCGCTGATGGATGTGGAACTTTCCCTCCCCACCCCCACCACTCTGCACGTAGTCTCTCTACCTGGTCTACCTAGAGAAACCCTCGGCCAACCGCACCCACTGCCACTGCATTGCCGTACACCTACTCTACCCAATACCCTATGCTAGCATTTATGTACAATATACATTATTGCCTCCACCGAAATGTTTCTCTGTCCCTACATCCCCTACCCCTGTAACAGTAACCCTATTGCCACAGTAATCTGGTCTGTATCATGTATTTACCACCAGATGTATGTACACATATGTCCAGTGACCAAATGCTGGCTGTGTATTGCCCCTGTTGCTTCCTTTCCCCTTCTGCCACACTACCCTTCCCCTTCCCCCCTTCCCCCTGTCCCACCTTCCTGTCTCCACCCGGCCGACCTCAAGCAGATGGGTCCCCCCTTATGTGCCGTGGTTCTGCTCAAGGTTTCTTCCTGCCTAACAGGGAGTTTTTTCTTGCCCCTGTTGCCGTTGTGCATGCACTAAGGGGGTTCAGGCTCTGGGCTCTGTTAAGCGCCGAGAGGCAATTGTATTGTTATGGCGCTATACAAATAAAATTGAATTGAATTGAATATATTATGTCAAATTGTACAAATGTACAAATATATATATATTATATAATATGAATATATACCTATACTTAAAATATATTATATTATATTATTTCACATATTATATATATCATATATATGTTATTCCATTGCACATTATACTGAGTCATTATATTATATTGTATTATATATATGCTGTTATTTATATTACAGTTCAACTATTGAGATGTGTATATTTTTACTGCTATAGAAATATATAGCTTTTTTTTGTAACGTTGATTTGTGAAATAAATGTGTATTGCCAATTGCACTGTTCAAGGTTTCTTAATGCACATACTTGAAAAGAAACTATTAAACTATGAAAAACACACTGACTGCCAGTTTCTCACTATTTGATGTATGCTCTTTCTCTTAATGATGGTCAATATGTAGTAACTAAAGAAGCACTATTTCGATAGTTTATAGAGCTTCTCAGTATTTTCAAAGTGCACGAGCTGTGCAAGAAAGGTGCGCGTTTATCATAGACCCATGCACATGAATGACTGGCGATTTAACTAGCGAGATTCAAAGTAATGTAGAGGCAAATCTTTTTCACACACTTCACGTAGAGCATAAACCCTTGAATACTCCATGAAATTGGTTGCGAAATGTAAAAGGTTATCGTGATTTGTATCCAGATAAACCGCAGCGCCTGGCAACTTGCGGTTGTTTGACACGTTTGACAGACCTCTGGCGTCAGAGAGCTCCTGTAACAATATGGCAGCGACACGTTTCGCCGAGGCAACGGGCTGAAGCAGTGGAGGCGGCGTCTACCTATACATGTCTATGGGGGGGAGGGTCTGGGATGGGAGGAGGTTTTGAGGCCCTAATGGTATATGGCCTGCTTTCATGTAGCACTTTTCTACTAGAGCACTCACTCCTCAGACAGCTACCCATTTACAGGGCTGGGCAGTTGTTACATTGGTCGTGGGTATGAGTATATATCTTCATGTTTTAAAGGAGGGCTTGTGGGAAGTCTGTATAAAAGGTGTTGTTGGTTGTGTGGTGGCACTGCACGACGCTCACAAAAGAGTTAAGTGTTATCTCAGTAACGCCAGCACAGGTTCAGGGAAGGCTGATGATGGAGCTGAATAACTATTTGAACAACCGTTCTTCTAAAGCAAACAAGATCTCAACATCCCAATAGACAGGCACAGCGGAGGGCATCTCTTTGACAGACAGGACCCCTGAGATGACCCCTGAATCAACCCTCTAAAATCAATAAACCAACTTAAAACTTTCATACAAGCAGAGAAACCTGTATAAATAAATGTTTGTGTCTCTGGGGAATGATAAAGCTCTTGTCAAAGCCTTTTTTTTTCACCAATGTTTTTATTGATTTTTAACATGGTAAAAGTACTGTAAACAGACATACAATTGTGGTACAAGCATGTACCAGAATGACACACATATTGCATGCTGATAAAAAAACAGAAGAAGTCAAATGATTTGACATCAGGTAAGTAAAGAAAAGGGGAAAAAAATACACACATAAGTAGGGATGGGTACCGAGAACCGGTTCCAACATGGCGCCGGTTCCAGTACAACCGGTACCTACCCGGACCGAAATGCAATGCAAACTTCGGTGCTTCCTTTCGGTGCCTGAGCCGAATGAAATTAATACAGCAACAAATCATGCAGTTGGATGAACAAAACTTCCGTTAAATGTTGTCTTACGTATAAACAGGAATTATATCAGGCTGCAACATGAAACACAGAAGCTGGTTCCAAAACAGTACAAAACTAGCGATAGCTAACGAGCAGTAACGTTAGTGGCGTAGATCTGTCTGAGTACGATCTGTATGAATACTTTTTTGGGTTGCTAGCAGATTTCCTAAATGTAAACTTTGGCCTGTGTCGCTCACGCTCATTGGTGATTACATAGCAACAGTCTAATGACAGCGAAGAGCAGGCAGCATTTCACAGAGCAAGCACCAGAGCTTGCCATCAATATTACAGAGAAAATACCGAAAGGTAAACGGTCAAAAGTGTGGTTGTATTTTGCACAAAAAGATTCAAACAATGCGACGTGCAGCAAATGCAACAAAAGCATTTAGTGTAAAGGGAGGAGCAAAGGCAGATCAGAAATCGCAGACTGAAGACTAAACAGAGATGCCAGCAGCTCTAAAGCTAATCTCTTAAACGTAATCAGTGGGTTCAAATAACAAGTGTAAGGATAAACAAGATAGAAAAGATAGTTATAAGCAAATCAGAAAATGTTGAAATTTGATTAAATAAATGCAAACAAAATAATACATTTTTGACTCTGAATGCAAATATGCTCATATTTCTGCAAAATAATTACTGAAGTTTGAAGTTGTAGTGTGTGTACAGAGTGTGTTTTGTATTTATTTATATTTATTTAAGTATACTGTAAACTGTTGTTAACAGTTAATATATTGTTCATAGTTTGAATTTAAAATGGGCAAAAATTAGTCACCGGTATCGTTTTCAAAGTAACGGTTAAGCAACGTAATCGGAAAAAAAAAACAATACCCATCCCTACACATAAGCCTCTCGCAAGATCTTACTGGTTTTAACACACCTTCTCCATTAAGTGTCATCCTGTTGTTACGACCCAGCCTGGTCTGCCCCGCCCCCTGTTACCAGTGCTCTCTATTATCTACAGCTGAGGTAGCAGAGTCTGCGCAGGTGTGAGGAATCAGGCCTTGATGAACTGCACCATAAGAAGGTCTTGGTGCAGAGTGCAGGAGGCTCCCTCTCCTCGACGTGTTGTTATGTTTGGTTGTTTAACATGTGCATCTTACTGAGAAACCCGCTCCATCACTACCCCTTGCCTTAAACTGTATATCAATTCCTAAAATAAAAGTTTTAGACAGCGTCTCTCCTCAGGAGAAGCAAAACATTCCGTAATGTTTTAGCTAGACCTCAGATATGAACGTGTTCACCGTTCAAATCATTATTTGTCATTAAGTTGCGTTCAGTTTATCGTTCTCATAAAAATGAACGTGTTCAATGACCGCATTCTTTTGAACTTGTTCATGCACAAAACTGGCAGTAAGTCACTTTGGGAAAAAGTTTTAAGGAACTCCTGTAGAAAATAATCCCATAGCCACCCTATCCTGACCCATCTCTGCGTCAGACAATATCAAGCATCGAGACCAAAATGTGTAAAGGCTTAAGAGTAATATGGCAGAAAGATGTTGGTATGTAAATCAATAATGAGGTTTGGCAGGGTTTTATTTCTTATGTGGGAAGGGCTAAAAGAGATACTAGAAATAAATTCATCCATTATAAAATTGTTCATAGATACTATTTTAGTCCTGATAAGTTGTTTAAATTGGGTCTAACTAAGGACAACAAATCTTTGAAGTGTAACAAAGAAATAGGTTCATTCCTCTATGCTATGTGGGATTGTTCCTTAGTTTTGCCTTTTTGGAAGACAGTACTGCAAAAGTTGGAAAGCTGGCTCGGACAACCCCTGCCCAAATCGGTTATGTCTCTTATTAGAGGTCTTAAATGCCACCAGGCCTGGCTAAAGCAGTGGTTAGAGTGATAATAACAGCTTTTATGGTAGCAGCCATAATTATTCTACTTGAGTGGATGAGTCCACACAGACCAGATGTTACAGAGTGGCTCAAGCTCATGACAGAGATAGCCTCTTTTGAACTCATGAAGGGTAGATAGATAGATAGATAGATAGATAGATAGATAGATAAATACTTTATTCATCCCGTGGGGAAATTCTGGGATCTTGCAGCTCTCACATATTTACAATAATTACAAACAATATATACAGACATTACAAACAATACAATTCAGCGATGTACAGTGAAGGATAAAGGATGTAAGGTGAAAAGTGCATAATGATTAAAGTTTAATGGCAGCTGGGACGAATGACCCCCTATGTCGCTCAGTCCTTGATCTTATCGTGTTGAGCCGCCCGCTACAATGATTCAAGCAAAACCAGCCAAGCATGATTGCATTTCGTCTCCAGTATTGTTACAAACACTTAGAAGGGATGCGGGACTTTATAATGGAGAGGGGTGTATATTTAGTACACTTAATGTATATTTGTTAGTGGAATTCATGGATCTGGGGTGCTGCAAGGGTTAACATGGGCTGCCGTTAAGGTTTTGTTTTGTTTGTTTTGTGTCTTTTTTGTTTGCTTGTTTGTTTGTTGGTTTTTTGGTTTCCCCTTTAAAATGTGAGATGTTTTGTAACATATTTGTGTACATTCTATGTACTTTATATGTAATTGCAACTTGAAAAACGAATAAAAAACTTAAATGACAAAATAAGAATATAAATTATCTTCAACCTTTTATAAAAATAAAGCTATTTTTATAATTATATACTGGTGGTACTTCTGTGTCCTGGGCATTCATACATTTAACACTCGGCAGTCCATATCCCTCATGCGGGATATTATTATTATTTTTTTGTCAAAGGGGCTGATAGATATTATTTCCAAACACTGTTAATGACTTAAGAATATAATTATCAAGTGCCTTGTATTAATATATTCCTTGTATGAATCATGTGCTTATGAAAGCAGGAGCATGCATGACTTTTCTCTGTGTGTGTGTAACTAAGATTGTTAGGTGCCACTCAGTGTGGACACATGTGTCCAATTTCCAATTTCAGTCCGATTTAAATTGGAGATTGGACACATGTGTCTCCCCAAATCTAGATTCATTGTGTCCGACTTGAGTCCGACTGGACTCCGATGTAAACCCCTGGATACACGATTCGATTCCCCTGGTAATTGGACTGGACGTGCATGTGTCTCTCGAATCTAGATTCAAATTATACAACAACAACTTTTGCACGTGCTTGAGATCGTGCCCACAGACATATACATACTATGATATGATAATCGCTGCTAGACGCTCAGTTCTTGTGCTCCCTCTCATTCACGTTGAAATACTGAAACCGAAACTGAAACTTTGAAACTGGAACGCAGCTGTTTGGGACAGAACGCGCTAATTCAGTGAACAAATTCATATTACTTTTCAACCAGTTGTTAGTCATGTAATCCATTCATATCGATGTGAATCAATCAATACTAATACAACTTTAACTGTGGTGTGTTTTTGTTTCATTTCACAACGTATTTACTGTATTATCAACGGTAGCAGATGTAAACATTCCGCATTTGATTTGAACTGATGCGGCCAAGATCTAGATGTCACTGCCATGTGCTTTGAGATAGAGCCGTTAACCCCCCATGGAGACCCCATGGAGAGAATCGGATGGGATCGGAGTGCTGCCATCATGTGCCCGCACTGAGTTAGTCTGCATACGGACAAGAGCATGTTTAGACCAGAGGAGACAAGGAGGGTCGAACTGTGCTTCTTCCAACCTTGTGCAAAACTGCCATCCTTGTAAGACAGCGAGCCTCAGACGTGAGAAATCCACCATGTGGTTCCCTGCTGAAAGCTAAACTTGTGCGATGGGTTTATCATCGCCTTCACTTTCAGCCTTGTGCTGGGAAGGGAGCCCAATTGCAATTGTTGTTGTTGTTTGTCTAATAAATATACTTTCATGCAGCTCCGGAGTCCTGAGGTAACTAGGGTGAATTTGCACCTATCAGGGGCCATACGGGGCCATACGGCTGACAGTTATTCTTAGTTCCCCCTGTCTTTCTCTTGTTCTTCCCCATTTTGGACTTCTCTTCTGTCCTTTATAACCCCAAGTTGCTTTTGTGTTTCACCCCATGTTTCCCCCTGTTAACCCTGTACGTGCTGGTTCATTAAACTTCCTTCTACGTGCCATCTTGGTGTCGTCTGCCATTCTGTGACAACATCAGTACAGGCTTTAGTAAATGTCTTGTGTTGCTCCTTCTTTAAGGATAAACTAATTCTCTAACACTCAATTCAATTGTGTCACCATGTTGCTGAACCAAGGTGTTTAATGTTAACTAGATGTAAACTAAAATGTTCAAATGTTAATTTGCCAATGATATTTAATAAAGACATGCAGGACAGTCCAGCAGCCTCCGTAGCGGGCGGCTCAACACGCTACGTTCACGGACTGAGCGACATAGTAGGTCCTTTGTCCCAGCTGCCATTAAACTTTAACTATGCACTATATCCTACATCCTACACTGTACATAGCTGAATTGTTGTTTGTTTGTTTTGTATCATATTGTCTGTACATATTGTTTATAATTATTGTAAATATGAGAGAGCTGCAAAATACCTGAATTTCCCATCGGGATTAATTAAGTATTTATCTTTCTATCTATCTAAACAATTAATGTATGAGTATGGCCAGTGCTGTAATTCAGAAAACTGCAAAACATTTGATGAAATAAAAGTAAATTACTAAACTTGCACTGTCTGTAGGATTGCTCTCCAGTTGTACAGGAACTAACATTATGTTTCCTATTTACAATGAGGAATTTGAAAAAGAACGGTTGGCAGCTGAATATGATTAAACAATGTTTTGTCTTACAATAAGTTGAGGGTTTGTCACCTGACATCTTCCTCTATCAGTTTTTTTTTTTTACACTAACACAAAGAGAACAACCTACCCAAGAATATAATGTCATGTTTTAAAGGAGGGCTTGTGGGCAGGCTGTATAAAAGATGCTATTGGGTTGTGTGGTGGCGCTGCACGGCGCTCACAAAAGAGTTTAGGGTTTTTCTCAGTAACCCAGCACAGGTCAGAGAAGACTGATGGAGATGAATGTCTATGAGGAAAATGGTCCTTCTAACACAAACCAGTTCTCAACATCCAAACAGCCTGGCAAAAAAGAGGGAATCTCTGTGACAGACAAGACCCCTGAGATGACCCCTGGGATGGCCCCTGGATCTCAACCCTCTGGTAAAAAAAACTATCTTACAACTGTGGTACTTGTAATAGTTGGTGGATTAACTCATGAATGTAGGATTAGCCTCACTATAAATGATACAGAAATAGTTGACTGTTGAGAGGTGGACAGCCAGGTTGTAAATTCGATTATTTGACTTATCCCAGGTAATGGGACTGGTGCCAAACGTGTGTTGCACGCCTGTACTCGAATGAGAGCGGAACAATCTATGACCTCTATCGCTAGGATAGAGGTGCTCCTGGGTCTCATAGTGTGTTTAGGCTACTTTTAGGCTCGGCATTTCAGGGGGGAGAAAACTGACAATAAGAAAAGCATATACAAGTATAGGAAATACAATACGTTTAATAAATATAATGATTAAATAATGATAATAACAAAAAGACAATAATACAAATATCACAAAAGAAAATATAGCTCTATTAAAGTATCAAATAAAATACAATTAAAAAGTCCAAACTAAACAAATAGTCTCTGTGTGTAATGGTGTGGGGTAATCAGTGTATGTGTAGCTAAGCTGGTTTCAGTCCGGATCCTCAGTGTTCTTCTGGGTTAGCTCGCCATCCAACATTCCAAGTGTTTTATATTCAAATGACTTATACATTACTAATAACAATAATAATAAGAACCTCAGAGTGCCTACCTTAGAAACTAACTATAATAATACAATACAAAAAAAATAATGGTTAACATAAGCATAATAACAAAAACTTAGTGGTGCTAGATTTAACACAAGGCCAAAAATGCCTTCCTGAATGAAAATGTTTTTAGTCCAGCGTCTGCGTTGCCCTTAGGTGGTCAGGGAGGCTGTTCCATAAGCGTGGCGCTGCCGAGTCAAAGGCCAGGTCAGAGAAAGGGTTCCGATCTCTCTCACACATGCACAGACTACTGTGCGCGAGCCTCGGAACATTCCACTCCAACGTCTCCTGTTTCCGAGAGTCCGTTATATTAACATTAGCCTACTATCAAATTAATTCCCAGTTCAATAATAACACCTTTATACATTCGCCAATTCCCCTATCAAAAGCCATTTAACTCCCGATTCAATAATAACACTTATATTTTCTTTAACATACACAAATATCATTCTACATTTAACAATAGTAGGCTAGCCTACACAAACATTAACATACATTTTCCGATTGGTTTTAATTATGCAAATTATCTAAATCAAACGGTCAGTTGAATTAGGCTACTCACCGGAGAACCAATGCAAGATAAAAAAAAACAGTCAAGGAAAACAAAATATTGTAAGTTATTTAAAAAAAAAAAAAAATGACTAAGGGAAAATCGTTTTAAAAGTTAAAAGAGGGTTTAATTAAGGAGCAGAAATCAAACAGGGTGATTCACAGGTAGGCTATCATAATCCCGTCGGGATTTATTTTTGGATAATGACCTCCGGAAAATACATTATCCTTTACTTATTACACAATATTGTCCGGAGGTCATTATCCAAAAATAAATCCCGGGAGGGGTGTTGTTTCGTCCTGAAGGGATTTCATTTTGGATAATTACCGACGGACAATACATAATATTGTGATCATATGATCATATGGCATTGGATCATAAATGCTTTGAAAACACAGATCTTGGTTTTTGGGGTTGATAATGTACAGTAATTATTATATCAACTCATGATGAAGTTCGCACAAAGAATATGCGCTTGCCCTGCTGTTAGTAACATGTGTTCCAGCTAATGGAAATGCAAGATCCACACTTCAAGGTCACTTAAATTCCTCTCTTTGGTGAGATGGTTCTTAATCTCTCAGTCACAGCTCTTACCAAAAACTCTTGACTCTGTGACTTCATCAAATGAAAGATCCCGTCCACTGAGCAGGGCCTCGTTTCCCGATAACGATGTATCTTAACGGCCTACGTGGATTTTCGCGACATCGTACACTAAGTAGCACTTTGTATTTACGTGCGTTTCCCAACCATCAACTTAAAGTCAGGTGCACGAGCGCAACGTGCACGAGTTCTTAAGTAGCTCTTAGGAGCTGTTTACGTCAGGTTAACCTGTTTACGTTAATTGCTGTGAAATTAGCTAGCCTATGTTTGCATCGAACGTGCAATGTGCACTAAATTCGGGGCGGGGATAGTAACGCCATCTCCAGCAGAGAAGCCTATTTAAACTGTGTTCCCATTGTAAGGACATTTATTACGATCTGTCTGAGAGTGGGCTGTCAAAGCTAGCATCATCAAAGTCATACAGTACAGTAGGCTACATACATTCAATAAAATTAACCTACATTTGAGTCCAACTGCATGACCATTCTTGCCCTACACTTACCCTTACAATAAAGAAGTGATCCTATTTCAACCATAACTTCATTTTAAATAATGTCTTTCTTTATGACATTTAGTTTATAGTTTAGACAGCAACGTTGACATCTACAGTATATTCAACTGCATCCACTACATAATCTCAAACTTTATTTGTTGGTAACTCTCCAAAAAGGCTACCATTAACACATTTCTTAATGAAAAGGAAACATGCATCACAATAATACTTCAGTGTAACCTGTACCTATGTGGAGTGCAAATATGTCTTGCCATTACACTACCCAACAGCCCTACGTCTGCTAACACTACAGAATGCATAATTCCTACGGGCAATGCACTAGTTTTGTATAGCCTAATCTTTATTTTCAAATACTCAATATTCTTTATTTCTATTTTGATGGGAATAGGCAGGTGAAACAATAACATTCTCATGATGTGCTATACACAGAAACATCGTTTGGATTTCTTCTACATAATATACAACCATCTAGCTAGAAGCTACCATATAAGCCAATGGAGTGGTGGCATAAGCGCTAAATGTGCCATCAAACTACTGTTTGAAAGCTTCAGTCAAGACCTAAATACTCTGCATTGGTCGCGTAGCACATTTCCGATCAAACCGAGTCATTATAAACATATAAAAAGTTGTGTAGATAGCTTTATTCATGTAAAATATTCCTCGCTTCAAGTAGCCATGTTTTTTTTTTTTAATTCCCGTTTCTTCCGAACGACGGTCGAACGACGCCCCTGGTGGATTAAATCGCTAAGTGTGAAGTTACTACTGGTCCTGACCACACGTGGAATTCTTCTCAGCGAAAGAGACACTTAAGCTAAGTGTGGCGTTGGGAAACCCGTCTGCAACGTAGGAATCCTCTTACGAGCGATTTCAAGTGCTTCTTAGGCTAAGTGCGCGTTCGGGAAACGAGGCCCTGGTCTAATGCTACATAGGTTCCTTTTTGTTTTTTAATATCTTGGTTACACTTCTCACCAGTGACTCTTTCTGTGTTTGGCATGTGTGCATTATATAGGAGATTTGACCAACGCAACTTAAAGTAGGCACACGCACGCACGCACACGCACACACAGACACACACAGACACACACACACACACACACACACACACACACTCCACTTTCTCCCTCATATAGAAACAAAGGACAGTATTGTACTTTTGACAGTACATTACATGATCAATTGAGCTAAAAGAACCCTTCAGAATTCTATTGTTATACAGTCCTCCCAGGATTTAGCCTTTTTTGAGATAGTTGCGGGTTAAAATTCCTGATTTCGCAGGAGCTTTTCCAAAAAGTTGCAGTTTTTTTTTTAGGTGTTTGTTGCAATGAAATTGCAGGAGCAAATGAAAGTTGCGATTAAAAGTTGTGAATTTCCCTCTTTATAATTATAATTAAGTTATTTGTTGAAAAATAAGTGATTAATAAACAAACATTCATTAAAGAACAAAACCATTGAGCAATGGTTCTCTAAATATCCTTACCAACATGCCAAACAAAAGATTACCAGGACTTCAAAAATTCAGCAAAATAGGCTTTACTTATCCACAACGAAATGCATCACGGACGTGCGGTCAGGGGAGACAGAGCCTCACCTGTCATCATGAAAAGTAAAAAAAAAAAAATATGATGAAAATAATTTTGAGCATTTTTATAATGCCGTTCAAACAGACAGGAGACAGCGTGGCGAGCTGTGCCTCAACTCAGATTGCCCAATCCCTCACAAACTTGGTAGAGCGCATACGTAGACCCTATTTAATCTTGCTAATCTGACATAACCGCAATGAAAAAGCACGGAGGGGTGGCAAACAGTACCTCTGCCTAAATGAAGGGAGCATGCGAGAGCCCACTGGTCAGTCCAATTTCAAGTTATCCATTCTTCAACACTAGCTGCTAACTTATTTTCAAACAGAAAGTAACGTTAAATCTCCATGGAAACATCTCTCGAGGGTTTGGGAAATAATCAGATGTATTGCTTCCTTCATTATTCACAGAAAAATATATATATATTGTATTACATTTCATAGATTTATTTCCAGACTCTGTATTAAAAGAGCAAAACACACCTCCCGGAAAATAATACAAATTGAAGACAGATATATTTAGGAATTTTTCATGCGGACATGGGCTAACATTCTGTTTCCACGTCTGGTGTAGCCCTTCTCATTGTTTACAACGGATTAGAACTCACCTAGTGTCCACACCGTGTCAGAATTTCCGCCCTTGGTGTAGCCGCGGAAGGGAGAGAGTTGTGGGAAGCTACATTGACTTTTCAAATTTGCGGTAAAGTTGCGGTGATGTGGTAAAATTGCAACGTCAGGCTGAATTCGCAGGGAATGGTTGAATTTGTGTTAATAGTTACCATCGCAAATCCTGGGGGGTCTGGTTATAGTCAAGTATGTAGTATAGTTTAAGTACGTATTTTGAACCAATATATATGATTATATTAATCACTGTATGGCTATAATAAATTAACTATCAGGTCAAATGCTGAGTGTTACCATCCACTATCCAGGTCTAATGCCACAAATGTTCCTCTTTGGTTTTAATTCTCTTGGTCACCCCTCTCACCAGTCACTCTTTTTGTGTTTGGCATGTGTGCATTTAGTAGAATATTTTACCAAAGCACCTTACAATTTACACATACACACACACACACACACACAGACACACACACATGCAAATACAGTACATAATCTCATACACTCATGCCCTCTCACACACATACACACTTGCTTCTGGGACGTAACTAAGCTGTTGTTTGTTCCAGGGGCTGGGAGGACCTGTTCTAGATGGACCACTATCTGTCTGGGACTGCTGTGTTTGCTGCTGCTGCTGGTAGCAACGGGACTGTGTGTCATATATGTTATACAGAAGGACCAGCACCAGGCGGGGAGAGACCAGCTTCTGACCAGTTACTTCAATCTGACAGAAGAGAGAAACAATCTGCAGACAGAGAAAGACCAGCTACTGATCGGTAACTCCAATCTCACTGTATAGACAAAACCAGCAATAGACTATAGACAGACATACTCCAATAACCGAAATCTGACAAAAGAGCAAAAACGTATTCAGAACATCTACTGACCATTTATTCTAATTTGACCAAACAGAGTGAGACAAACTACTGATCAGTTGTCTAATTTTGTTAGAGGCAGAGAGTAATACCAACCTAATCACTTAGATAAACCAGCTACCGATAGAGAGAAACCAGTTAAAAATGTACAGACCACTGCTCAATAACTCCAATCTAACTGGATAGAGAAACCAGCTACAGACAGAAACAGACCAGCTTCTGACCAGTTACTCTAATTTGACTGTAAAGAGAAACCAGCAACAGACAAAAAAAGAGAGAGCAGCTAAGACCAGTATCTCTGGGCTTGGTATAGAGAGGCAACGACTACAGACTGAGAGAGACTAACTACTGACCAGTAACCTTCATCTTTCTGCAGGGAGAAACCAGCAACAGATGGAGGAAGAGCAACTAAGGACCAATATCTCGGACCTGGCCATAGAGAGGAAACAGCTACAGACAAAAAGGGACCAGCTAAAGACAGAGAGGGACCAGCTGAGAACCAGATATTCCACCCTGACCGTGGAGAAGAAGCAACTACAGACCAAGACAGATCAACTACAGACCAGTAACTCTCAACTAACTGCAGAGAGAAACCAGCTACAGACAGAGAGGGACCAGCTACAGACAGAGAGAGACCAGCTGAGGACCAGTAATTCCAACCTGACCGTGGAGAAGAATCAACTACAGACCAAGACAGACCAACTACAGACCAGAAACTCTCAACTTACTGCAGAGAGAAACCAGCTACAGACAGAGAGGGACCAGCTACAGACAGAGAGAGACCAGCTGAGGACCAGTAATTCCAACCTGACCATGGAGAAGAAACAACTACAGACCAAGACAGACCAACTACAGACCCGTAATGCTCAACTGACAGCAGAGAGAAACCAGCTACAGACAGAGAGAGACCAGCTACAGACAGAGAGAGACCAGCTGAGGACCAGTAATTCCAACCTGACCGTGGAGAAGAATCAACTACTGACCAAGACAGACCAACTACAGACCAGTAACTCTCAACTTACTGCAGAGAGAAACCAGCTACAGACAGAGAAGGACCAGCTGAGGACCAGTAATTCCAACCTAACCGTGGAGAAGAATCAACTACTGACCAAGACAGACCAACTACAGACCAGTAACTCTCAACTTATTGCAGAGAGAAACCAGCTACAGACAGAGAGAGACCAGCTGAGGACCAGTAATTCCAACCTGACCGAGGAGAAGAATCAACTACAGAACAAGACAGACCAACTACAGACCAGTAACTCTCAACTTACTGCAGAGAGAAACCAGCTACAGACAGAGAGGGACCAGCTACAGACAGAGATGGACCAGCTACAGACAGAGAGGGACCAGCTACAGACAGAGAGGGACCAGCTGAGGACCAGTAATTCCACCCTGACCGTGGAGAAGAAGCAACTACATACCAAGACAGACCAACTACAGACCACTAACTCTCAACTTATTGCAGAGAGAAACCAGCTACAGACAGAGAGGGACCAGCTGAGGACCAGTATTTCCAACCTGACCATGGAGAAGAAACAACTACAGAACCAGAGAGATCAACTTCTGACCAAGACAGACCAACTACAGACCAGTAACGCTCAACTTACTGCAGAGAGAAACCAGCTACAGACAGAGAGGGACCAGCTACAGACAGAGAGGGACCAGCTGAGGACCAGTAATTCTAACCTGACCGTGGAGAAGAATCAACTACTGACCAAGACAGACCAACTACAGACCAGTAACTCTCAACTTATTGCAGAAAGAAACCAGCTACAGACAGAGAGGGACCAGTTACAGACAGAGAGGGACCAGCTGATGACCAGTTATTCCACCCTGACTGTGGAGAAAAATCAACTACAGACCAAGACAGACCAACTACAGACCAGTAACTCTCAACTTATTGCAGAAAGAAACCAGCTACAGACAGAGAGGGACCAGTTACAGACAGAGAGGGACCAGCTGAGGACCAGTTATTCCACCCTGACTGTGGAGAAGAATCAACTACAGAACCAGAGGGATCAACTTCTGACCAAGACAGACCAACTACAGACCAGTAACGCTCAACTTACTGCAGAGAGAAACCAGCTACGGACGGAGAGGGACCAGCTGAGGACCAGTAATTCCAACCTGGCTGTGGTGAATCAACAACTACAGACCAGTAACTCTCATCTTACTGCAGAGAGAAACCAGCTACAGACAGAGAGAGACCAGCTGAGGACCAAATTATTGCTGCAACGGTGCCCTCCGTGCCCTGGGTGCCCTCCGTGCCCTTCGTGCCCTACGTGCTATAGAATAGCATGCAGATGTTAGTAGAAGGTAGGATGCGCAAACTGTTTTTCTTTCTCGTGTCAAATAGAGTCATTATGCTGTTTTCCCAATGAGACAAATATGGCAACTAGAGTGATTATGCTGTGTTCCCAATGACACAAATATGGCAACTAGAGTCATTATGCTGTGTTCCCAATGAGACAAATATGGCAACTAGAGTCATTATGCTGTGTTCCCAATGAGACAAATATGGCAACTAGAGTCATTATGCTGTGTTCCCAATGACACAAATATGGCAACTAGAGTCATTATGCTGTGTTCCCAATGACACAAATAGGCAACTATCAGAAGTGTTCTCCCAGAGGGGGATGGATTAACTACTGATTTGATTGATGGTAACTGATTTGGTTGCATTTGTTTTGAGTTTATAATGTGTTTTCCATTAAAGTTGTCCTTACATCCCACAGCTGTTCACAAGTCCAACTCACAACAATCTCTAATTTGCATAACATAGCTGATGGAAGCGCACACACTTACATATGATGGAAACCCAGCTTGAGTCATCAGTTGGGCTGTGCCCCTAATTAACCCTGTTCAATGTTCTCTAATGAAACTGCCTTGCCAGTTAGACTGTTCCCAGTGTTTCCAGTTAACAAGTTTTTATTTTATCAGGGACTAATACTGCACAAGAGTCTGTTAATATTAAAAATGTCTTGCCTTTGTTCCAGGTACTGGGTGCCTGGGCAGCCCAACAGAGACTCGGAGAGTGGTGTATCTGAGCCATGCAAATCCCAAGACTACTTGGCTTGACTACACAAGTGGCACCAAGCATTATTACATGTGTGAAGAAAAACATCCAGCACTTTTAGCGTAGGCCACTAGATTATCATGGGATTCAAATGCATGACTCAGGTGAATGTCTTTTTCAGTACAGGGATTTTTTTAGCATTGTCTTCTAGTGTTCCAAATATATAACTGAATAACATGCTTTAAAAATCGCTATCTTTGCATCCTATCTTTTGAGTAAGTTAAGTTATCTTTATTTGTCACTCATACACTCTTTTAGTGAGCAGTGAGATTCAACCTCTGCATTTAACACGTCCTCTGTATTTGACATTACTAAGGAGAAGTGAGCACACACACACACACACTAGGAGCAGTGAGCACACACACATACAGAGCATTGAGCACACACACACACACACACACAGTAGGAGCAGTGAACACACACACACACACACACACACACACACACTGTAGGAGCAGTGAGCACACACACACACAGTAGGAGCAGTGAGCACACACACACACAGTAGGAGCAGTGAGCATACACACACACTATGAGCAGTGAGCAAACACATATTATGAGCAGGGAGCACACACACATGACGAGCAGTAAGCACACACACACACACACACACACACACACACACACACACACACACACACACACACACACACACACACACACACATGAGGAGCAGTAAGCACACACACACGAGGAGCAGTAAGCACACACACACACACACACACACACATGAGGACCAGTGAGCAGTGGGCAGCAGCAGCAGTGCCTTGCCCAGGGAGTTGGGGGTGTCTGGCTCTAGATGTGGATGTTGAGGGAAGGGAAACTAATTCAATTCCATGTGTGCAAATGAGAATATTATACATGGGAAGTCTTTTTTCAGTTCTCAGCCTTGTACTTAAACTGCTTCATGCTCATTATTTGATTCAATAAAAGCATCTGTGTTAAAACTCACTTTGCAGTTGGGGAATCTTTTCTTGGGTGTAAGCACATTGATTGCTTTATGAGTCAACAATTCCCTCTCAAGATACGATTGAAGTAGCCTTTGAGAGGAAGAAGCTAAATTATACTGAACTGGTAGTGGAAGTGAAGGATCGAGGTTGGCAAGCACACAAAAGACCTGTGGAGATTAAGGTGTTAGAGGCTTTGTAGCTAAATCAACCACAACATATCTGTTGACTTTTGGTTTTAGAGGGCAGTCACTCAAGGGAGCTTTAAAGGCGTGTCTAAGGCTTCTGAAAGGGCAAGCCAGTGGTTGTGACACTCTTGAGGTCGGGAACAAACACTGAGATATGTGAAATCTTGGGATGTACAGTATCTTGAGGTGTATCTGTTGTTGTCTGTGGCAGTGGCATCTGTCCTTCACCATCATGAGTATGGAGGGGGATATGTTTGGGATGGGAGGAGATTCTGTGGGGCCCAATGGTAAATGGACTGCCAGTGTTGCCTCTGAACGCGTTATTTTTTTTCAATATATATTTTTTATTTTCCTTCTTGTTATGGACTGAACATAGCACATATTTACAAAACAGCAATCACGGTCATGAATATAAAGTAGTTCGATACAGAGTTTATAAAATAAAAAAAGAAACATCCAAAAGAAAACATTGATCAGGTTTACAGTATTAGGAGTCAGTCATGGCCCTTTATGTACAACAGTACCAGGTCCCAGATCTTATTATAGTATTTTAATGTATCATTGTTGTGATATCTGATCTTTTCGAGGCTAAGTACATTCTCCATTTCTCTTAGCCACATTTCATAACTTGGTGCTGAGTCACTTTTCCACATAAGCAACATTTTTGTTTTTGCCACAACCATACCTAAAGAAACAGCTTGAGCTTCATATGTATTAGCCAAAAGTAGAGCCTCTGTCCCTCCTAAGATCACAACCGATGGACCTGGTTTCAAATTCTTCTTGAAGGCTATAGAGAACCATTGGAAGATATCAAACCAGTAAGATGACAACTTTGTACAAGACCAAAGAGTATGAGCAAGTGTTCCTTCAGAAATCTTACATCTGTCACAAAGTGGGGATGTGGATGGGTCAAACGTATGTATCTTGGTCCTGCAATAGTACAACCGGTGTAATGTCTTAAACTGTATCAAGTTATGTCGGACATTAAGTGAACAATCACTTATATTTGCCAGACATGGTTCTCAGAACACCTCGCCTATCTCCTCATTTCACTAACTGGCCCATGCCTGTCTGTGAGCAGAAGAATCTTTAGGTGTACTCTCAAGCAAAGTTTGATAGAAATATGAGACCGCCCTTTCCAGAGGGGGTCAAATCTTTTGATTAAATGAGTTTCATGGCAGGGATTGTTTGGATAACTGGGCATGTGTTTTTTGGTGAATTCACGTATTTGAAAGTATCTGAACAGATTGGAAGCTGGAATTGAATACAAACTCTGGAGCTGAGCAAAAGAAGCAAAGATACCCTCTATGTATAGTGATTTTAAGTCACATGTCCCTCTCTCTTGATGCTTCACAAAAACAAAGTCGCTCATGCCAGGGGTAAAGGCATGGTCATTGCATATCCAAATAAGTACCAGGTGCTTTTACGTACCGTTTGATATGACTCCATATTTTCAGAGTGCTGGCTTTGATAGAACTGCCACTGTCGGCTGTTTGGTTTACTTTGGTTGGGCTATTCAACAGGGCTTGGAGTGAAGTGCTCCTGCATAAGGAGTGTTCCAGTGTTAACCAGGCTGGGCAATCATCTGAGTCAGCTGGAGGGCTGTTCTTCCACCAAGCTATGATGGACAGTTGAGTGGCCCAGTGAGAGTTTGAAAAGAGGAAGACCAAAGCCTTCCTCCACTTTTGGCTTACGCAGATGTTTTATGTTTAATAGCTCCATATGAAGGGTATTATTATTGAATCTAACTGCTTAAAGTATGATTGAGGTATATAGAATGGAAATAAAATCGAAATTGAGGCAGCGTAACCATCTTAATTGCATTGATCCTCCCAACTAAAGAGATAGGGAGGGATTTCCAGAAGTCAATATTTAGTTTATGTTTGTCTATCCGCTTTTGACGGCTTGATTTTAACAGGTCATTTGGATTCTTTGTCACAATAATACCAAGATATGTGAAGCAGGTATACGCTTTTTTGAAGGGTATGCTTTCAAGGAAGTCTTTACTGTATTTGTCTGTGACGGGCATCATTTCACTTTTATCAAGGTTCACAGTAAATCCAGAGAGAGACCCAAACCATTCTATTAATTGCAAGAGTGGTTGAATTGACGTCTGTGGTGAAAGATATGCAAAAGCATATTATCTGCATGCAGGGAAAGATGGTGTGTAGTTCCATTGACAGCTATAGAGGAGGTAGTGGCACTTTGTCTAATGCTGATAGCTAGCGGCTTTATGAGTATTGCAAAGAGGAATGGTGATAGGGGGCAGCCCTGTCGGGTTCCCCTATAAATTTGGATAAGTGGGGAGGCTGTTTGGTTGGTTATAACAGAGGCTGTGGGTTGAGCATATATTGTCTTCACCCATTGCCTGAACGTAGACCCAAACCCAAATTGTTCTAATGCCTCCTGCATGTAAGGCCACTCAACCTGGTCAAATGCACGCAGTGCATCTAAGGAAACAATAACTGCCTCTGCAGTGTGTTTACTATATAAGATATTAAAAAGGCGGTGCAAATTAAAATGCAGTTGTCTCCCTGGCAAAAATCCAGTCTGATCTGTGTGCACGACACTACATATATATTTCTTTAACCTGTCTGCAAGAATCTTCCCTAGAATCTCAGTTTCCGATGGTAGCAGTGAGATTGGACGCTAGGAGTAAGCTAATAGGGGATCACGATCAGGTTTTGGAATTACAGTGATGCTGGCGCTATATAATATAGGTGGAAGTACTGTAGCTTCCTACGAGTAATTAAACATACGCAACAGTAAGGGTGATAGCTCCTCCCTAATTTTTTTAAAGAAATCCATGCTGAAGCAGTTTGGGGGGCACTGTGGCTCAAACAGTAGCCCCGACCACATTCGGGCTTGACGCTCAAGGAGGTCACAGGTTCGAATCCGGCCTGATGCCATTTCTCCTGTCCACTCCCCACCTCTTCTCCCTCTCATTTCCTGTCACAATCTTCACTGCTCTGTCATTTAAAGGCATGAAAAGCCCCCCCCAAAAAAAGAAAGAAAAGAAATCCATGCTGAAGCCATCTGGCCCTGAGGCCTTGTTGCTTGGAAACGATGAAATAGCTTAATTTAGTTATATTAAGTTAAGGTCAGCATCTAGTGCACTGATTGCTTCCTCAGTAAGCTGAATTTTTCTTTGTCAACATTGCTTTGTGACATACACATGTGAGTAGAATTCCCTAGATCTGTCATTTATCATTTTGGGGTTAGTTAGTATAGTATAGTATAGTATAGTAGTATATTAATTTGAAATATAGCCCTGGAGGACTGCATTTGTCTTAGTTGCCTGGCAAGTAAGTTGTGTGGTTTCTCCCCAAGTTCAAAGTGTTTCTATCTCATGTGTGTCAGTAACTTGATAACATCTTTTGAAAGCAGGTCATTATACTCATATCTCAGAGCCACAATCCTGTTTAGCAATCCAGCGTCGGGGGCAATCTTGTAACTATTTTCTAGATTTCTAGACTGTTTTGTATTTCAACTAACTTACTTCTTGTACGCTTTCTTTCAGTAGTCTCATATGATATTATATCCCCCCTTATAACCGCCTTCAGGGCTTCCCATAGAGTGGAGTCCTGAACATCTCCATTTACATTTGTACCAATGTACACTGAAGTTTTCTCAGTTATGTATTTCGATTCCCTGAATCATGTTGAAGATCTACTGAAATAGGGGAATGATCTGATATAATAATGTTTTGATAACGAGAGCCAGAGACAGTGGAGAGTAAACTGGAATCTAAAAGTAAATAATCTTTCCTTGAATGAGTTTTGTATACTGATGAGAAAAATGAGAAGTCTTTTTTTGAGGGATTAAGCAATCACCAGACATCTACAAGGTTGTAGCTCTGCATTTAGCTGTTGAGAGTCAAGCTACTTTTGGATTTATATAACTGAGGTTGTTGCCTGTCTGTCAATGGGTCCGTCGAAGTTTGGGCAATACACATTAATCAGTGTTACTGCTATTTCGTTCACTAAACCTCTAACAATTACATATCTACCGTTCTGGTTCGTAATTGTTTGCTCATGTTGATATGTAGCCTTTTTATGTATAACACTAAAAGGTCTATATCCCTCGTCCGGGATATTTTTATTTTTGAGTTTTCGTCTTAGAGACATAAAAAGAACAACCACGGAAATATTGAACCCTTTTCTAATATTATTGCTGAGGTCTTCTAGAATAGAATCATATATTCCATTTGTGCATCAATGTTTTTAGTTAAGCAAAATGTACAAAAACATCAAGGCATGTCAGACAACTTAGAAAAGTCTAAAAGGCCTTGGACCTTAGAGTGATAAGGATAGCAACCCCTCTTGCCTTGACTGAAAGATTAGACTAAAATATATTTGATGTTCATCGTTGCCTTAGAACCTTTGCGACACTTTTTTTGATGCGTTTCCTGGAGGAAGCATACAGTATATCTGCTTTAAGTGATTTCAAGTGTGCAAAAACCTTTACCCTTTTAACAGGACTGTTCATGCCCCTCACGTTCCAACTGACTAGCCCGACTGCTCCTATATTGCGCCTTTCTGGATCTTACATTACTCTGTGGTGACCTAAGTGAATACTCAAAGACCGTAACAATCACTAACATATATGTGCTAAAATTAAAACAAAATATAAAACACTACTTATTCGAGAACGGAACATTCTCTTCTACCCTCCCCATACCACCCTCCCCTGGTAAACCCCATCTTCTCAGGGTTAATGTTAGCAACGAAAAAAATCACGCTCTCACATTCTATCATATAGCAGATCCAGTAAACTTCTGGTAGCATTATGTTAAGTCAATTCAAAAGAAACCTCACATTTCAAGTATCATTGACACTCAACAAACAAGAAAAAAAGCCCTCCTGAACCACTGTCGCCCCTGAATGCATTGAAACACTGATGAGGAAAGGTGCCTGCTTGAAAACTCCAGTGGAATGCTCAGGAAAGCAGCTTTGCTGTTGTTGTTGTGGCATGCTACTCAGGTTCAATGGTTGGCCAGTTATGTTGATATGTTTAAAAGTCAACAGATATGTTGTGGTTGATTTAGGTACAAAGCCTCTTACACCTAAATCTCCACTGGTCTTTTGTGTGCTTGCCAACCTCGTTCCCTCACTTCCACTACCAGTTCGGCGTACTTTGGCTTCTTCCAATTAGATTAGATTAGATTCAACTTCATTGTCATTGCACAGAGTACAAGTACAAAGGCAATGAAATGCAGTTAGCATCTAACCAGAAGTGCAAAAGCAGAAGAGTGCAGAGTATGTGCATAATGTATAGTGGTAATATAAAATAGATGAATAGGATATATACAGTATGATACAAGATATAAATGGTATGAACAGTAAGAACATGAGCAGCAATAGTGGTGATTAGTGCAGATGTGATATACAGATATATGTAAAGTGTAGGTTAAGTACAGGTGAAGGTGGCAGTAGATGTGATAAATGAGGAAGGAGACATGATAAGATATAAATACGATGAATATGGATATGGACAACAATTTTAAATAAATAGATATAGACAAATGAACAATTTTAGTGCAAATGTTCAGTGGCTGGAGGGAGGCGTGTGGCAGTCAGGTCAGGGTAGAGGGGGGAATACAGTCACTGTAGGAAGATGTGTTAGGGAAGGGAAGAAGCTGTTCCTGAGCGTGCTGGTCCGGGAACGGATGGCCCTGTAGCACCTCGCTGAGGGGAGGAGGGAAAACAGTCTCTGGTTGGGATGGGAGCTGTACTTCTCGATGCTGGGCGCCTTCCGCAGACATCTTTTGCGCTGGACAGCCTCGATGATGGGGAGTGGGGAACCAGTGATGTGTTGGGCAGTTTTCACTAATCAATGTGCTTACACTCAAGAAATGATTCCTCAGCTGCAAAGTGAGTTTTAACACTCTAGGGATCAAGGCCTTTTAGACTTTTCTAAGATGTCTGACATGCCTTGATGTTTTTGTACATTTCCCCTAACTAAAAACATTGATGCACAAACGGTATATATGATTATATTCTAGAAGACCTCAGCAATAATATGTAAGTATTCCTTTTAATGTAAGTAAAAGGAATGTAGTAAAAAAAGGTTTAATTTAAATCAAATGGACACATACCCTTGGAAAAACCTTGTTTCAGAGGTGCTCAGACTTTGTACAAAAACACACTGTAAAGATTTATTCACAAGACTTTTTATTTCTGTATCTTGTAAACATAGGTGTTGGCTATACATATGTTAGTTTAGCATTCAGAATGTGTGTCTTGTTTCACTACTACATATTTATAATTTCAGAGTGACCTGTGAAATCTGTGTCCCCACAAATGCATATTGATCAGTTGGTGTAAACAAACTTGGGACACCTCAGTCAAAGACAAAGGCCATTACCTAATGGCCCTGAAATGTCTTTGTGGCCCACTACCCCCAGAGGATTTCTCGCCACACCATGACCCAATAGATCACTGAATCACCATTCCCTTATCATATGAATAGCTCTCATTTGCTAATGGATGGGTCCTTAGGAGCAGAAACCTCACTCAGATACTAAAATGTGCAAGACATCAATTCTATTCCCCTGACACAGTGCTTATTTATTTTAGATTTTTGAACTGTATCTATCTATAAATCCAGGAATCTCTGTGTGTCAGTCTGTCTAGGGCGTATCTCCCTGATGGTAGTTACGTTAGTTATGAGATTTCGCATGTAGCTTACGCATGTCATGAACCTGTGCATCCTTGATTTTGAAGATCTTTGAATTCATAGTTTGCGAGATATTTGTATTTTACCGTTTCCTGTAGGCACTATGGGTTATCGTTTCCCGTAGCAAGTCCCTGACCGATTGTGCACCGAAATGACGTCACAATCGAATTTATACGCTTAGCGGTATTAAAACTATCCTGCCTTCACTCAAAGTTCAGAATAGCATTGGATACAATAAGGAGGTCCGCATTCAAATTCTTCTTGGTGAACAGAAACAGACGTAAACTATCCTGCCTTCACTCAAAGTTCAGATGAGCGTTGGATACGATAAGGAGGTCCGCATTCAAATTCTTCTTGGTGAACAGATACAGACTTTTGCTCAGGTAATCTTAAGACAGTGATTGATTTTATCTATTTGTTTATTTTTAAGCTTCTTTTCTGCACTTATTCGACTTACAACTTGGCAAACTCATTTCATAAGCATGGTTGAAATGTAACTGTGATTACAGCACTTATTCATGGCATATGCAAAACGTATGAATTTTACTCTATACAACTCTCTCTCTCTCTGAATTCATAGTTCGCGAGATATTTCTATTTTATCGTTTGCGTTAGAGTATACACCGTTTGAGTATACACCGCTACAAATGGTAGCTTATTGATAAGCCTCGGAGGCTTTCAGATTGTCCATTGCTTTCCCATCTGTTGCTATGGAGTCCACGAAATACGCGCAAATCTCGCTGTAAGTTATGTTGGGCCCACGTCGTCATGTTATCCTCCCAGTCCTGCACTGAATTCGGGTGGGGGAAAGTAACGCCATCTCCAGTCAGAGTATTTAAACTATGTTCCCATTGTAAGGACATAATTAGATTACGATCTGTCTGAGAATGGGCTGTCAAAGCTAGCATCATCGAAGTCATACAGTAGCCTACAGTACAGTAGGCTACATACATTCAATAAAATGAACCTACATTTGAGTCCAACTGCATGACCATTCTTACCCTACACTTACCCTTACAATAAAGAAGTGATCCTATTTCAACCATAACTTCATTTTAAATAATTTCTTTCTTTATGACATTTAGTTTATAGTTTAGACAGCAACTTTGACATCTATATTCAACTGCATCCACTACATAATCTCAAACTTTATTTGTTGGTATATCTCCAAAAAGGCTATACAACATTAGAACATTTCTTAATGAAAAGGAAACATGCATCACAATAATACTTCGGTGTAACCTGTACCTATGTGGAGTGCAAATATGTCTTGCTATTACACTACCCAACAGCTACACCTACGTCTGCTAACACTACAGAATGCATAATTCCTACGGGCACTGCGCTAGTATATTTAAAAAGAAAAGGGTTTAATGTTTCCGTGGTCGTTCTTTTTATGTCTCTAAGACAAAAACTCGCGGAGCTTTACATTTATTTTGACAAAAAAATGGAATTATCCCGACACAGGGAAATGGTCCTTTAACACATGCTTTTATTGAATCAAAAAATTAGCTTGAAGCAGTTTGAGTATAAGGCTGGAAACTGGAAAAAAAGACTTGAAGATTTCCATGTATTATATTCTCATTTGCACACATGGAATTTAGTTAATTTCCCTTCCCATGTTCGTCATGTGTGTGTATGTGCTCACTGCTTCTAATCTGTGTGTGCATTCACTGCTCCTAGTGTGTGTGTGTGCTTACTGCTTGTCATGTGTGTGTGTGTGTGTGTGTGTGTGTGTGTGCTTACTCCTCCTAGTGTGTGTGTGTGTGTGCTCACTGCTTGTCATGTTTGTGTGTTCTCACTGCTCCTAGTGTGTGTGTGTGCTCACTGCGCCTAGTGTGTATGTGCTTACTGCTCCTAGTGTGTGTGTGTGTGCTCACTGCTCCTAGTGTGTGTGTGTGTGTGTGTGCTTACTGCTCCTAGTGTGTGTGTGTGTGCTCACTGCTTGTCATGTTTGTGTGTTCTCACTGCTCCTAGTGTGTGTGTGTGCTCCCTGCGCCTAGTGTGTGTGTGTGTGTGTGTGTGTGTGTGTGCTCACTGCTCCTAGTATGTGTGCTCACTGCTTGTCATGTGTGTGTGTTCTCACTGCTCCTAGTGTGTGTGTGCTCACTGCTCCTCATGTGTGTTTGTGTGTGTGCTCACTGCTCCTCATGTGTGTGTGTGTGTGTGTGTGGTCACTGTTCCTCATGTGTGTGCTCACTTCTCCTACTATGTGTGTATGTGTGTGTGTGTGTGCTCACTGCTCCTACTGTGTGTGTGTGTGCTCACTGCTCCTACAGTGTGTGTGTGTGTGTGTGTGTGTGTGTGTGTGTGCTCACTGCTTGTCATGTGTGTGTGTTTGCTCACTGCTCCTCATGTGTGTGTGTGCTCACTGCTTGTCATAATGTGTGTGTGCTCACTGCTCCTAAGTAAGGGATAGGTCAAAGGCAGAGGACGTGTTAAATGCAGAGGTTGAATCTCACTGCTCACTGAAAGAGTGTGTGTTTGAAAAATAAAGACAACTTAACTTACTTAAAGGATAGGATGCAAAGAAAAGCCTGTTATTCAGTTATATAAAGGAACACTAGAAGACAGTGTTCAAACATTCCCTGAACTGAAAATGACATTCAGCCTAAATCATGCCTGTGAATCCCATGAACTTCTAGTGGTACAAACATTAATAGTGCTGGATGTTTTTCTCACATATGAAATAATTTTTGTTGTCACATCGGTTGTTAGTCCAAGTAGGCTTGTGTTTAGTACGTAACACAACACAGTTCCCGTAACCGTTGGGATGCACAAGCTGCCAGTACCTGGAACAAAGGCAAGACACATGACTTAATATTAACAGGGACACAGCCCAACTGATGACTCAAGCTGGGTGTCCATCATATGCAAGTGTGTGTGCTTCCATCAGCTACATTATATGAATTAGAGATTGTTGTGAATTGGACTTGTGAACAGCTGTGGGTTCAAAACATAAACAACTTTAATTGGAAGCACGTTATAAACTCAAAACAAATTGTATTTGATGCGAATAAATTAGTTTCCATCAACAAATCAGTTACCATCAACCGAATCAATGTCCATCACCAGAATCAGTTACCATCAACCATACATTTCTGAATCAATGTATTCGATTTTATTCACATTTCAGATGTTTCCATTCAGGATTTCCAATTTAACATTCTAATTAGAGGGTTGGTTGGAAACCCGGCTGCTGTCTCATTGGGAACACAGCATAATTACTCTTGTTGCCATATTTGACACTAGAAAGCTTGTGTAATTTGTCCAAAAGAGGACAAATCTTTAGTTAGACAAATAGCTCTTCCTCTTACCCTCTACACAGCCCTGTGTTGTCCGCCCAAGTCCAGGCACGGTTGCGCCTCCTCAGGCCGATCCAACCAGCTGCATTCCACTGGTCAAAGAAGTTCTATTTGCATTAAAGTCCATTGGATTAGTATAATCACCTGGCACATGTGCCCACATACACAAACATCATGAATAAACATAAACGTTTGTATTCACACAGTGGGCTACATACAGTAGACTCTGAAGCCTGCAATTTCTTGCAGCGTGTTAAAGCATGTGCTGGCTTAAAAAGACTAGCTAACACTAAGAGCAGGTGTTCATTTCATGCACTGAGAGTTAGATTTGGATGAACTTACTGATGAAAAGAGAGCTTTCTTTTTGCCCTCTGCTTAAGTGCTAACCAGGTAGCTCGCAATCTTACCTGTTCCTCTTCTGTGTTGATGACTACCAGGTCAGCTCCAAGGGATTTGCAAACTCGTCTGCTTTCAGTCCAGCTGCGTAGCTCAGTGTTATGGATGTAGCATTTGTAGTTGAAATATTTCCATCCAGTTTCACATGGTGACTCTTGTCAGGGTAAAAGGGAAAATGCTTACTTACAAAATTGTATCTAGATCAAGACAGACCATTTACTATTTTAGCTGGCATTAGATAGTTTTGTTACCAAGATGAAGGATTCTGGCCTGTTGCTTGTCTTTGATGGCAAGAAGCTGATTCTTCTCCATGGAATAACTGGTCCTAAGCTGGTCCCTCTCTGTCTGTAGCTGGTTTCTCTCTGCAGTAAGACGAGAGTTACTGGTCTGTAGTTGGTCTGTCTTGGTCTGTAGTTGTTTCTTCTCGTCAGCCAGGTTGGAGTTACTGGTCCTCAGCTGGTCCCTCTCTGTCTGTAGCTGGTTTCTCTCTGTCTGAAGCTGGTTTCTCTCTGCAGTAAGATGAGAGTTACTGGTCTGTAGTTGGTCTGTCTGGGTCTGTAGTTGTTTCTTCTCGTCAGCCAGGTTGGAGTTACTGGTCCTCAGCTGGTCCCTCTCTGTCTGAAGCTGGTTTCTTTCTGCAGTAAGATGAGAGTTTCTGGTCTGTAGTTGGTCTATCTTGGTCTGTAGTTGTTTCTTCTCGTCAGCCAGTTTGGAGTTACTGGTCCTCAGCTGGTCCCTCTCTGTCTGAAGCTGGTTTCTCTCTGTCTGTAGCTGGTTTCTCTCTGCAGTTAGATGAGGGTTACTGGTCAGTAGATGGTCTTTTTCTGTCTTTTGCTGTTTCTCTTTACAATCCAATTAGAGTAACTGGTCATTAGCTGGTCTGTTTCTGTCAGTAGTTGGTTTCTGTAATCATTTAGATTGGAGTTACTGGGCAGTGGCTTGTACTTTATTAACTGGTTTCTCTCTATCTGTAGTTGGTTGATCTAAGTGACTAGATTGGTATTACTGGTCAGGAGCTGGTCTCTCTCTGCCTGTAACAAAGTTAGACAACTGATCAGTAGTTTGGCTCACTCTGTTTGGTGCTAGTTCACTAAATCAAACTAGAATAACTGGTAAAGAGCTGGTCTGTTTCGGTCTTAATACGATTTTTTTCTTTTGTCAGATTTGGGTTATTGGGGTCTCTCTGTCTATTGCTGGTTTTGTCTATACAGTGAGATGGGGGTTACCGATCAGTAGCTGGTCTTTCTCTGTCTGTAGATCGTTTCTCTCTTCAGTCAGATTAAAGTTACTGGTTAGTGGCTGGTCTCCCTCTGTCTGCAGCCTGTTCTTCTGTATAATGACAAACAGCCCCGTTGCTCCCAGCAGCAGCAGCAAACACAGCAGTTCCAGACAGATAGTGGTCCACCTAGAACAGGTACTCCCAGCCCCTGGAACAGACAACAGCTAAGGTACATTCCAGAAGCAAGTGTGTATGTGTGTGTGTGTGTGTATACTGTAAGTTGCTTTGGTAAAATAAACTACTAAACGTACACATTTTAGCATTTGTCCTGCTAGTTTATATATTACAGCCATACAGTCTTTTATATAGTTATAGATTTTCGTTATTATTATTATTATTTTTATTATTATTATTATTATTATACCAATAATGTATATTGTAAGTTGCTTTGGTAAAGTCTACTACTAAATGCACACATGCCAAACACAAAAACAGTCACTGCTGGGAGTTGAGACTGAGAGATGAAGAGCCATCTGACCAACATTAGACCTGGACAGTGGACGGGATCTTTGGTTTGAGGAAGTCATAGCTGTAGTAAGAGAGTTATTGGTGAGAGCTGTGACTGACAGATTAAGAACCGCCTCACCAAAGAGGACCCAAGTTGGCATTAGACTTAGAGCTATGTCTTCAGAAGATGGTATCTATAATTTGAGGAAGTCATATCCATTGGTGTAGTGGTCCCTGGAGAAGTGGGTATACTCTTAATTTTTTTTGAAGCAGCCCATACAGCACAGTATAAACGCCCTGTTTTGAAAAGTGGGTATACTCAATGCTGACAGAAAAATAAGTGGGTAAACTCCGTATACCTGCGTATACCCTGGATTACACCACTGGTCATAGCTGTGTGACAGAAAGAGTTACTGGTAAGAGGTGTGACTGAAAGATTAAGAACCATCTCACCAAAAAGAGCATATGTTACTAACAGTATCAGCAGGGCAAGAGCATATGCTTTGTGTGAATTTTATCATGATGTTTAGATACAAGACATAATAATGGCCATACTTTATTAACATTGAGACACAATTCCCAAAAAGAAAGATCTGTATTTTCAAAGCATTTATGATGCCAAGCCATATGATCTGATCACAATAAAAAAGTGTGCAAACTTTAATTTAATTCTGCATTGTGTTCATGTATCTATCACTAATGAAAACTGCTTTCCTAATTCCCATTAGCATAGACACACAATTCAAGCATTGAATGTAAATCTCCATAAATTAATATTGAACTGACTTAATATTGAACTGACGATATTCAAAAGGTGCATTTCCTAAACTTCTTCACACAGTCACATTTACCCTTTAAGTATAAACCCAGCAGGGAGGTCCTTTCTTTTGGAGGTGTCAGCGGTGTTTTTCAATCCCATACCATCAATGGTAATCCGCTATATTTTGCATTGTATCTCAATTGGAAGAGCATGGTGCTAACAACACCAAGGTCATAGGCTCTATGCACAGGATCATACTGTAGGCCTTCATAATATGTACTACATGACAATATTTACTTACACGTTTCTGTAAGTGGCTTCAAATAAAAATGGCTGGTAAATGAATCACTGTTAGGGTGAAAGATTGTTCTGATCTCTTTAGATATAATTTCATTAATAGCATTTCAACAATGTTTACCTGCAATACTCCAACACATTACTTTGTCTGGATAATGACAAGCAAAGAGTCATTATGAGTCAATACAGTTGCTTGGGACTTATATGAGATTTAGATACGCACAGCCCCTTTATGTACCTAACTGACAGAAACATAATAAAACTGAAAAAGCTGATTTACTTAATTCATGTTGGGTGTGACATCATTTTAAATATTACATTTTTTTTAACTGAACACAAATCCATTCTGTGAAGTGTTGACAGTGCCACATGAATTTGACACTAAAATCACACAAGCATGTTCCTCATAAGATATTAAAACTATAAAACACATGACCTCAGGAACACCTTAGGAAAAAGACCTTTAACTCAATAGTACATTGAGCAATGCCAACATTAAGTTTGCAGATGATACAACTGTGGTTGGGCTCATCTCAGGAGGAGATGAGACTGCACACAGGGAGGAGGTGCCAAGGCTGTCAACATGGTGCACCTTGAACAATAGTATCCTCAGCACCTCCAAGACAAAAGAGCTGTTAGTCGACTTTAGGAGGAAACAATTGGACATGCAGCCTATTGTCATAAATGGGGAGCGAGTGGAGAGGGTATCGGACTTCAGCTTCCTGGGCACTCACATAGCGGAGTACTTTTCCTGGTAAAATAACCACTGCTGAAAAAGGCACAACAGAGGCTGTATTTCCTGAGGTTACTAACTGTCAGGGTCGGGCTCAGGAAGCGAACCCTGGCTGCTGATTCTCTGGTCCAGACAGCTGCTCACTGAGCTAATGAAAGGGTAGGACCCAAGTGCAAGGTGCTTCCAGGAATTGTTAGCTGGAACATATGTTTTTTATCAGTATCAGCAGGGCAAGAGCATTTGCTTTGTGTGAACTTTATTATGATGTTTAGATAATAAGACACAAAAATGGCCATATTTTATTAACATTGAGACTCACTTCTCAAAAAGAAAGATCTGTATTTTCAAAGCATTTATGATGCCATGCCATATACTCTGATCACAATAAAAAGCCGTGCAAACTTTGATTTCATTTTTCACTCAAAGCTTTGAAAATAAGCTTTCCACAGATCTTCAAAGATACTGCCACAGAGCGTAGAGTAAAATGTTCAAGCTATTTCACAATCCCCGAATACTATGGTATACTTAACCCACACCCTTGGAAGTCAATATTCTTCAAGTAATGGTAGCAAATTTTAAGCCTAGAAAGTTTAAAGGAGCTGGCCTAAATACTTTTCTAGTTATAGCAATTTGAAAATGGCTCTTCAGAATATGCTGGGGCAGAAGCTTAAAATCGAATAAATTATATTTTTTACTTCAGTAACTACACAGTAAAACGACAGAACCCTAGCTTTGTTCCTCATGGTCAAATTAGCCAGAAACTGCTGAGAAATGTTTTGCCGCTCGAAGTACATACTCAACTTGAGCCTGCTACTGGAGTATGTAGGCATAAACCTTCTTTGGACTGTGCTTCCTTCAGCAGTGGCCCACGGCCTGATTCAAATTTTTATTCATGTATTTTAGAACAAAGCTTGTAATAAATACTGTGTTGATACAATGTTTTTGTATCAACACTGTTGACTGGATGAATCTGTGGTGTCGCTCCCACCAAACTAAAAGTAAACTAGAGTCCCATCTCTGCAAACACGGTGGCATAGCCGGTCTGCACTGCCACATTACTTTTATTATGCTAAAAATCAGTAAAAACATTGGTGAAACACAACAACTATAAAACAAGCTGTGACGAGAGCTTTATCATTCCCCAGTGACACAAACATTTATTTATAGATATTTATCTACTTATATGTAAGTTGTAAGAGGGTTTATTTACCAGAGGGTTGGGGTCCAGGTGTCATCTCAGGGGTCCTGTCTGTCTCAGAGTTGCCGTCCGCGTTAGAAAAACGGTTGTTCTCATAGTCACGCAGCTCCATCATCAGCCTTCTCTGAACCTGTGCTGGCATTGGGTAACACAACTCTTTTGTGAGCGCCGTGCAGTCCCACCACACAACCACAACAGATATATTCTTGGGTAGGTTGTAATCCATGTGTTATAGGTTTGTGGTTACAGAAAACCTGACAGGGGAAGTCCACCCTAAGTCAGTGACAAACTCCCAATGTATTTTCAGACGATGGTATCTATAATTTGAGGAAGTCATAGCTGTGGTGCCACTGACAGAAAATAGTTACTTGTAGGAGTTGTGACTGAAAGATTAAAAACCATCTCACCAAAAAGAGCCCACATAACAGTATCATTTAACATAATTTGTATTAATTCATATAATTTGTCTTTTTCTTTTTTTATTAGAATGCAATATGTGTGTCACTCTGGTACATAAATTTACGTCAATTGTCAATTTTTTTTTTTTTAAACAAGCTGTGACGAGGTGCCACCACACAACCAACAACACCTTTTTTACAGCCTGCCCACTAGCTCTCCTTTAGAACATGACGGTATATTCTTGGGAAGGTTGTTATCTTTGTGTTATCGGTTTGTGGTTATAAAAAACCTGACAGGGGAAGACTCAACCTGAGTCAGTGACAAAACCCTCAACTCACCAGCACCAACTCACTCAAAATCAACACACTTGCCATCACCAACAGCACAGTTCAATTCAATTCAATTTGAAATTGAAATAAAGAAAACCCACCCTGAGTCATTGACAAACCCTCAACCTGAGCTGCAGGAAACAACAACAACAGCAAAGCTGCCTTCCTTGGCATTCCACTGGGGTTTTCAAGCAGGCACCCTCCTTCATCAGTGTTTCAATGCATTCTGGGGCGACAGTGGTTCAGGAGGTAGAGGAGTCGTTCAGTTATCGGATGGTTGCCAGTTTGATCCTGAATGTCAAATTGTCCTTGAGCAAGATTTGCAGGTTAGCACCTTAGATAGTAGCACCTGCCATCGGTGTGTGACTAGGTAGGTGTGTGAGGGTTGAGTTCTCTATGAGTAGAAAAGCCCTATATATGAAAGCAGTCCATTCACCATTAGGCCCACAGGACCTCCTCCCATCCCAGACCCACCCCCCTCCATACTCATGATGGTATAGGACACATGCCACTACCACAGACAACAACAGATACACCACAAGATGTTCCATATAGTGTTAGTTCCCGACTCCAGGTAGTGTTCAAGCAGGGATGGATTACCGAACGGGCCCAGGCGAAAAGGGGAGGAGGCCTTTTACATGTCCAGGCCCAGGGGCCCATGGTTCCATAATCACTCCATGTGTGCAAGTACCACAATCACTGGCATGCTCTTTCAGCAGCCTTAAGCGTCGTGCACACAAAGTCTAGTTTGTTTGCATCCGATCTGTTCATAATACCGATAGCCCTATCATAAAGACGAACACTCTCTATCCGCACACGGTTTCCGCAACGATCGAAGTCTGGGGTAGAAAGTGAGTAGATTTGAATCGGTACGGGGGCTGGTGTTCGTCTGCAAGGTATCACGCAACCTGATGACGTCATTGCCCCACGTGATCTTTTCGCAATCTCCAACCAATATACAACTTGTTCTCCCTCAAAATCTCACTCGTGGTGGGCCTCGAATTCACTAACATTAACCCAGTCTTCTGATTTTTGACTAGCCTCCTATCTTTATCTAATTCTTCTTATTCAGACGTAACATAACTTTCATGACCACAAATATAAATTGGCCAGCGATTTAATTAGACAATGACTTTAAAGCTCCCTTGAGTGACTGCCCTCTAAAACCAAAAGTCAACTAAATATGTTGTGTTTGATTTAGCTACAAAGCCTCTAACACCTATCTCCACTCATCTTGGGTGTGCTTGCCAACCTCGTTCCCTCACTTCCACTACCAGTTCGGCATACTTTAGCTTCTTCCTTTCAAAGGCTTCCTCAATCGTATCTTCAGAGGGAAGTGTTGACTCAATAAAGTAATCAATGTGCTTACACTCAGGACAAGATTCCTCAACTGCAAAGTGAGTTTTAACACGTGCTATAATTGAATCAAACAATGAAGCAGTTTAGTTATAAGGCTGGAAACATTTTCATGTATAATAAAGAAGATTGTTCATGTATAATATTCTGATTTGAAATAGCTTCCCCTCCATCAACATCCACATCTGAAGTGCCAGACGCCCCCTAGAGCCAGACACCCCCAACTTGTTGGGCAATGCACTGCTGCCCACTGCTCCTCATGTGTGTGTGTGTGTGTGTGCTCACTGCTCCTCATGTGTGTGTGTGCTCACTGCTCGTCATGTGTGTGTGTGCTCACTGCTCCTCATGTGTGTGTGTGCTCACTACTCGTCATGTGTGTGTGTGTGTGTGCTCATTGCTCCTCGTGTGTGTGTGTGATCACTGCTCGTCATGTGTGTGTTTGCCAACTGCTCCTCATGTGTAAGTGTGTGTGTTTGTGTGTGTGCTCACTGCTCCTTGTGTTTTTGTGTGCTCATTTCTCCTTGTGTGTGCTCACTGCTCCTCATGTTTGTGTGTGTGTGATCACTGCTCCTCATGTGTATGTGTGTGTGCTCACTGCTCCTTGTGTGTGTGTGTGTATGTGTGTGTGTGCATGCTCACTGCTCCTCGTGTGTGTCTGTGTGTGTGTGTGTGTGTGTGTGTGTGTGCTCATTGCTCCTCGTGTGTATGTGTGTGTGTGTGTGCTCATTGCTCCTCGTGTGTATATGTGTGTGTTCACTGCTCCTCATGTGTGTGTGCTCATTGTTCCTCATGTTTGTGTGTGTGTTTGTGTGTGTGTGTGTGCTCACTGCTCCTACTGTGTGTGTGTGTGTGTGTGTGTTTGCTCACTGCTCCTACTGTGTGTGTGTGTGTGTGTGCTCACTTCTCCTTCTCTGTGTGTGTGTGTGTGTGTGTGTGTGTGTGTGTGTGTGTGTGTGTGTGTGTGTGTGTGTGTGTGTGTTTATGTTCACTGCTCCTCATGTGTGTGTGTGACTAAGATGTTTCACACATGAACGTACAGAGGGCGGGATTCGTTGAACAGTCATGGGCCAATGCCAAATATGTACATTCGAGAAGCGAGTGTGTGTGGGTATGTGTGAGACGTTTGCATTTGTACACCGTGCAACCCTAATGCCAAATATGAACATTCAAGAAGCGAGTTTGTGTGGGTATTTGTGAGACTATTTGTGTGTGTCTGTGTGAATATTGTAAGTTGCTTTGGTAAAGTCTACTACTGAATGCACACATGCCAAACACAAAAAGAGTCACTGGTGAGAGGTGTGACTGAGAGATTAAGATCCATCTCACCAAAGGGGACCCTAGTTGGCTAAAGATATGTTTTCAGACGATGGTATCTATAATTTGAGGAAGTCATAGCTGTTGTGTCAGTGACAGAAAGAATTACTGGTAAGAGGTGAAAGATTTAAAACAATCTCACCAAAAAGAGCACATGTTACTAACAGTATCATTTAACATAATTCATGTTAAATCATTTGTCTTTTTTTATTATCATGCAATATGTGTGCCATTCTGGTACATGAATTTACGTCAATTGTTGATTTAAAAAAAAAAAAAAAAAAAACAAGCTGTGAGTTTTATCATTTCCCAGTGACACAAACATTTAGTTATAGATATTTATGACCTTATATGTACGTTTTTGAGAGGGTTTATTTACTAGAGGGTTGGGATCCAGGGGTCATGTCTGTCACAGAGATGTCCTCTGCTTTGCCTGTCTGTTCGATGTTGAGATCTTGTCCGTGTTATAAGGACTGAAGTTGTCATAGTCACTCAGCTCCATCATCAGTCTTCTCTGAACCTGTGCTGGCGTTACTGAGGTAACACTAAACTCTTTTGTGAGTGTCGTGCAGTGCAACCACACAACCAACAACACCTTTTATACATCCTGCCCACAAGCCCTCATTTAAAACATGACGATATATTATTGGGAAGGTTGCTATCTTTGTGTTATCAGTTTGTGGTTATAAAAAACCTGACAGGGGAAGACCCATCCTGAGTCAGTGACAAACCCTAAACTTTGCTGAAAAAAAAACAACATACATTCATTAGTTCTATTTGTTTGGAAATTTAAATTACCTTTAAGCGCTTTACAGGGCCAAGAGCCTGAATATTTGCTTCATCATGCATGCGTCTACATCATAATGCATACAAGACATACACACACAAACACATACTAAATTGATAGTGGATAAAAATGGAGAGAGTTAGCATTCAAAGTATTGATTGTATAATAGCAAAGAGGTATACAGTGTCCGCATCTTTTGTTATACACAGGAAAATATCAGGAAAATATCTTACATTTTCTGTGATATTGCTTGGGGACTTCCCACAACAGCCAATATCACTGTCACATGCAGGTACTCATACCCACAACAACCAATATAACAACTGCCCAACAATAGATTGTGTGCAGCAGGATAAAACAACAACGCACAACTGGTTGGTGAAAGCCGCAACACGCGCTACATGTTGTACCCAGGATCCGCAAAGGCCCTCCTTCACAGTACAGCATGCGCTCTCTGCATCCCACAACTGCTAAACACATCAACATAACTGCCCAGCCATAGAACCTGAGCTGAAGGAAACAACAACATCAGCAAAGCTGCCATCCTGAGCATTCCACCGGGGTTTTCAAGCAGGCACCCTCCTTCATCAGTGTTTCAATGCATTCAGGGGCGACAGTGGTTCAGGAGGTAGAGGAGTCGTTCAGTTATCGAATGGTTGCCAGTTTGATCCTGAATTTCAAAGTGTCCTTGGGAAAAATGTGCAGGTTGGCACCTTAAATAGTAGCCTCTGCCATCGGTGTGTGAATGGGTAGCTGTGTGAAGAGTGAGTGCTCCATTCGTAGAAAAGCGCTATATATGAAAGCAGTCCATTCACCATTAGGCCCACAAAACCTCCTCATATCCCAGGAATACACCCCCTCCATACTCATGATGGCTAAGAACACATGCCACTACCACAGAAACAACAGATACACCACAAGATACACCACAAGATTTCACATATCTCAGTCTTAGTTCCCGACCCCAAGTAGAGTGCGAGAGCCACAACCACTGGCCTGCTCTTGCAGTCTGTCACAGAGATGCCGTCTGCGTTAAAAGAACGGTTGTTCTCAAAGACATTCAGCTCCATCAACAGTCTTCTCTGGACCTGTGCTGGGTTACTGAGGTAACACAAGTCTTTTGTGAGTGCCGTACAGTCCCACCACACAACCCAACAGCATCTTTTAAACAGCCTGCCCACAAGCCCTCCTTTAAAACATGAAGATATAGTCTTGGTTAGGTTGTCATCTTTGTGTTATCGGTTTGTGGTTACAGAAGTCAGTCACAAACCCTCAACTCACTAGCACCAACGCATTCAAAATCAACACACTTGCCATCACCAACAGCACAGTTCAGTTCAATTCAATTTGAAATTAAATTAAAGAAGACCCACCCTGAGTCATTGACAAACCCTTGACCTTAACATAGAAAATGGTTTTGTGAGATTTCGCATGTAACCTTGGATGAATGTGGCTGAAATATAGGCCTTCTTACTTGTGCCATTTCTCGATCTCTGTTCAGTGACTGCTGCATACACCGTTTCACTCAACTCTCCCAGGCCAGCAGTTGCCAGTTTCAGTCCCAGTATATTCGAACCATTCAGGCAGGGGCGGACTGGCCATCGGGGATACCGGGGGAATCCCCGGTGGGCCGACGGCCCAAAACGCTGGCCCATCAGAATCACGCTCCGGCCCACTTGCTGTGCCTGTCGGATTAACTACCGTTATTCCTTGTAAGACAGCGGAAGCCTAGTTTTCTCTTGGGACTATCTCTTAAGGTAAGCACTTACTGAGTTTTAAACTCCTACTCGCGATCTGTCTTCACACTTATGGTGCCGATTTTTCTATTTTTTTTTGTTAAAGGGTCTTCTAAAATGTGTTTTACGGACTTCGGAAGTTCAACGTAAGAAAATATCTCCACCTTATTAATGAACACCTGGAAATTGGTTCTTACACAGCCGAAGTGTTCTCAGCTGTGCGAATCGAGGTAGAGGATTCTTAAATTTGGATTTGCATACATACACGCAACACGCCCCGCCAGGGCACGCAACTCACGCAACCGTAGTGACGTGTGCAGTCAGCCCTAGATTGCGCAATCTGAGATGAGGCACAGCTCGTCGCTGCCTCTGCCAATCTCTTCTGCCAGTCTAACTTTGTTTTAGGCATTATTAAATGTCAATCACTCTAGCCTACATTTTATTTTATTAATTTCAATTATTTGTGCCCCTTCCTGTTATTGTTTATGTTAAGCACATTGAGTTGCATAAAAAATAACACACCCTGCCACCTGGAATCATTCCAGAGCTGTGTTCCTAAGAATCTTAAGAAAGTGTCAAAAGATTGGGAGATCAAGACTGCTTGAAGGTCATTTGTAGTTAGACATGGTAATTGCCTAAATGGTTCACCACTATAGAGGACCCCCACTCGTGATTCTCAGTGGGGGCCCAGGGTTTGGGGTGAATCATGCATGTGACCGCACACACACAGAAGGGTGCCTAGCAGAGGATGGTTTCGATCCATCGACCTCTGGGTTATGGGCCCAGCACGCTTCCGCTGCGCCACTCTGCTCTTCCCCCCTGCAGTTAGCCTCCTGCCGTACCTCACATGCTGTCGTCAGACTGCGGATTGTGAAAGGCAACGTGCGCGGAACTGCACTGGAGTAGCAATAAAAGACAAACTAGCAGAGGATGGTTTCGATCCATCGACCTCTGGGTTATGGGCCCAGCACGCTTCCGCTGCGCCACTCTGCTCTTCCTGCATGGCCCTAACCTCCTGCCATACTTCACATCCTGTCGTCACACTGCAGATCGCGAAAGGTAACGTGCGTGGAACTGCACTGGAGTAGCAATTAAAGACAAACTAGCAGAGGATGGTTTCGATCCATCGACCTCTGGGTTATGGGCCCAGCACGCTTCCGCTGCGCCAAAGCTGGGGCACACTCGCCTGGGACGAGGGGGGAAGAAAGGAAAAAGGGGGGAAGAAGGAAAAAGAGGAAAAAAGGGAGGAAAAAAGAGAGAAAGAAGGGAAAAGGAGAGAAAAAAGGAAGGAGGGGATTTTGCATGGCCTAATCCTCCTTGACTAAAATGTTTTAATGTTGATGTACATCATAAATAATTTTTGAAACATTAAACTTCTGTTTTTATATCCATTTCTATGGGAGCAGAGGTTCCCGGTTCGAGTCCCACTGTTAGCAGAAATTGAAGTTTGCATTATTTACTGCACAGTTCAATTTTATTACTGGAAATCACAATCTGTGTTCATATTACTTTTTATTTACCTTATATAAGTTAGATATTGATACATCTACATTGAATATTTCAATTTAAGTTCATGTACAGTAATGTGTGAGGTACTTTAATTGTTTCAGTTTGTTTAATTGTGTTCCAATTAATGCATCCTTCTGTTCACAAAAGGCAAAATAACAAGGGAGAATACACTTTTGATGAAAACAAACTTTTATTTGAAACAAACAACAACAACAAAAACAACAACAACTATGGCATAACATATATATATAACAATATATAACAGAAAAACCAGAACTATATACAAAATTGTGTAAATTGGAAGGGGGGAACAATATATGTATTTATTTGTCACGCATGTCTTTGTTTTTCATGTCCTCCAACCACTGCTCCTTTGGAACAGCCTCTACAGTGGGGCAGTATATACGCCCCTTGTATTGGCTGTGTCCAGTCTCTGCCGTCCTGTACTCATTGCATTTGCCACAACGGTTGTGCAAAACACTGCGGGTGTGTTTTCGTCGCATCGGACCAGCAGCTGAGGAGAGGCTGGCAGGGAGCGGAGCGGGGAGGAGCTCCCGTTGGGGGTGCGACCTCACAGCTGCTGCCGGTGTCGCAACTGCTTCTGAGGCGAGGCTGGCACCAAGAGCCTGTGGAGCAGCACCCAGCACAGGCCCCTGTGAGGTCACTGGAACCATCATAAAGAGTTGGGGGCCTGAGGGTGGAGCAGGTAGGAGCTCCCGTTGAGTGCGCGACCTCACAAATGCCGGTGTCGCTGCTGGGGAGTACAACGCCCTTTTCACCTTTGCCTGGCCCACGGTGCTGGCAGGCATGTGGTACTGGTGAACTGGGCCTTGTTGGGGGGGTGCAAACGGTGGGCGCACGTTAGCGGGAGGGAGAGGGTCAGTCGCCACAGACAAGCGGCTGGGCAGGTCCAGTCCCTGCATCACCACCGCACTGTCCTGCCTCTTCACCCTCTTGTTAAACCACTGCACCAGGGTGGTGTAGCTCACGTCCACCAGTTGCAGGGTGGTCTGCTGCATGACAGACCCATTGGACAGAATGCACCGCCTGATCCTCCTGTAGTCCTCCAGGATGAGATCCCATCTTGACACCATGCCAGTCCCCCTCTTCTTAGGACTGCGGTGGAGGACACAGAGCCTGACAAAGATGGTCTCAATCAGGCGGCAGCAATCTGGCCACTGGGCAAGCGGGGCAGTGGTGGTGAGAGCGTGCCTCTTCAAACTCTCCACCCCTGGGGTGAACTCCTGCCTCTTCTTAGGTGACCTGAATCTCCCTGTGTCCAGCGTGTTCCGGTGTCTGGCAGCAAACACCACTTTCTGCTTATCATAGTCCAGCAGGTTCTGCCACAGAGCAACAATGTTGCTCACCTAAGCAGAGAGAGAACAAAGCAGCCTGTGAGAAAAATCTAAAACATATGCAAGTGTGAATACAGCACACAGAGGTCACAGAGGGAAAGTAGCAGGACAATAAATGTTTCGGACCTGCTGGTTGGTGAGGACAAGAGAGGGCTGGTTCCTCAGCTCCACCAGATACTCTGCCAAGCCATCAACTCTATCCATGCCTGGAACGCCAGAGTCATCCACAGCCTGAGAAAATAAAATAAAAAAAAACAGCTGAGTGACACATTTTGGAAATAGAGTTCTGGGACAAAATGCAGATACAATGATTTTATTTCTTTACACATTATCATCAATTTACATACCCCAGACTCATCAGGAGAGGCTGGGACACCTGGCTGCATAGTTGCAGCAGCCAGGGAGGAGGAAGCAGGCTGGAGGGACAAAGCAGCCAGGGAGGATGCAGCGGGCTGGAGGGAGGCAACAGCCAGGGAGGAGGCAGCAGCCAGGGAGGAGGCAGCAGCCAGGGAAGAGGAAGCAGGCTGGAGGGAGGCAGCAGCCAGGGAGGAGGAAGCAGGCCGGAGGGAGGCAACAGCCAGGGAGGATGCAGCAGGCTGGACAGAGGCAGCACCCAGGGAGGACACAGCAGGCCGGAGGGAGGCAGCAGCCAGGGAGGAGGCAGCAGGCTGGAGGGAGGCAGCAGGCTGGAGGGAGGCAGCAGCCAGGGAGGAAGAAGCATCCAGGGAGGAGGAAGCAGGCCGGAGGGAGGCAGCAGCCAGGGAGGATGCAGCAGGCTGGACAGAGGCAGCACCCAGGGAGGACACAGCAGGCCGGAGGGAGGCAGCAGCCAGGGAGGAGGCAGCAGGCTGGAGGGAGGCAGCAGCCAAGGAGGAGGCAGCAGCCAGGGAAGAGGCAGCAGGCTGGAGGGAGGCAGCAGGCTGGAGGGAGGCAGCAGCCAGGGAGGAGGCAGCAGGCTGGAGGGAGGCAGCAGCCAGGGAGGAGGCAGCAGGCTGGAGGGAGGCAGCAGCCAGGGAGGAGGCAGCAGCCAGGGAGGAGAGTGGAACAAGGCTGGGACAAGGCTGAAGGGAAATGGAGAAGTTGGAGTCATCGAGGAGACTCAGGGAGAGTTCGAGGTTACTGATGTTGACGACAGTATCGTCAGGGGTTTGGTCTTCCTCGATGCCCTCGTCTTCTTCCTCGCCCTCCTGCACTTCCTCCAACAAGTTCTCTGTCTCCTCTGAGCCAGGGTCCATCCTCAGGGGCTGTCCTGTCTGACTCAGCAGGTAGTCAACACCTAGCAGCTCTCCTATGAAAAGAGCAGACACAGACACACACACACACACACACACTTTATAAGTGCTATTCAAAGCATTGTATGGATACCATTTAATTTACATATCAGAGTTGTATCTTCATCATGTTATGGTGAGCAATTCAGTGTGAACACTAACAACCCTCAAATCATAAGTATTATGAAGCCAGATATCAATATCAAAGACATACCCGTGTATTTGGCAGGTGGCCTGAAGCTTGGAATAAATGGCCGGCCAGTCACCTTCAGGCAGTTGGTGTTGATAGAGTGGACCAATTCCCCGTTGTATGTGAGGAATGGTGATGGCTTGGTGGTCACTGCTGCCCTGCCCCGATCCTGGTTCCACCTGTTCAGGCCATCCAGGAGGTATAGCTGAAAATTCAGTGCATTTGCACTGGTTCCTAGGAAAACAACAAAATATTTATGCCAATGAAAAGGTCTTCCTTTTCAATCTGAATAATGCCTTAATAAAAACAGAAACGTAAGAGAGACACCAACCTGGAATGAACCTGTTCAGGTGGAGGTGAAAAGACTCCAGGGATGTGGACCCTCTGGCACAGCGGTACCTGGTCAGGACGACGCCTGCCTTGGTGGTGGTGCCTACCTCAGTGTACAGCCGTACACCTGGCACGTCCTGGATGCACCTGACGTGTCGTTTCTGCACACGCCAGATGTGCTCCATGCGCGCCGCGTCTATCAGGGGCACACCCATGAGGTCGCTCCCACGCTGCCCCCCCAGTCCCTGCAGCAGCTGCTCAATGGAGCTGATGATGTTCTCCACACTGCGTGTTCTCCTGCGGCAGAACTGGCTGAGCTCATTTTTACTGAGTCTCCTGTCCACCAGGAGATCTGTGATGTCTGGCACACCCTCCCGACTGAGCTCCTCCCTCTTCATCTGCCTCAACAGAGCGAGGTCCCCCGCATCCCACTCAAAGATGCTTGAGGACAAGCCACCCATGAATGTGGGGTAGAGAATATGAGCATCGGTGGTGCAGCCAACAGCCATCCTCCTCATGAAGTGCCAGATATCCAACCGTATTTGGAGGTCTGGCCACTCCGCAAACCTGGTCTGCAGCTTGCTAGCCCCCTGAGCCACGCAGCAGCCACAGTCCACGTAAAGAAGGACTGGGGGTGGAACAGCTGCTTGCCGGTACCGATCCATGATGCCAGACACCATCCTGTCCAGTCCTGGCCCCTCCTGCACCGTCAGGACACTGTTCAGGACTTGGCCAACCTCATTGCCAATAGAGGCCACCCAAAAAGCTGTCCCCCTGCCATGGCCAGACAGCTTCTTTGTCATCTGGAACAGTTATGTTTAAGATTATGCACTTTTTTCCATACATTATCTACAGCAGTAAGTGTATGTAGATTAAATTCATAGCACACATTTTGTTAAAACCTCATATGTAACGTGTTCACTGACAACTGTATGTGTAGATTAAATACACAGCACACATTTTGTTATAACTTCATATGTAACGTGTTCACTGACAACATTAATGTGTATATGAGAGTATTACATACATACATGGAAATCTTTTATATAGTCAGATTACTTAATACCTTTTTGGTTGAGTCCATCTTTAAGATGTTCCCATATGTGGAGGTGATGCTGGCCTTGACATGGTCCATGCGGGAGAGGATGTCACTGCCGTACACGGACAGCAGCCAGCGACTGGAGGGGATGTCGACAAACTCTGGGACTTCCTGGCAGACCACTGGGAAGAGGCTGGGCTGATCCACAAAGCCAGCACACTCCCCATAATAGTCGTTCACACGAGACAGCCATTGGTTTGAATGGTTCTCCTTTAGCTGTCTTGTCACTCGTGCTGGACTGTTGCCAAGAGTCCTTTCCCGAAGCAGCGTAATCACACGGATGTCACAAGCATACCTGAAATGCACATTGTTAAGGTGATTAGTAACATGTTCTTTGGAGGGTAATTTCAGTGATTTAAGTCTGCACAATCACTTTCATTTCAAAACTGCTTTACTCACTTTTGGGTCAGGATCATGTGGAACCTGTCCCGATGTGGCAGATCCAGCTGGTCCAGGACAGCACGACTGCTGGACAGGTAGTTCAGGGAACACCAATGGCACCTGAGTGTCTCGGTCACCATCAGGTAATACCTGTCTATGTCCAGGACCTTCCGAACCCTCTTGCTGACACCTGAGCCAGTCAGCTGTTTCCCACAAGCTGGGCAGGAGAACCTAAACTTCCACAGGTGGTAGGGCATCCACACCATCAGCTGATGGGTGAAAAAGCGGTTGGGTGTTGGTGTCTGGTGGTAAATGAGGGCTGGGACAGGGGGCTCATACCACAGCTTCAAATCTGTCCGCAGTTTGCCAGAGTGATATAGAGTGTTGGCTATCCACCTCTGGTCCTGCACAGGGATGGACTCGCGCATCCTTACTGGCAACCAGAATGAAGCTGCATCTTCAGCCCCTGAAGTGGCTGGCTGACCTGCTCCAGGCTCATCCTGATTGGAAGACAACAACAAATTAGAATTAAGTTTATTGCATGAATAAAGGTTACACTTAAGATGACTAACAGAGCCAGACCAGCTAATAGACATTGCTGTACTCACAGAGGCTACTGCCAGGCCGGTTCTTACAGCAAGGCACGGTGTCCTCACAAGGGATGATTCAGGACTGGGTGTCCTCACAGAGGAAGGTGCTGAGCTGGGTGTCCTCACAGAGGAAGGTGCTGAGCTGGGTGTCCTCACAGAGGAAGGTGCTGAGCTGGGTGTCCTCACAGAGGAAGGTGCTGAGCTGGGTGTCCTCACAGAGGATGGTGCAGGGCATAGTGTCATCGCAGATGATGGTGCTGTGCTGGGTGTCCTCACAGAGGATGGTGCTAAGCTGGGTGTCCTCACAGAGGATAGTGCTGGGCTGAATGTCCTCGCAGAGGATGGTGCTGAGCTAGGTGTCCTCACAGAGGATATTGCAGGGATGGGTGTCCTCGCTGAGGATGGAGGAGAAGCGCTGGGGGTCCTCCTAGCCACTAAATTGGGCTTCAATGTGGAAGACAGTGTCCCACCAAAACGTGATTTATTGAACTGAAAGATGAAACAAAATGCATTTGATGATGCAAGACATACAGAATAATTCATAAAAAAAACATTATAAACAAAGAATATATTCACCATTGACACACTCAAAAGGGGTCGCAGAAACGAATGTTCGGCTCTAGCAGCTGCACCAGGGGCAGAGGCCTCAGACTGTGGGGCTGGAGCAGTTGCAGGCTGCTAAAACAGAATTAACATACTGAACAATGGCATGAAGGATAAGACAGGTCGTCTGGGGGTGAAGCTCCCTGTATCCTTTGGCAGGAGGGGGGTTTCATTTAATTAAGTATCTGAGGATCTCTGATGTGTGGTTGAAGAACAGGGGTAGGGGGTATTTGTGTCTGGGGGGTCTTAGTTCAAGGTGTGGGGGGGGGGGGGGACGGCAATGTAAAGGTGTGAATGCTCCCTCCAAACTTGAAGTTTCTCAATGGGGGAGTTTCAGGTTAACAGTAGGGGAAGGCGGTATGTGTGTCAATGTGTGTGTGTGTGGGGGGCGGGGGGGATTGGTGGTGTCATGTCAAGTTGTGCATGCTAGGTAAATGGCCCTCCAAACCGCTGTTGTGTCTGACTGGCTGAATGAGGTATGTGAAACCTACCAATACAAAACACAGACATGTGATGCAAGAACAATCTTAATGAGAAGCCATTTTTAAATAAATCACCTTGACAATGTGGAATCCACAATTGCAGGCCATGGACCCTCCAAAGAGGGTGGTCTGCCCACGAGACTGCATGGGGCATTTCTCAATCTGAAACAATCAGAGTCATTATTTAGCCTAGAGTTATTCAGTGTACAGTCCTTGGTCTAGTTCATAATTTCAACCATTGTATTGCCCATCTTTCCATCACGTGAATAAGTAATAAGCAACATGTAATCAATTCATAATATACTTTACCTTCTGATAAAGGTCATGCCACTTCCGTTGCCTTGGGGCTGGTCTATTGCCTCCTCCAGAAGGCCAAACTCCTGAGCTTGCAAATGCCCTCAGCCTCGCCATCCACTCCGCTTCTCCCATGGACTTGTGGGTCTTAGGTTTAGTGCTCATCTAAAGACAACATGGACATTAATAATAACAACAATTACAACTACGTTTCACAGGGTTTATATGGTAGATATAATAATGTATTTTTGCTGACCTAGTTATGTGAACAACCATTCACAGGCTTGACTCTCGGCCGGCTAATACATTATTCTCAGAAGGAGGTACTTTGAATTAATATTATTAGATAACAAAATGGACAGCGAGTGGGTAGATACTGTAAGCAAACCCACAGTAGTCAACAACTAAACACTACATCTGAGCATGCTTTGAACCGTACACTGTGACACACATAAAACACACTTCTGTACCGTAAGCGTTATAAATAGTTTCAGCTCAGAGTACTTTATAGTAATACTGTAGTTATTAGACTTAGTAAGAAATACATTGTGTTTGGAGCAGCACGTAACTTTAGTGAAAGTGTTAACGTTAGCTTGGCATCAATGTGATATAGCAATTATAACATACAAGACACTTTTACAAAATCGCCAGAGAAAAACAGCTTCATTAGCGACTGCTTGCATCGCTGACTTATAGTAATACTGTAGTTATTAGACTTAGTAAGTTATACATTGGGTTGGTTTCTATGGAGCACGTAACTTTAGTGAGAATTTTAACGTTAGCTTGGCTTCAATGGATATAGCATAACATACAACACGGTTACAAAATCGCCAGAGAAAAACAGTTTCATCAGAGACTGCTTGCATCGCTGACTTACATTAATACTGTAGTTATTAGACTTAGTAAGTAATACATTGGGTTTGTTTCTACGGATCACGTTACTTTAGTGAAAGTTTTAACGTTAGCTTGGCTTCAATACGATAGCATTTATAACATTCTAGACACTGTTACAAAATCGCCAGAGAAAAACAGCTTCATTAGCGACTGCTTGCATCGCTGAATTAAGTAATATGTACAGTATATATGCATTATCACGTAATGTGAGGCTTCAAAACTATTTATAATGTATAACGTACACAGGAATCGTCAGAGAAAAACACCTTCATTAGCTACTGCTTGCACCGCTGATGTAAGTGATACAGTCTATATGTAATATAACGTAATGTGAGGCTCGACAACCACATCAAACGACATGATGTGACGAATGGAAATAAAACATGTGTGACTATCTAAAATAAAAATAGAAACAATTCGTGGTTACTTACTTTGTCGAGTTCGGTTCACTTTTCTCAGCTCCAGCTATCTTCGGCAGAGTGTAGTTTTGGAGTGAGTGTGATGAAGAGCGTGCAGGAGGAGATTGCGTCTGCGTAACTTGGTAACGTAACGTCACGTCAAGTTCAAGCCAAGTTTGCTGAGAAGCGCCGCGAGATTGGCTAATAACCATTTTTTGGTTGCGTCTGGATTGGATGACTGGAAAAGGAATTGAAAGGCGAGGATTGGCCTACGAGACATGAGCGGACCTGCTCCAAGTAGCGCCACTCTGCTTTAGCTCACCCCAGATGGGACTCGAACCCACAATCCCTGGCTTAGGAGGCCAGTGCCTTATCCATTAGGCCACTGGGGCTAGTCTGCACAGCACCCAGCCTCAGCTCAACTAGTGTCGAATTACAAAGTGAACTAGGGAAATGTGATCATTAGTGGGTGGGCAGTAGAGTTTGTATATTGGGATTGTATTTTCTATTGCATTTTATTTTATTTGATCTTATCTGATTTTATTTTATTGTATTTTATTTTTTTTTCTCATTCATTTTTTATTTCCATATCACAGATATACAATCAACCACATCAGGAAACATGTTATATGTAATATCATTTTAGATTCACTTTTAGAATACTAAGTAAGCATTATTTGCAGGCGATTGGGAAGATGACGTGGAGGTGTGTGTGTCCATAGAACACTCTATAGCCCGCACACTCTCCACGGAGATCAAACGGTTTGTTTGTGCATAAGCAGTTGTACAGGGGGGCGTGGCCAGAGCGTAGTTCAGCACAGGCCTGACATTTTCTCAGTGATTTTGTTCTTCAATAAATGTTTGCTCATCGTTGCGATCGTTGTTGTGTTTATGTGAAAGAAATGCAGCCTTACAGGGCAAAATAGCGTTTGAAAGTTGCAATTACGTTTTCGTGGGGAAAAAATGATTAGCATTTGGGGGGGTGGGTGGGGCGCCAGGAGTGAAGCTCGTCTAGAGCGCCAAATGTGCTAGGGCAGCCCCTGTGTCCCCTTTAAATAAAGGTGGTTGGGTGAGCAGGTTTGGAAAGAGTTTGGGGTCTTGCTTACACATTGGCGCCCTCTGGTGGATACAAATGTGCCCTGCGAAGCAGCCTAAAGCTGTAATAGAGGGAGATGGGGAAGATTCAGATGTAACAGTAGAACAGTAGATCATCACTGGAAATATACAAGTCTTGTCCTGCATAACAGCGCAGTGTAGTTTTAGTATCAGTAGTTATTCTTAGTTTCCCTCTGTCTTTTTCTTGTTCTTCCCCAATTTGGACTTCTCTTCTCTGTTTTATAACCCGAGCTGCTTTTGTGTTCTGCCCCGTGTTTTCCCCTGTTAACCCTGTACGTGCTGGTTCATTAAACTTCCATCTCCCTGCAATCTTGGTGTCGTCTGCCATTCTGTGCCAACATCAGTACAGTCTTTTATATATGTCTTGTGTTGCTCCTTCTTTAAGGATAAAAGTAATCCCTATCACTCAATTCCAATATGACACCATGTTGCTGAACCAAGGTGTTTAATATAAACTAGATGTAAACTAAAACGTTTATTTGCCAATGATATTTAATAAAGAGATGCTTAACAGTTAATTTATTGATATGGCCAGCGATCTGCAAAACATTTGTTAAAATAAAAGTCAATAAACATTAAAACAATAAACAATAAACGTAAAACTTACTCTTATGACCTCTTACAAAGTTTGTCAGGTTACATTTTAAATTTTGAAGCATTAGTTATATTTCCAAAAACAAAAACATTTATGAATTTGAATAATGGTTGTACAGCGGTCATAAACGCTGTTTATGCATTGTTGAAATGCACTGTCACGATGAATTGGTCTTGAGTTGCACAGGAACTTAAATAATGTAACTTATTTACAATGAGGAATTCAAAAAAGAATGGTTGGCAGCCGAATAGGTTCAAACAACGTTTTGCCTTACAATTAGTTGAGGGTTTGTCACCTGATTCAGGGTGCTCCTTCCCCTGTCAGGTTTTCTGTTACCACAATACGATAACAGAAAGATAGCAGCCTACCCAAGAATACATTGAATGTTTTAGAGGAGGGCTTGTGGGCAGGCTGTATAAAAGGTGTTGTTGTTTGTGTGGTGGCACTGCACGCCAGCACAGGCTCAGTGAAGACTGATGATGGAGCTGAGTGTGTATGAGAACGACAGTCCGTCTAACACAAACAAGATCTCAACATCCAAACAGACAGGCAGAGCGGAGGGAATCTCTGAGACAGACAGGACCCCTCAGGTGACCCCTGGATCCCATCCCTCTGGTAAATTAACTCTCTTACAACTGTGGTCATTTTTATAGTTGGTAAACATGAATTATCTCATGAATGTAGGACTAGCCTCACTCAAAATGATACCAGCCTCCCTCAAAATTATACCAAAAAAATGGTGTTGCCAAACACGCAACAATTTCTGATTGATTAAAAGGACAAAGTACGTTTTAATTGTCCATACGGAACAATTCTATTCTATTGTGGCTTAGTTGCTGCAATAAACTTCAGATCTACATATTCACACTGCAAAAAGTGAAATCTTAGTAAGATAAAATACATGTTATCAAGACAATATATGCTTGTTTTTTGTCTGACAAGTTATTTCTTCTTACAGGCATTTTTTGTGTTAGAACATTTCACTTGCTTCAAGCTTTTCAGTCCTTAATAATTCTTAAAAAGGGTTTATTACTTGTTACTGAGATTTTATTACTGGTAAGCATGTTAAAGCTTTAATGCTTGAAACTAGATCCCCACTGACAAGTACAAAACTGCGTTGTCATATACAACATAGAGAATTTATTTTGAAATCAGTAAAGCTACTCTTTAATTCTACTCTTAATTTCCCTAAATACAAAAAGATTTAAAAATGATTTTCTCGGAAATAATTCTTAAGGTACCTAGGCAAATGCACTTGTTTTTAGAGTAGCTATACTGTTTTAAAGATAAATTGCCTAGCATATAGCCTCATTTCAAGATGATGGTTCTAGCATTTGCTGAATATAAGCACCTTTTCCTACATATTGAGAAAATACCTCTTAATATTTTGGGTATATAGGCCAATGTACTTGTTTTTAGTGTAGCCTTACTGATTTCAAGATATATTGTCTAACATAAAGCCTTATTTCAAGATTATGGTGCTAGCATTTGCTAAATTTAAGTACAATTTACTACATATTGAGAAAATAATTCTTACATATTTTGACAAACGTACTTGTTTTGAGTCTGGCCACACTAGTTTTAAGATATATTTGGGTTCATTGAGGCTAGCTATTTTAACTTGTTTTACAAACTCTTGGTAATTCAAATCTTCCTGTTCTGTCGGCAGATAATTTAGCTTATTTTATGCAATATTTGCACTATTTTATTACTTCTTTTTTCTTGTTTTCGAAAGCTGATTTTTTGCAGTGCAGTCTCTTGACTCCTCTTGTGGACTTAAAAGATAGTGTCTGGTTTTTATAGTTTTAGTACCTTATGAAGCACATGCTTGTGTGATTTTAATGTCAAATGATTGTTGCACTGTCAACACTTCACAGAATGTTTGTGATTGTGATCAGTTTAAAAAATTGAATTACATGAATAAAATACACTTTTTTCAGTTTTATTTTGTTTCAGTCAGTTAGATACTTAAAGGGGTTGTGAGTATCTGAAGCTCATATTAGTCCCAAGCAACTGTATTGACTCATAATGAAACTTTGCTTTACATTAATCAAAGTAATGTGTTTAGAGTGTTACAGATAAATATTGTTGAAATTATATGAGAAGCCATTTTTATTTAAAGCGTCTTATAGAACAGTGTAAGTAAATATTTTAATGTATTTTATATTATGTAGGCCTTCAGTATGATCCTGTGTATAGAACCTATGACATTGGTATTGTTGGCACTATGCTCTACCAATTGAACTACAAAGGAAAATATAGCGGATTATCAGTTATGGTATGGGATTGTAAACACCTCTGCCATCTCCCAAAGAAAGGACCTCACCTCCTGGGGTTATACTTAAAGGGTTGACGACTGTGTGAAGAAGTTAAGGAAATGCAACAGTTGTGTGATTTTGTAATCAACCTCAAGTCAGTTAAATATTAACTTGTAGAGATTTACATTCAATGCTTGAATTGTGTCTCTATGTTAATGGAGAATAGACAGTGTTGGGAAAATTCACTTTCTACATGAACTAGTTCAGTTCATAGTCCACACATTTTAAAATGAACTAGTTCAGTTCATAGTCCACACATTTTAAAATGAACTAGTTCAGTTCATAGTTCATTATTCAAAATGTTGAACTAAGTTCACAGGTCCAAAAAATGAACTAGTTAAGTGATGATGCGAGCTATAATTTTTCTAAATCTCTATATGTCTGCAATACCGCTCTCGGCCTCTCATAACTTCAGCGCTCTCACACTTGCCAGACATAGACAGTAGAAGAAAGCACACGCAGCGATTGGACACAGGACTGTTGACAGTGTATTTTTCGCCTGGAAGTCTCTAGAAATCTGGCACCCTATGGAACGAAATTACAAAGAGTGAACGTGCCGTTCACAGACACCAGAATGAACGCGTTCCGGTATCGTTCATCAGGCAGTAATACAGTACGTTCAGTTCACGTTCACCAAAATTATGAACGAGTTCATGAACTCGAAATCCAAGATTCACCGCTTCAAGGTCATCTCAGTTCCTCTCTTTGGTGAGACGGTTTATCTCTCAGTCACAGCTCTCGCCAGTAACTCTTTCTGTCACAGACACCACAGCTATGACTTCTTTAAACTAAAGATACCATCCATTGTCCAGGTCTAATGCTGCATAGGTTCCTCTTTGGTTTTTAATCTCTCTGTCACACATCCCACCAGTGACTCTGTGGGCCCTATCTTGCACCCAGCGCAATTGACATTGTCACCGACGCATGTATAATTCCTATCTTGCACCCGGCGCACAGCGCGATTTTTCCTCCAGAGGCGCGCTTCGAAATGAACTTGCGTCGACATGGGCGGGGGCGGAACAGAGAAGGCGTTTCTCTGGCGCAAGTGGTATTTTGCAGTTTCAAAACAACGCCGTGCGCCGTGCGCCATTGACCAAAAAAAAGCTGGTCTAATGTGAGGCGCAATGTCTAAAGTCTTTAACGCGTATTCAGAACGCTATTTTAAGGGCGCATGTGCTTGCCCGCACAGTATAGGACCTATAGGCTACACTTTACTTCTGTCGTCTTCACGAGAGATTTACACCAATTGTTTGGCAAGCCATATATAATTACAAGGAAAATAAAGTATTTACCACATGAGGAAATCATTGTGATATCCGTATCCAAGACATTTTAAAACTAGGCATACATCTAGCGTACACAATTGACCCAAATGATTCAGGTTAATTGAAGCTGCGTGACATTTGATTTATTGTATGGCTTTGTTGCATTTATTTAATGCCAGTATTATTATAAATCTTGTAAACTCATCTCTGTGTATGTGGACTTTATTTATGTACCTTGGGTTTGGTCAGCTGGTGCACTGGCTTGGGTGCCGATTTCCATGCCCCCAAATCCCTGCAGGCTCTCAGGCGTGAGGGTAGACGTGGCGATGTCCTCTGCTGCTGTCAGATCCTGGGTCGAGGTAGATCCACCTCCCGTGAAGGCACGAGAACGTGTGTTACCTTCCAGCTTGGATGTCCCACGTCTCCGGACGTCATTATAGCGTTTTCGGCAACGTTTTCGGGTGCCCCGTTGCAGAAACAATCACGGCAATATCTTGACATGCTTGCTTGACTTTGCTTACTTTTGGAGGGTTTCTCGCATCCCCATATATATCTATCTCCCGGCTTTTTACAAAGCCATACAATAAATCAAATGTCACGCACCTTCAATTAACCTGAATCATTTGGGTCAATGTGTAGGCTACGCTAGATGTATGCCTATTTTTAAAATATCTTGGATATGGGTATCACAATGATTTCCTCAAGTGGTAAATACTTTATTTTCCTTGTAATTATATATGGCTTGCCAAAAAATTGGTGTAAATCTCACGTCGGTCTCCTCGGCTGTGAACTTTTCCGGTCTTCCACCAGGTAATTCCGCCATCAAAATAACAAGCCGCTATGGACTATGCGCTTCTCGCTCTTAAAGGGAATGTGAAATGACGCTCGGATTGGTTTATTGCATATTACGCCCAAACCACACCTATGGCTGAGTAACCTCCTTTGGACCAACCCTTTTGACACTTGCGCTGGACGCAAGTGTGTTTTTTCCGCCGTTAAAATAGCAACTGCGCCATAGAGCCGCCCACACAGCTACTTGCGCTTGGCGCCGTCCTACTTGCGTTTCTGATCGGCAAGATAGGGCCCTGTATGTGTTTGGCATGTGTGCATTTAGTAGTAGATTTTACCAATTTAACTTAGAGTATACACACACACACACACACACACACACACACACACACACACACACACACACACACACACACACACACACACACTTCTTCGAAACACACACACACTCGCTTCTGGAATGTACCTAAGCTGTTGTCTGTTCCAGGTGCTGGGAGTATCTGTTCTAGATGGACCACTATCTGCCTGGGACTGCTGCTGCTGCTGCTGCTGCTGCTGGTACCAATGGGACTGTGTGTCAGATATGGTATACAGAAGGACCAGCTGCAGACAGAGAGAGACCAGCTTCTAACCAGTTACTCTAATCTGACTGAAGAGAGAAACAATCTGCAGACAGAGAAAGACCAGCTACTGATCGGTAACTCCAATCTCACTGTACAAAAAAACTAAAAAACGTATTTCGACCAGCTACTGACCATTTATTATAATGTGACTAAGTAAACTAGCACCAAACACAGTGAGACAAACTACTGATCAATCGTCTTATTTTTTTAGAGGCAGAGAGAGGCCAGATTCTGACCAGTTATATCAACCTAGTCACTTAAATAAACCAGCTACAGATAGAGAGAAACCAGATTGAAAAGGCGGACCACTGCTCAGTAACTCCAATCTAACTGCATAGAGAAACCAGCTACAAGAAACCAACAGACAAGACATTGACCAGTTACTCTAATTTGACTGTAAGGATAAACCAGCAACAGACATAGAGCGAGAGATAGACAGAGCAGCTAAGGACCAGTATCTCTGGCCTGGCCATAGAGAGTATACAACTACAGACCAAGACAGACCAACTACTGACCAGTAACTCTCATCTTCCTGCAGAGAGAAACCAGCAGCAAATGGAGAAAGAGCAACTAAGCACCAACATCTCGGACCTAGTCATGGAAAGGAAACAACTAAAGACCAAGACAGAACAACTACAGACCAGTTACTCTAATCTTACTGCAGAGAGAAACCAGTTACAGATGGAGAAAGAGCAGCTAATTGCCAATATATCTGACCTAGCCATGGGGAGGAAACAACTACAGACAAAGACAGATCAACTACAGACCAGTAACTTGCATCTTACTGCAGAGAGAAACCAGATACAGACAGAGAAAAACCAGCTACAGACAGAGAGTGACCAGCTACAGGCCAGTAATTCCAACCTGGCCATTGAGAAGAAACAACTACAGACCAAGACAGACCAACTACAGACCAGTAACTCTAATCTTACTGCAGAGAGAAACCAGTTAGAGACAGAGAGGGACCAGCTAGAGATAGAGAGGGACCAGCTAGAGGCAGAGAGGGACCAGCTTAGGACTAATAATTCTTACCTGGCCGTGGAAAAGAAACAACTACAGACCAAGACAGACCAACTACAGACCAGTAACTCTAATCTTACTGCAGAGAGAAACCAGCTACAGATGGAGAAAGAGCAGCTAATAAGTGCAAATATCTCGGACCTAGCCATGGAGAGGAAACAACTACAGACCAAGACAGATCAACTACAGACCAGTAACTTGCATCTTACTGCAGAGAGAAACCAGCTACAGACAGAGAGAAACCAGCTACAGACAGAGAGGGACCAGCTAGAGGCAGAGAGGGACCAGCTACAGACCAGTTATTCTAACCTGACAGAGGAGAAGAAACAACTACAGACCAAGATAGACCAACTACAGACCAGTAACTCTCATCTTACTGCAGAGAGAAACCAGTTACAGACAGAGAGAAACCAGCTACAGACAGAGAGGGACCAGCTGAGGGCCAGTAATTCCAATCTGATCGTGGAGAAGAATCAACTACAGACCAAGATAGACCAGCTACAGACCAGTAACTCTGATCTTACTGGAGAGAGAAACCGGCTACAGTCGGAGAACTACAATCTACAGAACGTGAAAAGCCAGCTACAGGCAGAGATCCAGAGGCTGAATAGATATATTGCGGGGTGCACTGTCTTTGGTGTAAGCTGTTGTTAGTAGAGGGTAAGAGGCACAAGCTTTCTGGTGTCAAATATGGCAACTACAGTCATTATGCTGTGTTCCCAATGAGACAAATATGGCAACTAGAGTCATTATGCTGTGTTCCCAATGAGACAAATATGGCAACTAGAGTCATTATGCTGTGTTCCCAATGAGACAAATATGGCAACTAGAGTCATTATGCTGTGTTCCCAATGACACAAAAATGGCATATAGAGTCATTATGCTGTGTTCCCAATTAGACAAATAATCAAATAATAAATCAGAAATGTATCTGCCGGATGGATTAACTACTGATTCGGTTGATGTAACTGATTTGGTTGATGTAATTATTTATTCACATCAAATTGCATTTGTTTTCAGTTCATAACGTGTTTTCCATTCAAGTTTGTCCTGACATCCTCATGGTTTGAAACCGCAGCCATTCCAAGTCCAATTCACAGCAATCTCTAATTCGCATAACATAGGTGATGGAAGTGCACACACTTGCATATGATTGAAACCCAGCTTGAGGCATTAGTTAGGCTGTGTCCGTAATCAGCCTGTTAGATTTTCCCTAATGAAACTGTCTTGCCAGTAAGACTGTTCCCAGTGTTTCCAATTAGGAAGTTTTAATTTGATCAGGAACTAATACTGCACAAGAACCTGTTAATATTAAGAATGTCTTGCCTTTGTTCCAGGTACTGGCAGCCTGGGCAGCCCAAAAGTGACTCAGAGAGCTGTGCTGTGTATAAGAAACATGCACATCCCAAGACTACTTGGCTTGAGGGCAATTGTAGTGCCGGTAATTGGTTAATGTGTGAGAAAAACATCCAGCATTATTAGTGTATGGATATGAAACCACCATCCATGATTTAGGTGAATGTCTTGTTCAGTTTAGGGAATGTTTTAGCATTGTCTTCTAGTGTTCGTACACATAACTGAATGCTTTTAAAATGCTTACTTTGCATCCTATCCTTTAAGTAAGTTATATACATATGCTTATAATCGGCCTTAAACACCACATCAGCCCAGTCTCTCTCCCTCAACATTGACGGCTCCACCATCACCCCTTCCACACAGGTCCGTAACCATGGGGTCATCCAAAATCCCACCCTCTCTTTCTTACCCCACGCCAATCACATCACCAAATCCGCCTTCTTCCAACTTAAGAAAATTGCACATTGCTCATTGTTTGATTCAATAAAAGTACATGTTTAAACTTACTTTGCAGTTCAGAAATTATTTTCCTGAGTGTAAGCACATTGTTTACTTTATTAAGTCAACAATTCCCTCTGATGATATGATTGAGGTAGCCTTTGCAAGGAAGAAACTACAGAATGCCGAACTGGTAGTAGAAGTGAGGGAACGAGGTTGGCAGGCACACACAAGATCAGTGGAGATAGGTGGTAGAGGCTTTGTAGCTAAATCAACCAGAACATATCTGTTGACTTTTGGTTTTAGAGGGCAGTAACGAAACGAGCTTGGACTCTTGCTTCCCTGTGGGGAATATTGAGTTTTTGTTTGTGTGTTTACATTTTATTGAAATTATAAAATAAACGTTTTACTACATACCTTTTACTCGCATGTTATTATTGCTGAGGTCTTTCAGCCTTACACTTAAACCTTTTACTTTACTAATATGCCAAGCTGGTAGTGGAAGCAAGGGGACGAGGTTGGCAAGCACACCCAAGATCAGTGGAGATTTAGGTGTTAGAGGCTTTGTAGCTAAATGAAACACAACATATCTGTTGACTTTTGGTTTTAGAGGGCAGTCACTCAAGGGAGCTTTAAAGGTGGTGTCTGAGGCTGCTGAAAGAGCAAGCCAGAGGTTGTGGCACTCTTCGGGTCGGGAACTAACACTGAGATAAGTGAAATCTTGTGGTGTATCTGTTGTTGTCTGTGGTAGTGGCATGTGTCCTACACCATCATGAGTATGGAGGGGGTGGGTCTGGGATGGGAGGAGGTTTTGTGGGCCCAATGGTGAATGGACTGCTGTCATACAGCGCTTTTCTACTCATAGAGCACTCACTACTCACACAGCTACCCATTCACACACCGATGGCAGAGGCTACTATATAAGGTGCCAACCAGCACATGAGAGAGTCAGAGTCTTGCTCAAGGACACTTTGACAGTGGGCATCAATATGGCAAACATCTGATTGCTGAACCACTTGAACCACTTTCCCCCCTGAATGCAACGGACCACTGATGAAGGAGGGTACCTGCTTGGAAACCCCAGTGGAATGCTCAGGATGGCAGCTTTGCTGTTGTTGTTCTATCCTGCCGCTCAGGTTCTATGGTTGGGCAGTTGTTATATTGGTAAGGTTGTTGGATATGAGTACTTGCATGTGGCAGTTAGAGGATTTGCTGCTGTCCCCAACCAATTTAAAATATTTCCCTGTGTTTAACTAAATATGAACACACTGTATACCTCTAAGCTGTTCTACAATCAATACTTTGAATGTTGGCTCTCTCCATTTGTATTGACTATCAATTTGGTATGTGTTTGTGTGTGTACATCTTGTATGTATCATGTATGTAGACCGCATGCAACCTAATATTCAGGCTCTGGGCCCTGTAAAGCTATTGAGATATATGAGATGAAAGGACCATGCTAGAAAATACAGGGATTAAGAGCCACATGCTAAATAATTGTAATCTTAAAAAAAGTATTGGCTATTTTAGAGATCCTTTCAAAAATCTTGATGATCAGAACAAAAATAACATACCACTGCTTCTAGTGCAGACAAAGACAAAGAGCCAGAGCCAGAGCCAGAGCCAGAGCCAGAGCCAGAGCCAGAGCCAGAGCCAGAGCCAGATGAGAACAGAACAGACTTGGAAAATAGGGAAAGGAGAGACAACACTGAAAGTCAGGACAGGATGCCAACAAGGTAGTATATTGAGATGGAAAGTAAGGTAGAATCCATGAATACAGATTTAGATTTTGTGCTAAAATTGAGTAATCCAACCGATCCAGTTTATGTACAGAACAATAATCTTAAATACAATCAGGACTTTATGTTATGTAAACTTTAAATTCAGGACTGAATTTCCCCAAAAATGCAGAAGGGCCCACTGGTATGATGAAGGCCCCTGGCAGGAATATTCTCCACAGAATGATGCAATGCACTGCTTCAGCTGCAGGGTTATTAACACTGAGGAAGGGTTCAGAACAGGACAGGACGGAAGTCTGTAGGGATTAACATGTGGAGGCAGGCCAAAGTCAAGATAAAGGAGCAACTCAGCAGTGAATCACATATGGTAAGCATGATCAGGTGAAATGGAATGGACATGGCATTCAACAAAAAAGAGGTGTTTTTAAAAAGAGGCGTTTATTTATTACGTTCAACAAAGACCCTGTTCTTCACAGTTCTCCATACAGTCCGTGTGATTTATAATTTTTTTTTGCCGGGGGGCATTTTTTAAAGGTCAGAGCAATGAACTTCAAAATTCCTGTGCATGTCCCTGCCTGACAGGTTTTCTGGGCTTGTGGGCAGGCTGTATAAAGGTGCTGTTGGTTGTGTGGTGGCATCATTCAGAAGAGTTTAGTGTTACCTCAGTAACGCCAGTACAGGTTCAGAGAAGACTGATGATGGAGCTGAGTGACTATGCGAACTACAGTCCTTCTAACACAAACAAGATATCAACATCCAAACAGACAGGCATTGAGGAGGGCATCTCTTTGACAGACAGGACCCCTCAGGTGACCCCTGGATCCCAGCCCTCTGGTAAATTAACTCTCTTACAACTGTGGTCATTTTTATAGTTGGTGAACATGGATTAGCTCATGACTGTAGGATTAGCCTCACTCAAAATGATACCAAAAAAGATGACAGTTGAGAGGCAGACAGCCATGTTGTAAATTTGATTATTTGACTCATCCCAGGAAATGGTAGTGGTACAAAAGCATGCAACACGTTCTGTTTGAGTAAAAGTTAAAGGACAGAGTAAGCATAAGTTGTCCAAAAAGGAATAGCCAAACACCATGAACCATTTTCTATTGCGGCTTAGTTGCTGCAATAAACTTCAGATCTAGTGAGGGCAGTAGAGGGGAAGATGGTTATACCCCAAGTTATAGTCTGACTACGCCACCCCAGGGAAACCTTCCACCAGTAAGCCCCAGGGAATACTTTAAAGTAATTCTCAGTATACTGTTTATTATACCGTTAATTTCAGTTTAGACACAAAGGCAAAAACTAGTTTGAATGCACGAGGCGACAGACGGGATTCCAGTTCAAGAATGTTTATTGATAGCTGAGGGAAAGGGGAGTGGGAGTAAAGAGGTTGATTGTGAAATAACCTGCAAACGAGACTTACCAGTTAGCAAGATACAAAAGATTTCGGTTGCGTATGTCAGGCACCAGATGTGACAGATGGGACATGACTGTCAGGGACCACTCGGAGCACTCAGCTCACTCCGGAAAGCCGAAGGCCTAAAAGCGTCCAATCACTGTTCAGAGCCCGTAAGTAAGGGGGAGATGACGACGAAGATCCTTGGAAGACTCTGAGCGTAGAAATCCAAATAAGAACAAAACACTGTACTCACATCGCTTGTTGCATCTGGTCCCTGCTCAGGGAACTGAGGTTACATACGTAACCGAGATGTTCCCTATCGCAGTTGACTGCGATGTAACAGATGGAACTGAGTCCATTCACGCGTGTCACAGAGTTTGCCAACACACACACACCAACTTTATTCGCTTTTGCCCTCAGAGAGGTTCATACAGCAGTTGGTGGTGAACCTTATCGGGTATTTATTCAGCTGAGGTTAAGGGAGTCACCGATCCCCTGCCTATGGAATAACCCATTAATCTTGTTCTTTCGAATCTTAATGCAGTACATAGAGGGTGATGAACACATAAATAAACACACATTGACAGACTCAGGGGAATCACAGATCTCCTGCCTGCAGAACGCTTTATAGGAAATTAGGCTCTGCCACATTTAACATAAAGTATTTAATGAAGGTGTGGCGAGAGCCCCAGCTCGCAGCTTTGCAAATGTCATCAACTGAAACTCCTCTGAATAGGGCCCAGGAAGATGAGACCCCCGAGTAGAGTGCACACGCAGCTTTTCCGGGGTAAAATTGAAGGGGAGATTGTCTGTTCCGGTGCGCTCTAAGTAGCAACGGAGAGCGCGCACCGGGCACAGTTTATGTAAGCTCTCCTCCTCCGCTGACACACACACACACACACACACACACACACACACACATTCACACACACACACTCACACACACACACACATGCATGCATACTCTCTCACAAACACACATTCCCTCACACACACACTCGCTTCTGGAATGTACGTTAGCTGTTGTCTGTTCCAGGTGCTGGGAGTACCTGTTCTAGATGGACCACTATCTGCCTGGGACTCCTGCTGCTGCTGCTGCTGCTGGTAGCAACGGGACTGTGTGTCAGATATGGTATACAGAAGGACCAGCTCCAGACAGAGAGAGACCAGCTTCTAACCAGTTACTCTAATCTGACTGAAGAAAGAAACGATCTACAGACAGAGAAAGACCAGCTACTGTTCGGTAACTCCAATCTCACTGTGTAGACAAAACCAGCTATAGACTATACAGACAGACCCCAATAACCGAAATCTGACAACATAGAAAAAACATATTTAGACCAGCTACTTGCCAGTTATTCTAATTTGACTTAGGGAACTAGCACCAAACGGAGTAAAACACACTACTGCTTAGTTGTCTAATTTTGTTAGAGGCAGAGAGAGACCAGCTCCTGCCCAGTTATTTCAACCTAGTCAATTAGATAAACCAGCTACAGAAAGAGAGAAACCAGTTAAAAATGTACAAGCCACTGCTCAGTAGCTGTAGAGAAGAAACAATTACAGACCAAGACAGACCAACTACAGAACAGTAACTCTCATCTTACTGCAGAGAGAAACCAGCTACAGACAGAGAGAGACCAGCTGAGGACCAGTATTTCCAACCTGACCGTGGAGAAGAAACAGCTACTTGCCATCAAATACCAGCAACAGGACACAATCCTTCATCTTGGTAACACAACTATCTAATGCCAGCTAAAATAGTGAATGGTCTGTCTTGATCTAGATACAATTTTGTAAGTAAGCATTTTCCTTTTTTCCTGACAAGAGTCACCATGTGACACTGGATGGACATATTTCAGCTACAAATGCTACATCCATAAGGTTAAACCCAGCAGCTGGACTGAGAGCAGACGAGTTTGCCAAACCCTTGGAGCTGACCTGGTAGTCATCAACACGGAAGAGGAACAAGTAAGATTGCGAGCAACCTGGGTAACACTTTAGCAGAGGGCAGAAAAACAAAGCTCTCTTTTCATCAGTTAGTTCATAAAACTCTAACCCTCAGTGCATTAAAAGCAAACCTGCTCCTGTGTAAGCGTGTCTTTTTAAGCCAGCACATGCTTTAACACGCTACAAGAAATAGCCTATCAGGCTTTAGAGTCTACTGTATGTAGTGTGAATACAAACGTTTAAACCCCTCACCCCATGATTGTTCCATAAATCACACACTCTGTACCGTTACGTGTGTTCATGATGTTTGTGTACGTGGGTACATGTGCCAGGTTATTATACTAATCCAATGGACTTTTATGCAAACAGATCTTCTTTGAGCAGTGGCATATATATGGGTGGATCGGCCTGAGGAGGCAAAACCAAGCCTGGACTTGGGTGGACAACACAGGGCTGTGTAGAGGGTAAGAGGAACAGCTATTTATCTAACTAAAGATTTGTCCTCTTTTTGACAAATGACACATGCTGTCTGGTGTCAAATATGGCAACTAGTAGCAGTAGGGTTTCCAACCAACCCACTCATTTAAAATGTTGAACCTATGAATTGAAAAACCTTAATGGAAACATCGGAAATGAGCATAGAATCGAATTAGTCAAATCAGAAATGTATACGCCAGAGAGGGATGGATTAATTACTGATTCGGTTGATAGTAACTGATTTAATCACATCAAATTGCATTTGTTCTGAGTTCATAACCTGTTACCCGTTAAAGTTGTCATAACATCTTTATGTTTGGAACCCACAGCTGCATATTGTAGCTGATGGAAGCGCACACACTTGCATATGATGGAAACCCAGCTTGAGGCATCAGTTTGGCTGTGTCCCTTATTAACCCCTGTTAGATTTTCCCTAATGAAACTGCCTTGCCAGTTAGACCAGGGGTCCCCAACCTTTTTTGCACCACGGACCAGTTTAATGCAGGCAATATTTTTCACGGACCGGCTTCAAGGTGTGGCAGATAAATACGGCAAAAATAAAATAACACCACCTGCATAAAAACGAATGTTAAGTGCATGAAAAATACAACTCACCATAACGATGAATCAGTGCTTGGTCTTCATGTGCCAAAGCAGTTTTTAAGGGTTCATTGGCTAGTTTGCTAGCTTGTCGCCACATATTATACAGAGCGGACTTGGTGCTTGAGAATCACCTGTTGCTATAAAACCCGTGTTTTAAGTATGACTCCTGGTATTGTCTGTTAAAAGAAGCTTTCTTTCTTTGAGGTCGTAGGCTCCTCTTCTGGCTCCTCAGTTGGCCTTTTCCTATTTACAAAGAAGCTCTCCAAAGACGTTTGTTTTTTACAAATTTTCCAAGTTTGCCGGCTTATTTTCGGAACGAGACAAGCGTCTTGACGTGACAAGAGGCACAGGCGAATGTTACATCGGGGAAAATCCTGTTGTTTTCAAAATAAAACACCTTTCAGATCTTATAATTAATACAGCGGAAATTATATGAATTATTTATTCTTTCTGTGCGGCCCGGTAACAAATGCCTCACGGACCGGTACCGGGCCCGGTGGTTGGGGACCACCGAGTTAGACTGTTCCCAGTGTTTCCAGTTAGGACGTTTTTATTTTATCAGGAACTAATACTGCATAAGAGCCTGTTAATATTAAGAATGTCTTGCCTTTGTTCCAGGTACTGGCAGCCTGGGCAGCCCAACAGTGACTCGGAGAACTGTGTTGTGTTACAGGGTCATGCAAATCCGAAGACTACTTGGCATGACGACACATGTGACACCGAGCATTATTTCATGTGTGAGAAAAACATCCAGCACTATTAGTGTATGGTCTGGTTGAATTAAACCACTAGAAGTTCATGGGATTCACATCCATGATTTAGCTGAATGTCTTGTTCAGTTCATGTTCAGTTCAGGGATTTTTTAAGCATTGTCTTGTTGGTACACACAACTGAATAACATGCTTTTAAAGGGCTTCTTTGCATCCTATCCTTTAAGTGAGTTCAGTCTTTTTACTTGTCACAAACACACTCTTTCAGTGAGCAGTGAGATTCAACCTCTGCATTTAACACGTCCTCTGCATTTGACCTATCCCTTACTTAGGAGCAGTGAGCACACAAACACACATGACAAGCAGTGACCAGACACACATGAGGAGCAGTGAGCACACACACACACACACACATGAGGAGCAGTGAGCACACACACATGAACACACACACACACACATGAGGAGCAATGAGCACACAAACCACACACGCACACACACAGTAGGAGCAGTGAGCACACACGCACGTGAAGCTGTGAGCACACACACACAGACATGAGGATCAGTGAGCACACACGCAAACACACAGTAGGAGCAGTGAGCACACACGCACGAGGAGCAGTGAGCACACACACACAGACATGAGGATCAGTGAGCACACACGCAAACACGCAGTAGGAGCAGTGAGCACACACACACAGTTGGAGCAGTGAGAACTTCAGGTGTAGATGTTGAGGGAAGGGAAACTAATTCAATTCCATGTGTGCAAATGAGAGTATTATACTTGGGAATCTTCAAGTCTTTTTTCCAGTTTAGGTATACTTAAATTGCCTCGTGCTCATAGTTTGATTAAAAAAACCTCCCTTTACTGTTGGGGATTCTTTTCCTGAGTGTAAGCACATAGTTTACTTTATTGAGTCAACAATTCCCTTTGAAGATACGATTGAGGAAGCCTTTGAGAGGAAGAAGCTGAAGTATGCCGAACTGGTAGTGGAAGCAAGGGAACGAGGTTGGCAAGCACACCCAAGATCAGTGGAGATAGGTGTTAGAGGCTTTGTAGCTAAATCAAACACAAAACATTTTGTTGACTTTTGGTTTTAGAGGGCAGTCACTCAAATGAGCTTGGAGTCTCGCTTGCCTGTGGGGAAAATTGAGGTTTTTGTAAGGGTGTGTTGAGATTTTATTGAAATAAAAAAAAAATGTTTTACTACATACCCTTTACTCGCATTGTATTACTGCTGAGGTCATCCAGCCTTATACTCAAACCTTTTACTTAAACTGTGCTTCATGCTCATTGTGTGCCTTAATAAAAGCATACCATACACAAACAGTGTCCACGTTAAAACTCACTTTGCAGTTATGGAATCTTGCCAACAGTTCTAATTATGAAATATGTGAAAGAGTACATTGATGTCTTATTTAAGTGAATGAACACATTCACATCTCTTTGGCTCGTCTTACACTCCAGCACTAGAGGGCTAAATGACTGGAGCTTCTCTGCTTTCACCTCCCAACCACTAGAGGCACTACAGAATAACTGCCTCTTGAATAGACATGGACATGGTTCCAATCTTATGCAGACCCACCTAATCCAAGCCAGAACACGGTAAGGATCCATGGAGTGATTATGAAACCATGAGCGCCTGGGCCTGGACATGTAAAAAGCCCCCTCCCGTTTGCGCGCGCAGACACAAAAACTGTGTGCTCACAAGACATTACTTAAATGTAATTAATTTTCTTTTCAACTGCACAAATACTAAATGGATCTGCATCTAAACAGGATTTACAGGGCACACACACATTTTCTATCACTTGCAGGTACACTTAATTCAATTGGCTACAACTTAAAAAAAATTAACTGGAGGTGGTAACAATCCACAAGTCCATATTTACAACATGCAAGCTGCAGGGCATTGACCTCTCTGACATATTTCTGATGACATTCATTCCTGATGGTTTCTTACAATACAATGCAAGCTCACAGGCGACTGGACAACAGTATACATAGAGGGATTATGAAACCATGAGCCCCTGGGCCTGGACATGTAAAAGGGCCCCCTCCCCTTTGCGCGCGCAGACACAAGAAAATGTGTGACATTACTTCAATGTAATGATTTTTTTTTTCAACTGCACAATAACTAAATTCATCTGCATTCATTCAACAGGATTAACAGGGCACACACACATTTTCTATCACAGCGCAGGTACACTCAATTAAATTGGCTACAACTTACAAAAAAATTAACTGAAGGTGGTCATAAGAATCCACAAGTCCATATTTACAACATGCAAGCTGAAGGGTATTGACCTCTCTGACTTCTTACATTAAATGCAAGCTCACAGACAACTGGACAACAGTATATGACATCAATTAGCAGAGTGCACAACTGTACAGTAAAAAGCATGGTTGATATAGACAATGCCATAATACATCCTTTAGTAACTAATTTCAACTGATATGTTATGCTCCCAGGTACATCCGCAAAGGTAAATCAAAGATTTCTATTCCATAGAAGTACCCCATCCCCTCCAAAACAATGACAGAAATTGTTGACTAGAATCAAAACCAATCCTAAATCCATGTCTGGGTTATATTTCTAATGAAATTAAATTCCCGATGGTGTCTTACATTAAAATGCAAACTCACAGTTGGACAACTGGACAACAGTTTATACTGCAGAAATCCCATAGACCTCATCAGAGGGGTTGTCCAACATTTGTGTTGTGCAGCCTTGCTTCCACAGGGGGGCAGGATTGCTCAAAACAAATCTGACCAAACCAGAGAAAATGAGAGTGTGACTGCAGCAGTATATTTCATTGTATTGTTTTTCACACAGCTTCCTTCTTATAAGCCAGTCCCGTTTCTCTGGTTGTTCGGCTCGTCAGGCACAGGATCCTCGCTCAGTTAACAACCTGACTCTGCATTCCAAATCTCCAAGACTAATCCATTCTTCATTACAGACAGCCTGTGCATCATCAAACACTAAAATTATCACATTTCCTGATCAGTACGTACCCTAATCTATGCATCTTGTTCTGTTCATGATCATCTGTAACGTTTTTAGGTACAGACAAGTTGGAACCAAAAGCACGACAACAGACACAGTGTGAAGCAGAAGTAATTTTACTTCGTATTCCAAAACAGGGTCAAAACCAGGAAATCCGTCAGGTGTACAAACAATCCGACAAGGAGCAGGCAGAGTAATCAGAATCCAAAGGACAGGCAGTCAGGGTCAATCAGTCCACCAGACAAATCAGACAAGGAGCAGCCAGGGTAAACGAAATCCAAGGTACAGGCAAACGGTCAAAACACAGGGTAGTCAGGTTATAGTAAACGAACAATCGCAGGATAGCTTGGCAAAAACGCACAAGACAATCTGCCAGAGAACAAGTGAGAGTGGACAGGTATAAATACACAGATGCTAATGAGGAGATGAGCTGCAGGTGCAGAGATGGGCAGAGATAGAGAGATGAGGATATTGCCAGGCATGTTGGAGTGACCGGATCTGAAATGACAAGAGATGGTCTTTCCATACATGAACACAAAATCAGATGGAAACAAACTAGAATGCAGGAGCATTCGTGACACCATCATTCAAATACCTGGGGACAGGGACGGACTGGCCATCGGGCATACCGGGCGTTTGCCCGCTGGGCCGACGTGCAATATGGGCCGATGGTCCCGAATTTTTATTTTTGATTTTTTTCCCCTTATAATGGTCTGACCGGCTGGCCCACGAAAGTAGTTCATGAGCGGCCCTACTGACACTGGGCTGGCCCAATCACATCCCCTGGGCTGACCCAACACCAACCCCTTTCGATTTGGACCTGCCTACATAATGCATTAGGACGGTAAACAAACTCAGCCTGGCCCATGGCCTTGACATGCTTGACACGCGCACGCTAGTCTGCGGCCCATTGGCTGTCTTCTTTAGTGACTTGGGGCTCGTCCAATCATATCACCAAACACCTTCTACCTTTAGCTTGGTCGATGCACAGAAACGCACGTTTCGTTAGAATACTCCAGTCCAAAATGGAGAAAAAGCGAAGAGGGGGTGCGGAGAAACTGCGAGATAAGAAGAGGCTTGCTCTTCAAGCCAACGCTGCCAAATGTGCCAAAATATCGGAAATGTTTGCCACGGCAGGGCCATCATCAGCTCCCGTGGATGACATTGATGCTGGTGGCGACAGCCAGGGAGATACGATACAACGACCTACGGTAGGCTTACTGATCATGAATTAAAACGTCTCTAAAATATGTTTGACTTAGGACCTATGTTCTATGGCCAAGTTCGTTTGCATTGTAAATACAAGACAAGTCTGTAGCTGTTGCTAGCCCTCAGCCTACTCTACTCTGAAACAGCCAGCCGTTAGCCTACACTCTATGTTGTGTGTTTGAGTAGTGGGCTAGCCCGTTAGCCTATTGGTGCGCGGTGCCATGTCAATGTTCCGAAAGCCCAGTATTCCCAAACCCTGGTATTCCGAAAATATGCCAATTTGTCCAGATACCGAATTATGATAGCCCGTTATACGCTAGTGCCACCTCATCAAGCGCGTTTCCTACAGGAGAAAATAGACTCCCTTCTAGGAAAGGGAGCAATACGGTCTGTAGGCTACCTCTCGGATACGAGAACAGGGGGTTCTTCAGTCGTTATTTTCTGGTTTCCAAAAAATTACGGAAAATATCGACCGATCTTAGACCTCTGTATTCTAAACAAAGCTTTAAAGTGTATGATGTATATTGTATTGTATTGTATTGAATTTAGATTAATTAAGACCACCACCTTAACACACAAACTCTTGTTGAACTCATAAAGTAGTAGGTTCAGTGACGTGCGGTGAGACAGCTGTCTTCTGTAGCTTCTGCGAGCCCGTGAATCAATGTTTCGTTGGAATTATGATGTAACGTTGTTGTAGCGGGAATACAGCAATGCTATTTTTCTAATTGGCAGGGCATATGTATGATTCTACACTTCGCTAAGCACTGAAGCGACTATAACGGTTTCTTCTTATTTTTTAGTAGACTATAGGGCAGACGCCCTGCTAGCTAAAAGCCTGGTTGGTGTAGACATTCGAGAGACCAAAAAGACTGAAAAGGTGTGTTATCGAATTAAGTGGGCCGGTCTGGTTCAAAATGCCCGGGCCGATTTTTTGTCCCAGTCCGCCCCTGCCTGGGGAGTATCCTCTCTGAAGACAATAATATAGACAATGAGGTCCAGAACAGAATCCAACAAGCATCAGCTACCTTTCGGAACTTCTAAAACTTCTATCTCAATACAAAAACATCTGTGTATCAAGCTGTTTGCATCACCACCCTGCTCTACAGTTGTGAAGCCTGGGTCACTTACAGTCGCCACCTGAAGTCCCTGGAGCATTTTCACATCTGCTGTCTCCAGCGCATGCTAGGAATCACTTGGCGTGACCGAGTGCCACACACTGAGATCCTCAGGAGAGCAGGCTGTTATAGCATTGGGGTGATAGCTACGATGGCTGGGGCACGTGCTAAGGATGCCCCATCAATCGGCTGCCTCACAAAGTGCCGTATGGCCAGCTCGCCCAAGGCCAATGCTCTGCTGGAGGCCAGGAGTAGCGCTATAAAGACCAGGTAAAAACAGGGCTAAAGAAGTGTAAAATCGGACCTGGGGACCTGGAGGGCTTGGTTGCTGACCGTACCGCCTGGTGTCAGATGTGCTTAGACAGGACTCAAGCACTGGAGGAGGATAGGACAGCCAGGAGACAGGAAAGGCAGGAAAGCAGGCATAAAAGAAATGCAACCAAGGTTGCCAGTACCACCACTATTACATACAAATGTCCAACCTGCGACAAGACCTGTGGATCCAGGATAGGACTATACAGCCACCAGAAAACTCACTGTTGACGTCATCATCTGCCTCGATGGACAACTACAAGCAGCAAGTGTCTGTGTGTGTGTTTGTGTTGTGCGTGTGCATGTGTGATTGTGTGTGTGTGTGTGTGTGTGTGTGTGTGTGTGTGTGTGTGTGTGTGTGTGTGTGTGTGTGTGTGTGTGTGTGTGCAGTGTGCACGAGGAGAAGTGGGGAAGAAAGAATCAAAGGTAAGCAGATTAATTCATACACGCATCAGGATAAAAACAGTAGCATACCTGTTACAGTTAAAGGAGGAGAAAGTCCAACCCCCATTAAAAATACACACACACACACACACACAGACACTCACACACACACAAACACACACACACACACACACACACACACACACACACACACACACACACACACACACACACACACACACTCAGGGAAGGGAGTGCGTCCAATGACGGCCGTGCCTGCAAGGATGGCCGTGACAGCCTGCCGCATTAAGGACACCAGCTCCTTCTGCACAAACACACACTCACACACACACACACACACACACACACACACACACACACACACACACACATACACACACACACACACACACAATCCTTCTTGAACACACACTCACATGTGCACATACAATCCTTCACTCATACAATTACACGTCACACACTCACACACACCATCCTTCAGTCACACACACACACACACACATGATTTTTTGGAAGGGGTGGATTGCGGTGATGGTGATGGTGGTGTGTGTGTGTGTGTGTGTGTGTTATTACTATTATGGGCTACTTAACTAGGTTACAAAGCTCCATACGTAGAATGACAATGTAGAATAGCTTCTCTGGTACTTATTCTGTCCAACGAGTAAATCAGAAATCAGGAAATTCTGACAGGGCGAATTAAGTAAATGTGATTGACAGATCGAATGGCGCAGAATAAAGTTGACCAATTGAGAGCAGAAACTTCTAGATCCTGTGTGCTTCATTGTACCCCTGTGAAATGCACCCCCACCAAATCGTAATAGATTACGCTATGCAAATAAAGTAATGATTTTTTTTGTTGTATCCCAAGCTAGAGTAAGTAATTTGTAAGATAATTTAACAACTTTTAACAGAATGAATGCATGGAAACAACAGCAAGAGTCCAAGGTAGGCTACCACCCCTTTTCTGTGTTAGCTAACGTTACTTTAACAGCTAAATGAGGACTGCAAACCCTTTTCTGTGTTAGCTTACGTTACTTAAACAGGTAAATGAGGACTGCAAACCCTTTTCTGTGTTAGCTAACGTTACTTTAACAGGTAAATGAGGACTGCAAACCGCTATAAATCTTTCTACTTCGAAATATTGTTGAGTCAATTCTGTTTTCAAGACAGTCTAACTTGTCAACTTGCTTTTATTCTTGCTTGCTTCATGAGAGGCGAGCATTTTCTGGCAGGGGTGCAGAACACGGCACAACATGTGGTGAAGCAAGAATTGAGATTGGTCAACTCTAAGCCATATTTGGAGGAAGACAGAAATACAAATATAATGCTGAACTGCCACTTCCTCTTTCACCACTCATCTATGTGATGCAAGACTAGGGGTTTCACTCAGCTGTTTTACCCTGCTGCTCACGATCTATGGTTGGATCTATGGTTGGGCAGTCGTTATATTAGGAAGGGAGTTGGGTATGAGTACTTGCATGAGACAGTAAGAGGATTGGCTGTTGTGGGAAGTACAACCAAGTTTCATGTTTTAAAGGAGGGCTTGAGGGCAGGCTGTATAAAAGACTCTGTAGGGTTGTGTGGTGGGACTGCACGGCGCTCACAAAATAACTGTTACCCAATACCAGAACAGGTTCAGAGAAGACTGACGATAGAGCTGAATGTCATTGACAACAAGAGTTTTTTCTAACGAGGACAGCAACTCTGAGACAGACAGGACCCCTGAGATGACCCCTGAGATGACCCCTGAATCCCAACCCTCTGGTAAATGAACTCTTACAACTTACATTATGTAGATAAATATCTATAAATAAATGTGTGCGTCACTTTTTCCCACCATGTTTTTATTGATTTTGAACATAATAAAGGTACTGTAAATGTAACAGGTGACCGACTACGCCACCCAGTTAACAGAGATGGGACTGTAATTTACTTTGAGCTACTTAGGTACTTTGCTTGGTGGGAGCAACACCACGGATTCATCCAGACAACAGTTTCTGATACAAAAATATAGTATTTATTGCAAGCTTTGTTCTAAAATACAAATACAAACCACGACCAGTACTGGTTCTTTCAACACGCACACTACGCACGTTGCGTAGGGCCCCGCAAATTTATAATTTATAATAAAGGCCCCGTGGGGAAAAAAAAAAAACGTGACAACGTAACTGTCCGCCGTGGACGTCAGATAGCTACCCATGCGCATCATTGCATCATCAGTGTAGAAAGATGAAGCGGAGCTATCCCTCGGGGAATGAAAAAAGGAAGAGGAAGGAACTTGAAAATGAACTGCGGCAGCAGCAGTCAGGTAAAGCCTTTAACTCTCCTCTCCTGGTGGGAGAGAGGGAGGGACAGTCCGTGTTAGACCTACATCAACAGGGCGGTGAGCCCTTGGGGATCCCCGGTCTCTGTGTGCGTCTTGCTAGCTTCTATAATTTTAGTTGTAGCCTTGTATAGTTACAACTGCACTTAAAACAATGGAAAGTAATGGATACATATTGACTAAGATTGAAGTTTGTTTGCTTGGATAGCCCACAGGCAAATATAGACGCAGATACGATTTATTCTTGGTGAATAAATACAACTCGTGAAATATTATGACAATGGTGCTAAATAATAAACACTTATTAATAGAGTGAGATCATACCGAAAAATATCAAACTGTTGCTTGAAGTATTGGTTTGATGTTTCGAGGTTAGTACTTTGTTTATTAGGCTATGGCATTTTACTCTCCTTTCATTTTATAAAGACACGGTCATTGTAAATCGAAAACATGTCGATTTGTTAAGCTCAAGTCTTCTCATGACTCAATTTGTTTGCCTAGCAACCACTCCAACAGAAAACGGACAATATGGATCTGCTAAATAAAATGGTTTTAATTCCAACACAAGGGATTCAGAGTTTGTAGTCTTTCTATAACAAATAGTTGCTTCTTCTGAGAACCTTGGCATATTTTCACGGGACCATTGAAGATTTGAAAGTTACAACCAATGTGTGTGTTTTCATGTTTGCTTGGGAGCTGGTAAATTAACTGTTGATTGTAAATAGGCTGCCTTTTAAAGATTTTTAGGTCTTTGTGTTTTTTCTCTCAGTGTTCACACTTTTCTGCTCCAGAATGTTGGAACTGTCGTTGCCATATAATAATAATTAAATAATTACAGTATATAAACATTCACCTATATTTTAAGTATATGAAAGTGAAACAAGTGCGTCAGGTGCGACGGTTGAAAATTTTGGGGGTTCAGTTAGGAGGGCCCCTTGGCAGAATTTTGCCTAGGGCCCCATGGAGGTCTTAACCGGCTCTGACCACGACAGTTATCCATGTGCATATGAATCAGGCCGTGGACCACTGCTGAAGAAGGCACAGTCCACAGTAGGTTTATGCCTACATACTCCAGTAGCAGACTCAAGATGAGTATGCATTATGAGCGGCATGACTTTACTCAACGGTTTCTGGCTACTTTGACCATGAGGAACAAAGCTGGGGTCCCAAATATTAGCTCTTTACTCCAAATAGTTTTCTGACAAAAGAAAACTCTTTTTCTAACCAAGTGATTTTTTTTTTGCAGCATTTTCTGAAGAGCCATTTTCAAATTGCTATAACTAGAAAAGTATTTACTTTGGTGAGATGGTTCTTAATCTCTCAGTCACACCTCTCACAAGTAACTCTTTTAAAAATATGTTAAATTATACTGTTAGTAACATATGTTCTTTTTGGTGAGATTGTTTTAAATCTTTTAGTCACACCTCTTACCAGTAACTCTTTCTGTCACTGACCTCAAATTATAGATACCATCAGAAGACATAGCTCTAGGTCTGTAGCCAACTAGGGTCCTCTTTGGTGAGATGGATCTTAATCTCTCAGTCACACCTCTCACCAGTGACTCTTTTTGTGTTCGGCATGTGTGCATTTAGTAGTAGACTTTACCAAAGCAACTTACAATATACTAATATATAATATACAATAAAATTATGCATTTAATCTTCCATCAGTACTGATCGTGTGTATCGTTACAGAAGGCCCTTTTTAAGGGATATCGGATGGCACTTTGCATTTTAACACATGATTTAAACATAATAAGAATAGTAAAACCTTATTTTAAATTCAAAACAGTATTCTGCACCGAAAATAAATAATAATCAATACATGAATAAAAAACTTTCTCCAAATGTTTTGCAAGTATTAACATTTTGTTGTCGTTTTTGGGATATCCCAAACATATGTCTATGCCAATAAACAGTAACAGTATATTCTATATCCAACATACAGCGGGTAAAATAAGTATTGAACACGTCACCATTTTTCTCGATAAATATATTTCCAAAGGTGCTCCTGACATGAAATTTTCACCGGATGTTGGTAACAACCCAAGAAATCCATACGTACAAAGAAACCAAAACAAATAAGTTCAGAAAATATATTTCGGTAATAATTTAAAATGATACAGGGGAAATGTATTGAACACATGAAGAAGGGGAGGTGCAAAAAGGCATGGAAAGCCAAGACAACAGCTGAAATATATCAGTAATTAGAAAGCAATCCGGCCCCTTGTCAGTGCAAATTAATATCAGCTGTTTCAGTCCCAATTGATGGCCTTTAAAAAGGTGTCTCATTACCAAGGTGTAACACAAGAAACATCTCATGATGGGTAAAAGTAAAGAGCTCTCTCAACACCTTCGCAACCTTATTGTTGCAAAACATACTGATGCAATTGTGTACGGACGCATTTCTAAACTTCCTATTTCCCTGTTCCAGTAAGCATTGTTGGGGCCATAATCCGGAAGTGGAAAGAACATAATTTCACCATAAACTGGCCATGACCAAGTGGTCCTCGCAGGATTTAAAGATTTCTCACATTTGCAGAGGAGTAAAAAGAATTATCAGAGTTGTCCAAGAGTCTAGGACCACTTGTGGAAAGCTTTAGAAAGACCTGGAATTAGCAGGTACAATTATTTCAAGTAGTGCACTCAAGTAATGTAATGCACACAGAAAAAGCATGTTGAAGTATGTTGAAGTTTGCTGCACAACATTTGGACAAGCCTGTGAAATACTGGGAGAATACAGTCTGGTCAGATGAGAGCAAAATTAAACTCTTTTGATGCCATAATGCACACCATGTTTGGAGGAGAAATGGCATTGCACATCATCCCCATAGTACCGAGACATTCTTAATAAAATCTACTGCCATCTACCAGGATGATGGGGTGGAGGGTGGACATTTTAGCAAGACAATGAACAGCCAAGGAAACTCTCAATTAGTTTCAGAGAAAGGAAATAAAGATGCTAGAATGGCCCAGCCAATCACCTGACTTGAATCCAAATTGAAAATCTATGGAAAGAACTGAAGATCAGAGTTCATAGAAGAGGCCCAGGGAACTTTCAAGATTTGTAGACCGTTTGTGTGGAAGAATGGTCCATACTCACACCTGAGCAATGCATACGACTAGTTTCTCCATACAGGAAGTGTATAAAAGTTGTCATTACCTACAAATGCTTTTGTATAAAGTAATAAATAAATATCAATAAGCGTGTTCAATACTTTTTCGCTTTGTCATTTCACATTATTAGACAAAACTTAATTTCTGAACTAATTTGTTTTGGTTCCTTTGTATGTTTGGATTACCTGGGTTGTTACCAACATCTGGTGAACATTTCATGTCAATAACACATTTGGAAAAATATTGACTGAGAAAAATGGTGACGTGTTCAATACTTATTTTACCCGCTGTATATATAAAAATGTCTTACTGACTAGTCCACTTTGTCTGAAACCGTAACTTCTTGTGCTGAAGTTGCTGTACTTTGATGAATTTCGGATCAGGCTGGTATGGTTCACTCCCCATGTCCAGGACATTGCTACACTAACTTCCTTCAGGGTCCCTGTCGCTCATACTGACTGTTCCCTAAAGGCCAGGCCAGACTAAGCGGATTTTCATACTTTCCGGAAAATAACTTGACAAACTGGCCTCCCGGCCAGATAAATCTGCCATTTGGAGCGTTACTTTCCGTCAAGGTTAGAATCCCCTCTCCAGAGTGGGAAGGTTGCAATCTACCCTGCTATCAGGGCCTGTCTGGCCGCAAATCGGGTTTGAATCCGCGAATCTGATGACGTAATTATCCCACGTGAACGCTGGAAGTGGTCAAGTAGTCACGTACATCTTCCCAATCGCAATAAAAACTAAAAAATGTAAGTCTTCTGTTCTGTTTATGGCTGGCAAACAACGATCTAAGAAGGGCACGTTTTATTCACTGAGTTACCAAAGCAGTCTTCTTTATGGGGACTAATTTACACTGCACTGAATTACACAACTAATATTACTAGATACATATAATAGTGGACATTACACTAGGCAACATGGATCTCATTCATATCTCATCCAGTCGAAATCTTAGCAGGATTGAACACATCTTTATTACAGCGTATCAACATAAGAACAGAACATAGCTAAATCTCCGCTTAGCGTGCTAATCACTACTAATAGCACTAGAAGGTAGCCCAAAATGTGGTATTTAATACACACGATCTATCACAGTAGCAACTTCATGAAAACCCTTACTTTCATTAGGTATGCACATAATGCATCACATACAGGTCGAACAATGATGATTTAAGCATAGGAAATGTATAAGGCACAGTATGGTCAACTACTTGGCGACAAACTGAACTGTCACCAACTTAACTAGTTGTAACTTGTCGTCTTCTTCTACGAGTCTTCTTCTCCATTTCCGGTAGCACCCTTCACAGCGCCACCAACAGGCCTTGCATATGTACTACAGCATATTCACCAGTTTCAATGGGTGTGTGGCCGTAGAACAGCGCAGCACAGCTTTGTCTGGCCGCGATTGACTAACCCCGAATACGTTCCGGAAAGTATGAAAATCCGCTTAGTCTGGCCTTACTCTAAAAGAGCAAAGAAAATTTAGCCTGGATTTCTGAGTTTCGTGAATGCATTTCAAAATAATGCCTTAATGAACAAAATTACCTAATGAGAAGTACATGCAATGCATTTGTTTGTTCTAAATTAATTTTTAATATGTAGATTATTGGTTCAGCTTTTATGGAGCTGTAGGCCTACATAATCTGTAATGGATTTCTGAGCAATGAAATAATGTTTTATATGATGTATGAATTTTGGCATCCCGATTAAAAGCACCTTTATACTACCTACAAGTATAAAATGTATTCTCAAAACAGCCAGTGTGAATGATAACATGGGTCACATCGTGTAAACATCCCTTAAAAAACAGCAATTTAATACAATTGCTGCTACGGGACAGTGTCTCCTTACACCTTTTTTTCATTTTGAAGACCGGAGACTGGATGTAGGAATCTGAAGTTGTACGGCTATCGATAAGATACAATAAGGGGATGCCCATGGATCATCTCACTGTGTAAACGTCCTGCATGCCTTTTTAAGGCCCATTTCTTCATGTGGTCTGTTCTGTTTGGCTGTCTGCCAAAACTAATCAGCATTAGCTATTCCCTCTTCGCTGGGTACCACCCATGTAACTAACTATGCTAAAATGACTGCTGGCATTGGTCGAGAGATTACAGGGAACAGAGATAGCCTCATTACTATCCAAGGGATCCTATCATATGTCGTGGAAAATTCTAAAAGCTTCTCAAAAAACCTTTCAAGTCAAACACGTGTGTAGATACTGAACGGTTTATCTAAGAGAAGTTAACTGCTGCTGTGCTGGTCCATGGAGCATCTCAAAAACTCTTAGCATAAGGCAAGAGCGATCAGGCAGATGAACTGAGGACAAAGCCCCCTCCAACCCATTTTATACAGTTCTAACCACATCTCTTCTTCCTTGCACCTCTGTCCGTACTTCTCAGAATTAACCACATCAAACTCTTTTGCTGATAAGTTTTTAACAATTTGCAGACTGGACAGTTTTCAAACTGCCGACTGTATAAATTGTGAACCATTTGTAGACTGGACAGTTGTCACACTGCTGACTGTTCAGCTGTGAAAACAGTCGCCTTGCCCTGTTCAGAGAAGCCTGAACAGTTTTCACACTGCTGACTGTTCTGCTGTGAAAACGTTTGTCTTGACCTCTTCTCTATGGCTCATGGCCTTCCTGAGAAGGCCTCTCTGCCTTGTGGCAGCCATTCCACATGGGCAGCCATTCTGTGTAACTATTTCTGTCTATTCAGGTGTTCCAGGTTCAAGCATCAGCAGTCCAGTTCTTATTCAATACTCCATTCATGAATGAGTTAAAATACAAGAAGGCCTACTTATCACCAGTTAATATGATGGTGATAATGTTCCCATTATGTGGGCTGGTTAACAACTTTCAAAACATGTTTCCATTGTATAATGGGTGGCGATGTTAGGCTAGCTGGTTTTCACTGTGTGGGTAGTTAGCCTACTAGCTTAGTAACAATGACCTGGGCTTCTTTTTTGGTGGCATATTTCTATCTACAAATCAGAAAAGGGTCAAAAATATCAATGCTGAGACCAAACGGAATTCTAACATGAGGCTTTATTATTTCCTGGTGTATTAAGTAGCTAACCGTGTCAGACTACTGCCAGCACTCTTTCTGTAAATCACGATTCACAAGGTGTTTCTGACTCTGGCAGGACCTAAGTTGGCTACAAGGTAGTGAAAAAGCGCTTTGATACTGCTCTCAGAGCTGTGATGAAGATTGTATGGCTGTAATGAATAAAATAAAAGAACAAATGCAAAAATGTGTGCATTTAGTAATATATTTTACCAAAGCAACTTACAGTATACACACACACACATAGTACACACTTGCTTCTGGAATGTACCTAAGCTGTTTTGTGTTTCAGGGGCTGGGAGTACCTGTTCTAGGTGGACCACTATCTGTCTGGAACTGCTGTGTTTGCTGCTGCTGCTGGGAGCAACGGGGGTGTTTGTCATGCGTGTTATACAGAAGAACCAGATCCACACAGAGAGAGACCAGCTTGAAACCAATTGCTCTTATCTGACTGAAGAAAGAAACAATCTACAGACAGAGAAAGACCAGCTACTGATCGGTAAACCTAATCTCACTGTATATACAAAACCAGCAATAGATAGAGAGAACCCAATAACCCAAATCTGACAACAGAGAAAAATCTTACTGTATTCAGACCAAAACAGACTAGCTACTTACCAGTTATTCTAGTTTGATTTAGTGAACTAGAACCAAACAGAGTGAGACAAACTACTGATCAGTTGTCTTACTTTGTTAGAGGCAGAGAGAGACCAGCTCCTGACCAGTTATACCAACTTAGTCACTTAGATCAACCAACTACAGATAGAGAGAAACCAGTTAGAAAAAGTACAAGCCACTGCTCAGTAACTCCAATTTAACTGCATAGAGAAACCAACTACAGACAGAAACAGACCAGCTAATGACCAGTTACTCTAATTTGATTGTAAAGAAAAACCAGCAAAAGACAAAAAACAGACCAGCTACTGACCAGTAACTCTCATCTTACTGCAGAGAGGGACCAGCTACAGACAGAGAGGGACCAGCTACAGACAGAGAGGGACCAGCAAGAGATAGAGAGGGACCAGCTACAGACAGAGAGGGACCAGCTGAGGACCAGTAATTCCAACCTGGCCTTGGAGAAGAAACAACTACAGACCAACTCAGACAAACTACAGGACCGAATCCTTCATCTTGGTAACACAACTAATTAATGCCAGCTAAAATAGTGAATGGTCTGTATTGATCTAGACACAATTTAGTTAGAAAGCATTTTCCCTTTTTTCCTGGCAAGAGTCACCATGTGAACCTGGATGGAAATATTTCGACTACAAATGCTACATCCATGAACCTGTGCTGCGGAGCTGGACTGTGAGCAGACAAGTTTGCCAATCCCTTGGAGCTGACCTGGTAGTCATCAACACAGAAGAGGAACAAGTAAGATTGCAAGCTACCTGGTTAACACTTTAGCAGAGGGCGGAAAAAGAAAGCTCTCTTTTCATCAGTTAGCTCATCCAACTCTAACTCCCAGTGCATGAAATGCACACCTGCTCTTAGTGTTAGCGTGTCTTTTAAAGCCAGCACGCTGCAAGAAATAGCCTATCAGGCTTTAGAGTCTACTGTATTTAGCCCACTGAGTGAATACAAACATTTGTGTGTGTTTGTGATGTTTGTGTATGTGGGCAAATGTGCCAGGTGATTATACTAATCCAATGGACTTTTATGCAAACAGATCTTCTTCGACGAGTGGGAGAAAGAAGGGTGGAATTAGCTATAAAATGTTGAGCACCACACACCCCCCCCCCCCTCCCCCCGTGTTGAAATGAACGAATGACTCGAAAAAAAGTTTCGTTCATTTTACTGAACGAGATTCAAAGAAAAATGATCCGAACTTCCAATCACTAATGAGCACAGACAAACAATTCAGGGTGTCACTGCCCTATCTGAGTCCGCTGCCCTATATGAGTCGTGCATGCTCAAACACAAATGGTTTACGGCAAGCGGTGTAAACGGTGAACAGCTAAGGCTCAACATCAACATATGGGGCTGCTTTTAACGCATAATACCGGTACATTTAATGTTATATTTAATTGTGTTGTAAACGGTTAACAGCATAAGGCTCAACGTCAACATATGGGGCTATGTTGTATTACTGTTATTAGTAATCAATGCACTGCTTAACTAATAACTCAAGAAACATGAAGCTTAACATCATAAACCTTGGTGGATTTCAAACGTAAACAAATGCGCTTGTCATTTCACTTCATGATGTACACCACCATGTTAAGGACACTAAAGAAGGCTATCGCTTTCATTAATTCATTGTACTACAGCTGTGTCGCAAGGTGACGCATGCGCGACTCATATAGGGCAGCGGATAGGGCAGCAGACTCAGATAGGGCAGCGACACAGGGTTCCTTTTAACCATGGCCGCTCACTTCCTCACCAGCTTGGCTGATCCGGCCTTGCTCAGACTCCTTAGTGCCCTCTGCTGTCCTGGAGGGCACAGTGTGTGTTGAGTCGTGACAAATCTCTCTTTTCATCAATTAGTTCAGACAACTCTATATCTCAGTGCTTGCAAGACACAACTGGTCTTATTATTAGCTAGTCGTTTTGGCAAGCACATGCTTCAACACGCTGCATGAAATAGCCTATCAGGCTTCAGAGTCTACTGTATGTAGCCCACTGTGTGAATACAAACGTTGATGTTGGTTGGAGATGTTTGTGTATGTGGGCACATGTGCCAGGTGATTATACTAATCCAATGGACTTTAATGCAAACAGATCTTCTTTAGGCAGTGGAATGTAGAAGGGTGGATCGGCCTGAGGAGGAGTCAGAGGAGTCTACTAAGGTTGATCCCCCTGGGAAGTGCCTGGAGTTGGGTGGACAACACAGAGCTGTGTAGAGGGTAAGAGGAAGAGCTATTTGTCTAACTAAACATGTGTCCTCTTTTGGACAAATGACAAAAGCTGTCTGGTGCCAGGTATTGCAACTATAGTCATTATGCTGTGTTCACAATGAGACAGCAACCAACCCTCTAATTTTGATCCTTGAATCCTGAATGGAAACATCTGAAATGCGCATAAAATCGAATAAGTTGGATCAGAAATGTATCTGCCAGAGGGGGATGGATTAACTACTGATTCAGTTTATGGCAACTGATTTGGCGGTAACTTATTCGGTTGATGGAAACTGATTTATTCACATCAAATTGCATTTGTTCTGCATTTATAACCTGTTTCCCGTTAATGTTTTCCTTACATCCTCATGTTTTGAACGTAGCTGATGGAAGTGCACACACTGTCATATTATGGAAACCCAGCTTGAGTCATCAGTTGGGCTGTGTCCATAACTAACCCCTGTTAGATTTTCACTAATGAAACTGCCTTGCCAGTTTAACTGTTCCCAGTGTTTCCAATTAGGAAGTTTACATTGTATCAGGAACTATAACTGAACAAGAACCTGTAAATCAGCCAGAATATTAAGAATGTCTTGCCTTTGTTCCAGGTACTGGCAGCCTGGGGAGCCCAAAAGTGACCTGGAGGGCTGTGTTGTGTATAAGAACCATGCAAATCCCAAGACTACTTGGATTGACCTTCCGTGTCACTACCCAAATTATTTAATTTGTGAGAAAAACATCCAGCACTATTAGTGTATGGTCTGGTTTAATTAAACCACTAGAAGTTCATGGGATTCACATCCATGATTTAGCTGAATGTCTTGTTCAGTTCAGGGAAAGTTTTAGAACTGTGTTTTAGTGTTCGTACACATAACTGATTAACATGCTTTCAAAATGCTTTCTTTGCATCCTATCCTTTAAGTAAGTTAAGTACTTGTCAAGTACTTGTCACACTCACTCTTTCAGTGAGTAGTGAAATTCAACCTCTGCATGTAACACGTCCTCTGCATTTGACCTATCCCTTACTTAGGATAAGTGAGCACAAACTCACACACACACACACACACACACATGACAAGCAGTGAGCACTCAAACACATGAGGAGCAATGAGCACACACACAGTAAAAGCATTGGGCACACACACACACACAAACACACAAGGTGCAGTGACCACACAAACATGAGGAGCAGTGAGCACACACACACGGGTAACAGTGAGCACAAACAAACACAGTAGGAGGAATGAGCACACACACACACACAAGTAGCAGTGAGCACACACACACACACACATGAGGAGCAGTGAGCACACACACACTGCTACTAGTCTAGTAGCAGTGTGCACACACACACACAGTAGGAGCAGTGAGCACACACACACGTAAGAAGCAGTGAGCACACACACATGAGGAGCAGTGAGCACACACACACACACAAATGAGGAGCAGTGAGCACACACACACACACACACAGTAGGAGCAGTGAGCACACACACATGAGGAGCAGTGAGAACACACACACACAGTAGGAGGAGTGACCACACACACACACACACACACACACACACACATGAGGAGCAGTGACCACACACACAGTAGGAGGAGTGACCACACACACACACATGAGGAGCAGTGAGAGCACACACACACACACACACACACATGATGTGCAGTGGGCAGCAGCCACGCCTTGCCCAGGGGGTTGGGGGTGTCTGGCTCTAGGGCACTTCAGATGTGGATGTTGATTGAAGGGAAACTAATTCAATTCCATGTGTGCAAATGAGATTATTATACTTGGGATTATAAATCTTTTTATAAGTTTTTTTTCAGTTTCCAGCCTTATACTTAAACAACTTCATGCTCATTGTTTGTTCAATAAAAGCATGTGTTAAAACTTTCCTGAGTGTAAGCACAATGTTTACTTTATTGAGTCAACTATTCCCTCTGATGATACGATTGAGGAAGCCTTTGAAAGGAAAAGCTAAAGTATGCTGAACTGGTAGTAGAAGCGAGGGAACGAGGTTGGCAGGCACACACAAGATGAGTGGAGATAGGTATTAGAGGCTTTGTAGTTAAATCAACCAGAACATATCTGTTGACTTTTGGTTTTAGAGGGCAGTCACTCAAAGGAGCTTTAAAGGTGTTGTCTGGCTGCGGAAACTACTAACACTGAGATATGTGAAATCTTGTGATGTATCTTGAGGTGTATCTGCTGTTGTCTGTGGTAGTGGTGATGGAACCGTAACTGACAACACAGTTTAGACAAAACTCCATGAGGTGTATCAACGGGTTCTGGAGGTTTATGGTAGCACTTTATAATAACCATCTCGTATAAATGGTTAATTGATGCTTTATTTAGCAACTATAATTCAATATTTGATAACTTATAAATCATATATTAATCATTAGTAGACAACAATCAATGGTTACTAAATGTATTATTTATGAATACTTTATCATCAGTTTTATGAAAAACTAAACAATTTATTTATACTTAACATACCCCAAAAAATCTGTTTAGTAATAACTTGATTAACTTGATTACATAATACATTTAGTAACCTTAAAAAAAAAAGACTTAAGAGTATCACAGTGTCACAGTCAATCATGGGAAGATACAGTGGGGTCATGGTTCAACATTGGGGGGGGGGGGGGGGGGGGGGGGTTACAGGTGAAGGTGGCAGAGGCGCATGTAGGTAGGAGGGAATGGGAGGGGACCCTCCTACTGATGGTTCTGGAACACACACAAAGGCAAAATGGTGGATAGGTGATGTGTATTCCACCATCACCTGGGGCAGGAAAGATGTCTGCTAGGGCAGGGGTCCCCAACCTTTTTTGCACCATGGACCGGTTTAATGCAGGCAATATTTTTCACGGACCGGCTTCAAGGTGTGGCACATAAATACAGCAAAATAACACCACCTAAGTGCATGAAAAATACAACTCACCATAACGATGAATCAGTGCTTGGTCTCCATGTGCCGAAGCAGTTTTGAAGGCTTCATTGGCTCTTTTGCTAGCTTGTCGCCACATATTATACAGAGCGGACTTGGTGCTTGAGAATCACCTGTTGCGATAAACCTGTATTTTAAGTATGACTCCTGGTATTGTCTGTTAAAAGAAGCTTTCTTTCTTGGAGGTCGTAGGCTCCTGTTCTGGCTCCTCAGTTGGCCTTTTCCAATTTACAAAGAAGCTCTCCAAAGACGTTTTTTTGTTTTTTTTTAACTAATTTTCGCTAGTTTGCGGGCTTATTTTTTGAGTGACCTATCACGTGAACGAGACAAGCGTCTTGACGTGACAAGAGGCACAGGCGAATGTTACGTCCGGGAAAATCCGGTACTTTTTCAAAATAAAACACCTTTCAGACTCATTAATAATTAATACAGCGGAAATTATATGAATTATTTTTTCTTCCTGTGCGGCCCGGTAACAAATGCCTCACGGACCGGTACCGGGCCACGACCCGGTGGTTGGGGACCACTGTGCTAGGGTGTCATGAACCCAGACTATCTATACACATGGAACACACACACACACATCGATGGCAGAGGCTACTATAAGGTGCCAACCTGCACATCAAAAGTCAGTGTCTTGCTCAAGGACACTTTGACAGTCGGGATCAATATGGCAACCATCTGATTGCTGAACGATTCTCCTACCTGTTGGCTGTTTTGAGGTATTGCATTTAAGAAAACTCTCTGTGTTAATGCTGAATTTGTAAGAAATCGTTGGTGATTGCGTTCACATCAACTCTACAGACATCCTCGGATTTAAATAATTATAATAATAATAATAAATATGAGAATATTTTTATCATTAACAATTACGTTCACATTTATAGTCATGATTCTACGTGGCATCTTAATGTCATAAAATAAATAAAAGGACTACACCAGGATGCTGCGCTAGTCTAGTGAGCGACGTTTAGCACTGCTGTCTGTGCAAGTATGGCAATCCGGACTATTCTCATTTGCAGTGTACATCATTTTGGTAAACGTGAACTGAACGTACTGTATTACTGTCTGATGAACGATACTGTGAACGTGTTCATTCTGGTGTCTGTTAATTGCACGTTCACTCTTTTTAATTTCGTTCAATAATGTGCCAGATATCCAGAGAGTTCTAGGCGAAAAACACACCATTAACAGTCCTGTATCCAGTGTTGCATAACCAGTCAATTGCTGCGTGTGCTTTCTTCTACTGTCTATGCCTGGCAAGAGGGAGAGCGCCATATTGTGTAGAGGCCGAGAGTGGTATTGGAGACAGATAGAGATTTAGAAAAATTAGTTGCTTTCGGGGGGACTCGGTCGATTCCGACTGCACACGTTACTGCTGTTGCGTGCCCTTATAAGGAGCTGGCGGGGCGTGTATGTATGCAAATCCAGCAGTTCTCCATACAGTCCGTATGATTTTTAATTTTTTGCCGAGGGGGCATTTTATTCAGGTCAGAGCAATGGACTTCAAAATTCCTGCGCAAGTAAGTTAGTAAGTAAGTAAGTAAGTAAGTAAGTAAGTAAGTCGTCCTTTATTGTAAAAGCACAAGTATACAATTACACAAGTTTCAGGAACACAGCCTGTCACTATTAAACTAGCGCGTAAAGTAGCAATCAACCCGTCCATAACATATACTGACAAGGGGGGTGGACAGAACGGGAAGACAAGGTTGAGGGAAGAATTACAGCATCACATTGGGGAGGGGAGGAGAGAAAAAAAAGTCAACCCCCAGACTATGCTCCTGGAGGAGTACAGTGTGGGAACAGTAAAAAAAACACCACAGCACATAAGCACATGCATTTTACATGACAGAGATTTGCAAAGGGTGAGGGGTGGGGGGATGGAGATAAACCAGTACAAACAAGCAGCGATGCGGTCCTATTAGCCATTTCGGCGCTGGACACAGACCCGCCTGGATGGACTGGGGGTATGAAGCGGGCGAAGGCGTGGGAGGGGGGGTCAGGAGGTTGAAATGCATATTGGGGAGTGGTATGTAGTATGTGTGTAGGCCTTGATCCGGTTCCAGGCAGAGACAACATTCCACAGGTGTCTGTGGGAAGGGGAAGGGAAGGCAAGAAAGTCTCACTACATCACACTTCAGGGGAGATGTTTTTTCCAGTAAAAGCCTAGGCCAATGCCTGTTCTGGTTGGGGGGGCCGAAAGCAGATAAGATAGGGATTGTTTAGTCTTCCAAGTAACTGTATTCCAATTTGCACGACTGCTCTTTAGCCAGCTTCTCTCACTTTTAACAAACCATATTCCTTTGCAGATCCATTAGTTTCTCCATGTTGTTATCCATCTTGTGGTTTAAAGCCACAGTCTGACAGCCAACAGCTCTGCCCACCTCATCAAATCCATGATTTAATTTCGAAGAGCGGTGTGGAGAGAGTCTCTCAAGTATAGACAAGACAAGACAAGACGAAAGAGCCAAAGCAGGGAAGGTCAAGGGGAGGAGAGGGAGAGAAAAATGCGACCGCCTTCGAAGAGAGTCATCAAGAGAGGGCGTCCCTGCCTGTCAGGTTTTATGTAACAACCTAATAAAATATCGTCATGTTTTAAAGGAGGGCTGGTGGGCAGGCTGTATAAAGGTGTTGTTGGTTGTGTGGTGGCACTGCACGGCACTCACAAAAGAGTTTAGTGTTACCTCAGTAACGCCAGCACAGGTTCAGAGAAGATTGCTGATGGAGCTGAGTGACTATGCAAACTACAGTCCTTCTAACACAAACAAGATCTCAACATCCAAACAGACAGGCATTGAGGAGGGCATCTCTTTGACAGACAGGACCCCTCAGGTGACCCCTGGATCCCAGCCCTCTGGTAAATTAACTCTCTTACAACTGTGGTCATTTTATAGTTGATGAACATGGATTATCTCATGAATGTAGGATTAGCCTCACTCAAAATGATACCAAAAAAGATGACAGTTGAGAGGCAGACAGCCATGTTGTAAATTTGATTATTTGACTCATCCCAGGAAATGGTAGTGGTGCAAAAACATGCAACACGTTCTGATTGAGTAAAAGTTAAAGGACAAAGTAAGCTTAAGTTGTCCATAAGGAAAAGGCCAACCATCATATATTGTGGCTTAGTGGCTGCAATAAACATCAGATCTACACATTCAATCTCTTGACTCCTCTTGTGGAATTGCAAGATAGTGGCTGGTTTTCGCCACCACACACCTTAGATAGATAAACACAAGGGAATGATGAAGATCTCATCGCAGCTGGTTTATAGTTTTAGGGCCTGATTTACTAACGACGAAAACTGAGACAACATTTGATAAAATTGACATAAAGCTGAGTGTAAAAAAAATGGTGAAGGCTTGCGACTATCCAGGTTGTGGCAACAAAGATGATGGTGAATCGACTCTCAGTTTTCATCCTTTTCCTGTGACGGACGTTTCTCTCAGGCAACTTTGGCGAATCAACTTTGGCGAATCAAACAGGTAGGCCCTAGCTGTGAGTTGCGGTATCGCGCGTACTGAAAATAGGGCCAAGTGATAACGAGGTGCGACTTTTTCTACTACAATCTTTTTGGGATGCAAATATATTACTCTTTTGAACACATAATATTTTGGGAAGAGAAACGTTTTATTTTGCTGGGTCTAGCAAACCTGCCGGACTACTTTCTGCTTGACCAAAACTGGACGAGAACTCTGCTCACAGGATGCTGCCGGGGGTAAGTCAGCGTGATTGCATGACACTGGTGATCGGGGAGGCCATACAGATTCATGTCAAAAATCCCGAACTATCCCTTTAATAATTTCTACAAGGGACATGGGTTCACTACAATATATATGGACGTGGGTGCAATCAATGGTTCCAATTACGTTCGGAAAGTTTGCGATGTCTCTAATTTCAGCTATGGCAGAGGGGAAATGTATTGACCAGTGCGCCGTAGCAATGCGTCAAGTACCTGGGTGAATATTTGGCTGAGTGAAGGCTGAGATATACCAACTGCTGATGCTATAACTGTTTGAAATGATACAATGCCAATATTTATAATGTTGTCCGGAGTTTAACAACTGATGGAATGGAATGTGATCTCCGGTTGGAGGGTTCGATGTCGTCTCTGATCTGGTTCAGTAATTGAAGTATTGCGTGGCTGGTTAACCTGTACCGTCTAATGATTTGTGGTTTGCTTAATTGAAAAATTGTTATACGAGTTGAAAAAAATATTTCTGTGCGCTGTCTCTGTCTATGTCTTCGCCTTGCTCTTATAACTGCTGCGATATCAACGTTTTCAGACTCAGTGGAAATGTGCTTCCTGGTTAAGACGTGCTTTTATGAGGCAGAGAATTATCCCGCAAATTAGAGACGTGCGCTCGCTAGGCAGTTTTAGTAAATACCACGCAATACATCATTAGGCGCACTTACCTTCTCTCCTCCCATTAAATTGCGCTTTACACCCACGTTCACACCCCCAAAGCGTTAATATGCGACTCTACTCAAATGCGCCCCCTTAGTAAATACCATTTTATGTTTACGACCGCTATTTTACGCCAGAAATGGGCGCAATCCTGTTAGTAAATCAGGCCCTTAGTATCTTATGATGCATATGCTTGTGAGATTTTAATGTCAAAGGAATGTGGCACTGTCAACACTTCACAGAATGGATTTGTGTTCAGTTTAAGAAATTGAATTAAACGAACGAAATAAAATAGCTTTTTCAGTTTTATTTAGTTTCTGTCTGTTCGATACTTAAAGGGGCTGTGGGTATCTGAATCTCATATTAGTCCTAAGCAACCGATTGACTCATAATTAATCTTTGCTTGACATTATCAAAACAAATGATGTAATGTGTTTGGAGTATTGCAGATGAACATTGTTGAAATGATAGGAATGAAATGATAAAAGCAGCATCGTGCTCTACCAGTTGAGCTACAAAGTATAGCGGATTATGTTCCCAGTGATGGTTAATGACTTTGTGAAGAAGTTTATTATTAATAATAATAATAATAATAATAATTATAAAAATAATAACAATAAACTTTATTTATAGCACCTTTCATGCAAAACAATACAGCTCAAACAGCAAATAAACCACGCGCACAAAGAAATTACATGTGCAGTGGTCCTCATAAAAACAGACATCAAATAAACACAAAACACAAAAACCAGGATAAATAACCAAACACAGGTAGTTCATTAAGACCCAATAGTGGGGCGGCTTAGCTTGAAAGTTCACAAGAATTGTGCACTTAGTGATAAAAGCATGCAATTTGGTACACATATAGCCAAAGACACACACACACAAAACAAATGAGATATCGGGCCATCATGAACTGTCTAGGGACTTCAACAGCAAAAGCAGGGTCACACCTGGGTTTAAGCTTTGATTGGGGGACTGTAAGGAGCCCTAAGTTAGATGACCTGAGGGGCCTGGCGGAGGAATAAGGGGTTAAGAGGTCTATGATAATGTGATATAGGAAGGGGCCTGCCGATTCAGGGCTTTAAAAAACAAATAGGAGCACCTTAAAATCAACCCTGAACCGCACTGGAAGCCAGTGACGAGAGGCCAGGATAGGGCTAATATGGTCTGTTTTCCAGGTACCGGTCAGGAGCCTGGCAGTGGCTGTTTATCCTTATACACAACATCAAGCCATCTGAGCAGAGCATCTGGTTGGAAGGTGAACAACTCAGTCTTATTGCGGTTTACTCTAAGAACAATTTCAGAAAGTTTCTGATTAGTCAGTGAAATGACACCCTTTCGATAGGGAGGGGGAGAGAGCTGTCCACAGTTTGAAGTTGGCATTAGCACGTTGATTGTTTCCATGAAATAGGCTGTCAAGTACAGTCTCATATCAATAGCAATAGCAACTACCATTTTGAACTGGCGTTAGCACGTTAACTATTTATGTAGAACAGGGGATCACTAGAAGGGAAAAAGATTAAGTGTTTTTCTTAATTTTAGACATGAATTTAAATTGTATCTATTTACTTGTAGGCCTTCTTAGAGCAAATGACAAATATAAATGAAAAGTTTGTTGCAACAGTCAAGTCATATCTCTCAGATGAATTGGAACTTGGAGGTCACCCCAACATGTCACTTGATAGCTATAAGTGAATGGTCTTGATTTGTGACAACAAAAAAAGGTTCTAGGCTAATGTTGCATTAATGTTACACTTTAATTCTGCATCACAAAATGTATGATTTAATATGGAAATCATCAAAATCATGTGCAATATACGTAACTCTATTGCTATTACACATTCCATGCTAATCATGGCTACCATCTTGATTTTTAATTCATTTTAAATATGGTTTTTATGTATTAAATTCCAAAAACTATGTATGACGACTACATTTAACTAACAAAATGATCAACATCATATCATATCTCGTAATAATAAGAAACTTGATCTGAAAACACTTGCACCGGTAGCCATCTTGAAAAATGGCTGCTACGTCCGCCATGTTGAAAATTCATGATGGCCCGATATCTAATTTTGTTCTGACTGTCTTTGGCTGTATGTGCACCAAATTTCACGCTTTTATCACAAAATGCACAATTGTTCAGGTTATCTGCCCCACTAAAAGACAAAAACTAGAATACATAAAATGCATAACATGAGATAGAAAGTAAAACCCTTCAGAGATATAATCTATCCAAACCCTTAACATCACGCCAAAAATATGTTGTATACATACAGTGCCCAAGCAAGTTAAAGGCTAAGGTGAAGACGGCATTTTTTATTTAACATAACGTTTAGCGAGCTTGCTTCCCTGATGTCTATAGGCAGTATGTTACTCATAATAGCATAAACCAAAATATATGATTATATCAATAACTGTATGGCTGTAATTTATAAACTCTTAGGACACATACTGAGTGTATTTAATGTATTTACTAGTTTTACCATCCATTGTCCAGGTCTAATGCAGCATAGGTCTGTCTTTGGTTCTTAATCTTTTGGTCACACCTCTCATCAGTGACCCTCTTTGTGCTTGGCATGTGTGCATTTACTTGTAGATTTTACCAATTCAACTTACAGTATACACACACATACACACACGCACGCACGCACACACACACACACACACACACACACACACACACACACACACACACTCACACATGCATGCATACTCTCTCTCACACACACACATTTCCTCACACACACAGTCGCTTCAGGAATGTACCTAAGCTGCTGTCTGTTCCAGGTGCTGGGAGTATCTGTTCTAGATGGACCACTATCTGTCTGGGGCTGCTGCTGCTGCTGCTGCTGGTAGCAACAGGACTGTGTGTCAGATATGGTATACAGAAGGACCAGCTCCAGACAGAGAGAGACCAGCTTCTAACCAGTTACTCTAATCTGACTGAAGACAATCTACAGACAGAGAAAGACCAGCTACTGTTCGGTAACTCCAATCTCACTGTATAGACAAAACCAGCTATAGACTATAGATAGACAGACCCCCATAACTGAAATCTGACAACAGATAAAAAACTTGTTTAGACCAGGTGCTGACCAGTTATTTAAGTTTGACTTAGTGAACTAGCACCAAACAGAGTGAGACAAACTACTGATCAGTTGTCTAATTTGGTAAGAGGCAGAGAGAGACCAGCTCCTGACCAGTAATACCAACCTAGTCAATTAGATCAACCATCTACAGATAGAGAGAAAACCAGTTATAAAAGTACAAGCCACTGCTCAGTAACTCCAATCTAACTGCATAGTAGAGAATCCAGCTACAGACAGAAACAGACTAGCTATTGACCAGTTAGTCTAATTTGATTGTAAAGAGAAACCAGCAACAGACAGAAACAGACCAGGTACTGACCATTAACTCTCATCCTACTGCAGAGAGAAACCAGCTACAGACAGAGAGGGACCAGCTGAGGACCAGTAATTCCAACCTGTCTTTTGAGAAGAAACAATTACAGACCAAGATAGACCAACTACAGACCAGTAACTCTCATCTTACTGCAGAGAGGGACCAGCTACAAACAGACAGGGACACGCTGAGGAGCAGTTATTCCATCCTGGCAGAGGAAATGGACGAACTACAGGCCAGAATCTTTCATCTTGGTAACAAAACTATCTAATATAAGCTAAAATAGTGAATGGTCTGTCTTTATCTAGATATCATTTTGTAAGTAAGCATTTTTTTCTTTTTTCCTGACAAGAGTCACCATGTGAAACTGGATGGACACATTTTGGTGGCAAATGCTACATCCATAAGGTTAAGCCCAGCAGCTGGACTGAGAGCAGACGAGTTTGCCAAACCCTTGGAGCTGACCTGGTAGTCATCAACACAGAAGAGGAACGGGTAAGATTGCGAGCTACTTGGTTAACGCTTTAGCAGAGGGCGAAAAGAAAGCTCTCTTTTCATCAGTTAGTTCATCCAACTCTAACTCTCAGTGCATGAAATACACACCTGGTCTTAATGTTCGCTAGTCTTTTTAAGCCAGCACATGATTAAACACGCTGCCAGAAATAGCCTATCAGGCTGTAGAGTGTACTGTATGTAGCCCACTGTGTGAATACAAAGTTTAAACCCCTCAACCCGTGACATGATGTTCCATAAATCACACCCTCTGTACCGTTATGTGTGTCCATGATGTTTGTGGGTACATGTGCCAGGTTATTATACCAATCCAATGGACTTTTATGCAAACAGATCTTCTTCTTTGAGCATTATCAAATATCTGTGTGGATCGGCCTGAGGAGGCAAGACCAGGCCTGGACTTGGGTGGACAACACAGAGCTGTGTAGAGGGTAAGAGGAAGAGCTATATATCTAACTAAAGATAAGCCAGTTAGACTGTTCCCAGTGTTTCCAGTTAGGAGGTGTTTATTTGATCAGGAACTAATACTGAACAAGAGCCTGTTCATATTAAGAATGTCTTGTCTTTGTTCCAGGTACTGGGCGCCTGGGCAGCCCAACAGTAACTCGGAGAGCTGTGTTGTGTTAAAGATCTCAGAAGATTCCAAGACTACTTGGCATGACAACACATGTGACACCGAGCATTATTTTGTGTGTGAGAAGAACATCCAGGACTTTTAGTGTATGGTCTGGTTGAATTAAACCACTTGAAGTTCATGGGATTCACATCCATGATTCAGGTGAATGGCTTGTTCAGTTCATGTTCAGTTCCGGGATTTTTTTTAGCATTGTCTTCTAGTGTTCGTACACATAACTGAATAACATGCTTTTACAATGCTTTTCTTTAGGTAAACACAGTTTAAAACCAGAACCCACAGCCAAATCACAGCAACACAGCAATACAGCACTACAGCACCCCACAGCAAAGAGGCAGGCTGTCTTCAGCCAGACAATAGCCAGCCGATAGGTCTCTGCACACACACCTAGCAGTCCCTTGCTCCTCCCCCAACAGCTTGAAGTGAAGGAAAATACAAATATTTACTGGTCGGTCTGTCCCCACCGACCACGTTAAAATCCAAGGAAGAGGCAGTCTATAGACAGCACCGCGCTGAATAGCGTATAGGCGAGGCGGACAGTCTCTACCGGCCAGTATGGCAGGCACTCCCCTTCTCCTGTTTAAGCACGGTCTGTGCACCGTCTGTCCCTGAGGAACACCCCCTCGATGGCGCGGGTGACGTGCGGCTCCGCCCACCTCTAGGAAGTTCCAGGAAACTGCAGGAAACACAATACAATATGCAATGCTTTAGGCAAACTCACACGCCATTAAGCAGGCTCAACTAGTGACACATAACCAGTGGAATGAAATAACGAACTTCCCTTTTCAAGGCAATCGCAGAGCGTTAGCGGTCAGCCTTCGGAACCAGCCAATACACCGCGTCCGGAGTAGTACTCAGGGTCCTCGCTTGATCCGTCCTTCACCAGCAGTAAACACAAGGGAGATGTAGACAACATGCCAGTATGTGAAGCTGCATCTCTCCCGGTACCCACTTCCATCTCTGCCTCTTCCTCGTCCGAGTCGTGCTGGTCGGCCATAGAGCTGCTGCCTGACGCCATGCTGCCTGGCGCCGAAGGGGCGCACAGCCCGACGGGGGGAATCTCCCCTCCTGTTAACACTCTTGGATCCCTCTCCCTGGTGTGTATATGCCACCCAATAGATCAGAAGCATTCCCCCAACTAAAACCCCTTCGACCCCTCCGGTGACAGGAATAGACACCATGTGCAATGTGCAGTTTGATATATCATAAGACTTTTACCATGTGTAATGTGCAGTGTGATATATTATAAGACTTTCACCATGTGAAATGTGTGGTGTGATATATTATACGACTTTTACGATAGGAAACATTTGGCAATATGCACGTATACAACCACCTGAAATTATCCATCCAGACAAGTGATATGCTGTGCGCTGTTAATAACATCTGTTTGAAGCAAGGATGGGTTAACATATCCACACTGCTCTAAAGTGTTCCTCAATGAGCCAAACTTAAATAAAAGTACATATTACAGATTCACACACACACATTCAGTAGTCCATCGGAAATATCAGAGGGCTTCTGAGAATGTTAAGCCAAACAAACATAAATAACCATCAAAGGACAAAACAGTTGGTACAGTATGGATCCCAGGGCTTGACAATGTTCAGTTGATGTATGAGGCGTGCAGTGAGTGGACACATACGCGCACACACACACATGCACACACATACACACACACACACACACACACACACACACAAAGACACACACACACACACACACACAGAGAGACAGGCACACACACACACATAGTGCACAAAAAGTACACGCACGCACACACACACACACACACGCACACACACACAAACACAAACACACACACACACAGTACATATACACCCACAGCACACACACACACACACAAACAGTACACACACACACACACACACACAAACAGTATACACACACACAGCTCTCTTCACAAACGGCACGTCTGACTGAGGGACAGAAGGGAGGAGCTTCCCCCCCCCCCCCCCCTTTGCTTCTCTCTCCTTGTGCAAAGCACCTTCAGGCAATATTCTTCAGTAAAAGTTTTCTAAATACTCAAGTATCATTAATACTGAATACAATTCTTTGGGCTTCAAGTTTCATATTCCATGTGAAATTGGCTTTTCAAGAGGAACTATCTGAAGCACTAAAACACTTCATCTCAGTGGTCGGGGGCTCGGGTGCCCTGAGCTAAAATTAGCTGCGCTCTTCTATAAAGAGATCTGAGAAACACATGCACACTCACGGCAGACAGGCTCACACACACACCGGTAACATGGATCAAGGTACGGTCGTGTGTACAATCCCCTACAGCCATATTTTGTATTCTGACCTTCATTATTTGCTATTCTGTCATTGATGTTGTGAGTTTGAACTTATGCAGCACTGTGCGTGTAGAGCAAATGTTGTTGGATTATACGTTTTTAAGTGATTTTTATTTTTGATGTACAGTTATGAGGCTTCATTGTCCTGTCACAGGCATAACAACAAATGTATATTGCTCCTCAGCATTTAGTTTTGCACGTGATAGGCATTTGTTTTGTATGGAAATGCCAGGAGTTTAAGTTCTACCAGGGTACTGTAACATTGCTGGAGAATATATTCATATCGGTTGGGCATGTGCCCGACGGCAACCACGCACAACCTGCTAGCCACAGCCAAAGATCCAAGCAATGTCAGTTTAGATTCCGACTTGCTGATGATTGACCCTTAAGGACACTTGAGATATTTATAGATCTCTTGGGAAATAGATGCAGCATCCAACAAATCTCTGTTTCAATTTTTTTTTTGCACACTGGTAAGAAAATAATGACCTTGGACATATGGTTCTATTTCAAAGGTTTCAAGGTATTCAGAGACAGGTGTTCAATTACTATAAATGCAGTCTCAGGCTTTTTTGTTCAATGCTTTACCCACCTAACCAATGGTTATGCGTAATTCATCACACTTGAAGGTTCATGACAGATGTTAAGGGAAAAATTATTATATTAGTGTTTAATCCCACAAATAACTATTAGCATTCCTGTTTTGAGTATGAAAGTGGCCAATCGGAACACATGTATTTATCACATAATACTATCATATGTATTAATTGCTTACGAGTACACACTAACGCATGTGTCGATGACAAACTAGAACAAACCAATATGCTTGTATTAATTACAAGCTGGCCTGAAGTTGAAAAGCCAAGTGTCACGCTGATGTAGTGTCTTACTTGAAGACTCTACGTGTAGGCCTGGGGAGTTGGGTGCCAGCCAAGAAATATCGCTTACCAGTTAACTGAGATAACCCTTTGACTACTCCAAGCTGAGTGATGCCTTGAGACATGTCATTGCTTGGGTCAACTTACCTTCAGGTCACTAATGTTTGCTTACACGCTTACAAGAGCCGCCACGAGGTATGCATCTGTATAAATTAATTTATTTACCATACTGTGAGGGACCTAGGCGGTAACCCCACGTTTTTTGGATATAGGCGACTGGAGTTGGTGATGTAGTCTGGAAGAATAAATCAAAAACACAAACAGAACTCACAATACTAGGCAAACTAGGCCCAATCTAGGCCCATTGTAACTAGGCACATTTCTTCTAGGTACACAATTCTATAGGCACAAAACCTAGGTACAAACTGTATTAATGCAGCTAAACACAGGCTTCCCCTGTCCTCACATCAGGAAAGTGCTCCTTCTCTTTCACCGTGCCTCTCAGGCTTCTCCAATGCTTTCTCAAAGCTCTTTTCCAACACTCTCCTTCATAGAATGAGGCACCTCTTAAATAGGTCCGCCGCTTGGGCTAAATTGGTCCAATTAGGACGACTTGGATCTTACCATTGTCGTGGGGGAGCCCGGACCCAACCATTGTGGTGGGGGAGTCCACTCCGCATTAGTCCCAAACTCATCTCCAGTGAGTCACGGTGAGAAGGGGAATTCACCCTCTCACACATACATACCCCTCCATGACAAAAAATCCGTCCATCTGAAATGCAAAATTTCTCTCCGTCCATCCCTCCTAATGTGTGTGTTGCTTGCAGCTCTGGATATTGATCGGTGTGACTTGGAATTCAAGGCCAATAACACCGAGCACCACACGGAGCAGAATGGTGTGGACAGGCTGATCGTTCGGCGAGGGAGGCCGTTCGCCATGTCACTTCATCTCCGACAGAGTATCCAGCCTCAGCCTGGCATGGCTCTCACTCTTACAGTGCGAACAGGTGAGATGCATACAGTATCTAACTCAGTTTAAAGGATAATGTCAGCTACATCTCATCCACTGTCCTCACACCAAGAGTGTAGGTGTCACGTAGTATTCCTGTAGCTTAACCAGTAGGGCAGAACTCTACTGAGAGTACAGTTATACAGTTAAGATTGTAACAAATCTCAGTTTGACTACCTCTATCTGTCTTCTAGGAGTAACCAACGGTAGTATGGGAATTGTGTTCAATGGTTTATTTGGGGGAATGGGGATGTACTATAGTTAGCAAGGATACCACCATGTGTGTGCTTTAGTAGAAATCACGCTACCGCCTTCCACAGCATTTCTGAAACCCTTCTCTTTTTTAAGGTTTATTTAAAGGGGTTTTCTAGCTTATTTTGACTGGACACTGAAAGGAGTTGACAAGATATTACTTGGTGAATGAAATGGTGGATGGGGTCCACTGACCAGAATCGACCCTGGGTCCTTATGAAAAATTGAATATTCATTATTAATTCTATCTACGTATATAGATGTTTGTGGGGTCAGAACACCAGTATAGATGTTTGTTCCTTATGGGCAGCACTGGACCCATGTTTGGTGCTGGACGCCGACGCTGGCACACCCATTGTATAATGTCTCCTGTTCTTATGATTTAACCTTTACCTCCCGATGAATGACTGTCAACAGGTCCAGTCCCATCCCGTGAGTCAGGCACGACGGCTACTTTTAATGTGGGTGAGGCCATAGACAAAACCCGCTGGAGTGGGACCGTGTCTGCACAGACTGGGCAGACTCTGCGTCTGACCGTATGCTCTCCTGCTGATGCTCCCATTGGGAAGTACACCTTGCTCCTGGGCCAGACCAAAGCTGTCAGTCTCTGCGAATTTGTGCTGCTTTTCAACCCTTGGTGTAGAAGTAAGTTTTTAGTTTTTTTTGTTAGTATTGTCTATCATTTATTTCATGTGAGACTTCAGGTGTAAATGTCTATCATTTATTTCAGAGAAATCTAAAACAAAAATTGTCACGGTATTTCATGTGTGACTTAAAGTCAAATTTGACCATGTGTGGATCAAGTTCTGCTATGTTCCATTTATAGGACAGCAACATACAGTATACTTTTTGCAGTAACATACATGCAGTTACAGTTAGTGACTGCTTTGACCACATCTGCCCTGGTCAGAAGAGTCCCATGAGCATCTTTCGAAGAGAAACACACTCTCTACCTTCTCATTGAAACAGGAGATGCAGTGTTCATGGAGAACGACGACGAGAGGAACGAGTACGTGCTGTCTCAGGACGGTGTCATCTTTCGGGGGACTCCTCCTCGCTTTAAGGAACTGCCGTGGACCTTCGGTCAGGTAAGCCCAGTGGTGAAGTGGTCCCTGGAGAAGTGGGTATACTCTTATTTTTTTTAAGCAGCCCATACAGCACAGGATAAACACCCTGTTTTGAGAATTGGGTATACACAATGCTGACTAGAAAATAAGTGGGTATACTCAGTATACCTGCGTATACCCTGGACTACACCACTGCCCAGGAGGTATTATGACAATATTTAGAATAGTTTCTTATATATGTATACACATTGCTTCACAATGCTTTAAATAAGCCTCAATAATCTTAATTATGTAGATGCCAAATGATGTAACATAAGGCTACCATTTATCACATTTACAGAAAGCAAAGGCATCTTCATGTTTATTTGTTAATAATGAAATGAAAAGTTAATATTTATTATTATTTATATCTATTTTATGATGGAAATGTGGATGGAATACCAGCATAGGTGTTTGTGGGGCAGAACACCAATGTAGATGTTTGTTTTAATAATAATAATAATAATATCTTTATTTTGTATTGCGCTTTATCAGATACCCAAAGTCGCAGATTACAGAGTCATAGAGGGGGGGGGGGGGGGGGGGTAGTACAAACAGGGGGGACAGTACAAGAAGGACACATTTACATTTACAGGCAAAGAAGGGGGGGGGGGGTATTACAGACAGGGGGGGACAACACAAGCATACACAGCACAAAAAGAAAAAAGAGTTTTGAGATGTAACAGCGGGTAGAAGTGTAGGCAGTTGGGTAATGGTGGCTAGGGATAGGGAAGATCATAGGCTTGGGTAAAGAGGTACGTTTTGAGGCGGGACTTGAATGTTGTGAGTGAGGGAGAGTGGCGAACAGATTGGGGGAGGGAATTCCAGAGTCGGGGTGCAGTGCGTGAGAATGCTCTGTCGCCAAAAGTTTTTAATCGGGATGTTGGTGTAGTCAGGGTGAGAGTGGAGGAGGAACGGGTGGCTCGGGAGGGGCGGTGGGGGAGGAGGAGGTCAGACAGGTAGGGGGGGGGGCTAGGTGGTGAAGAGCTTTGAAGGTGAGGAGGAGTATTTTGAAGTTGATGCGCTGCTTGATGGGGAGCCAGTGGAGAGAGTGGAGAACGGGAGTGATGTGTTCACGGGACCGGGTGTGGGTGAGGAGGCGGGCAGCAGAGTTTTGGACCATTTGGAGTCTATGGAGGGAATGGGAGGAGATGCCAGTAAGGAGGGAGTTGCAGTAGTCAAGTCGAGAGGAGATGAAGGCATGGATGAGGGATTCAGCAGCAGGGGGGGGGGAGGCAGTGTCTGATTTTGGCGATGCGGCGGAGGTGGAAATATGAGGTCTTGATGATGTGGCTGACATGGGGAGTGAAGGTAAGGGTGGGGTCCATGATGACACCGAGATTGCGTACCTGGGTGGAGGGGGTGATGGTTGAGGAGTCGATGGTGAGTGAAATGGGACCAGTTTTATTGAGAGTGGATTTGGTGCCAATGAGGAGGAGCTCAGTTTTGTCACTGTTCAGTTTGAGGAAGTTGTGAGTAAGCCAAGTTTTTATTGTGGAGATGCAAGTTTCGATGTGGGTGAGGGGAGGATTTTGGAGGGATTTGGTGGTGACGTACAGTACTGTGCAAAAGTTTTAGGCAGGTGTGAAAAAATGCTGTAAACTAAGAATGCTTTCAAAAATGGAAGTGTTAACAGTTTATTTTCATCAATTCTTCATAAATTAACAAAATGCAGTGAAGGAACAGAAGAAAATTCTAAATTAAATCAATATTTGGTGTGACCACCCTTTGCCTTCAAAATAGCATCAATTCTTCCAGATACACTTGCGCACAGTTTTTGAAGGAACTCGGCTGGTAAATTGTTCCAAACATCTTGGAGAACTAACCACAGATCTTCTGTGGATGTAGGCTTCCTAACATTCTTCTGTCTCTTCATGTAAACCCAGACAGACTCAATGATGTAGAGATCAGGGCTCTGTGGGGGTCATACCATCACTTGCAAGTCTTTCTGTTCTTCTTTAAGCTGAAGATAGTTGTTAATGACATTTGCTGTATGTTTGGGGTTATGTTCCTGCTGCAGAATACATTTGGTGCCAATCATACGCCTCCCTGATGGTATTGCATGATGGATTAGTATCTGCCTGTATTTCTCAGAATTGAGGACACCATTCATCCTGACCAAATCTCCAACTCCACTTGCAGAAATGCAGCCCCAAACTGGAAAGGAACCTCTACCATGCTTCACTGTTGCCTGCAGACTCTCATTATTGTACCTCTCTCCAGCCCTTCGGCGAACAAACTGCCTTCTTCTACAGCCAAATATTTCTAAATTTGACTCATCAGTCCAGAGCACCTTCTGCCATGTTTCTGCACCCCAGTTTCTATGTTTTCGTGCTTAGTTCAGTCACTTGGACTTGTTTCCTTGTCGGGGTAGAGCTTTTTGGTTGCAACTCTTCCATGAAGACCACTTCTGGCCAGACTTCCCCAGACAGTAAATGTCTGTACCTGGGTACCACTGGTTTCTGCCAGTTCTGAGCTGATGCCACTGCTTGAAATCTTCCGATTTCGAAGGTAAATAAGCTTAATGTGTTTTTTTTTTATCAGCTGCATTAAGTTTCCTTGGCTGACCACTGCGTCTACGATCCTCAACGTCTTCTTCAAAAGAGCTTGAACTGCACATTTTGAAACCCCTGTCTGCTTTGAAATCATTGTCTGGGAGAGACCCTGCTGATGCAGTATAACTACGTTGTGTCTTGTTGCTGTGCTCAGTCTTACCATGTAAATGGATACAAAATAAACATTTATTGTTTACATTTTTCAAAGCATTCTTAGTTCAAAGCATTTTTTCACACCTGCCTAAAACTTTTGCACAGTACTGTATATCTGGGTGTCATCGTGATCAGTTTCCGTCTGTATAACATTTTCTTGGATGTTTCAGTTTGAGTAATTATATAGATGCCAAATGATGTTACATAAGGCTACCATTTATCACATTTAAAGAAAGCAAAGGCATCTTCATGTTTATTTGTTAATAATATTATTATTATGTATATCTATTATATGATGGAAATGTGGATGGAATACCAACATAGATGTTTTCTCGTATGTTTCAGTTTGAGCCTGGTGTTTTAGACATCTGCCTGAGGATCCTCGATGAAAACCCGAAGTTTATCCACGATGCAGACCAGGACTGCTCAGCCAGGAGGAACCCAGTGTACGTGACGCGAGTCCTCAGTGCAATGGTAGGCACATTTTAAAACAACAATAACTATTAGTTGGAAATTATCTTTATTGGGAATAACCCCTTGAGATGTACCATCTCGTTTTCGAGGGGGTCCACAACACAATCAGATAGTAAACATACATTCAATTAACATAAACATAGAAACAACAATAAGACAGGACAAACAAAAACAACACACAACAAACGAACTATTGACTTATTTGTTAACACAACAAACTATTGACTGTGTGCTGTAGCAAGGGAAACTAAAGGAAGCTGTGTGGGGTTAGAAAAAGTCCATGATTTTGAAACTCCTTTGGGTCTAGCCTACTTTTGAGGATCCATCACCTGCCAGTGGGAGACATATTCCCCGTCAACACAACCAGAACCAGTGCAGTTAGCTTAGCTGCTAACACACGTTTCCCTGCCCTGTCTAGATTAACAGCTCCGATGACCGTGGGGTGCTCATGGGAAACTGGTCGGGGGACTATACGGGGGGAGTCAAGCCCACGTTTTGGACGGGCAGTGGGGACATTCTCCGCCAGTGGAATGAAAGCGGGTGCAATCCAGTGCGCTTCGGCCAGTGCTGGGTGTTTGCCGCCGTGGTCTGCGCAGGTAATGTTATCATTGTAGCTTTTCAAGTACAATGTGTTTGTGTGTGTGTGTGTGTGTCTGTGTGTGTGTGTGTTTGTGTTTGTGTGTGTGTGTCTGTGTGTGTGTGTGTGTGGGGGGGGGGGGGGGGGGGGTATTCGAAAGAAGTGGGTACATCTCTGTCTAATATCACAAAAAAAGTCCTAATGCAAACTATTTTGAATTATCAAAAACAAATACTTAACTGTAAATCAACCAAATGAACACACTTTGTGCTGGTTCTTCTGCACAAAACTGCTATATTCGAAAGAAGTGGGTACATCTCTGTCTAATATCACAAAAAAAGTCCTAATGCAAACTATTTTGAATTATCAAAAACAAATACTTAACTGTAAATCAACCAAATGAACACACTTTGTGCTGGTTCTTCTGCACAAAACTGCTATATTAAACTTCACTAATGAACAATAACCCTGATGAGATTGGGAGCACATTCTGTGGTCAGAACAAGATCCATTGGTTCAGCTCAGATGGGGTCCAGCATGTTTGGAGTGAGCCTGGTCAGGACTGCCACAATGAATGCAGAGTCCTGACAGTGAAGCACGGAGGTGGGAGTGTGGTGATATGGGGCTGTACGAGTGGTGAAGATGTTAAGGAGATGATATTTATAGATGACGCCGCTCATGCCAGTGGATATACTTAAGTAAGATGACACCCTGTCAATATTGCAGCATGAGAACGATCCATAGCGCACTCACTGTGGAAATCACATTAACGTTTTTACAGAAGAGAAAAGACCGGGCTACGTAAAATATGTCGCCTGACATGAATCCAATACACCTTGGGATATTTTAAAAAGAATAGGGGGTGGCACTGTAGCTCACACAGTAGCCTCGACCACATTCGGGCTTGAAGCTCAAGGAGGTCACAGGTTCGAATCCCGCCTGATGCCATTTCTCCTGTCCACTCCCCACCTCTTCTCCCTCTCATTTCCTGTCCAACTCTGCACTGATCTATCCATAAAAGGCCCAAAAAAAAGAAAAAAATAGTAGAGCAAAACAGCCCCTCCAGCAAAGAGCAGCTGATGTCCCTGAGGAGTGGAGCAGAAATCTCTGCAGCATTGGTATCCTCCATGCCCATGAGGATTGAGGCTGTCATCCAAAATAAAGGTGGACATACTAGGTATTGAGCAAAAGATTTTAATCTAAGTAATGAAGGGTGTGATGACACATTTAACATAACAGCAAATACTGTTACACAGAAGTTTTTTTTTTTATATTTTGCTTAATTTGACATTGCAGTGATATTACAAAGGGCTGTACTTACTTGTACTCTGTACGCTGCTTGCTTGTTCTGATACTGAAGTCTATGTGTGGGGGGGTATTTGTGAGTGTGTATTACCTGCAGCAAACTGTGTGTTACGGACTAACTGATGTGTTGATGTGTTACTAGTTGCAATACTGCATACAACCTATTGGATTTCAGTTAGGTGAACGATACCTTTGAAGTTAACTAAAGATATTTTCTCCCCAAGCCCAACCGGTAAGGGTACTACACCAAGGTCATCGGTACCCTGGGAGCACACACACACACACACACACACACACACACACGCACACACACACACACACACAAACACAAACACACATACACACACACACACACACACACACACACACACACACACACACACACACACACACACACACGCACACAGATGAAAATGCACTGCTTTGTACATGACATATAATCACTATCAATATCACTATCGACTGACTGCAAAATGAATAAATATAAATACCTTCAAAATTCAAATATTTACTTGCAGTGACTTGCAAAAAAGATTGTGATGTTGATGCAATTGCTCATGTCAGAGAGCCAAAACACCCAAACTAGGTTTGGTGTCAGAAGTGCAACATGACGTTTGTGAGTGCAGTTGTCAGAGCCCTGTCACATGCAGTCTCCAATGAGAGGACCTTATATCATATGGCCAAATGCCCAGTCTATCGATCTGACATCAGAAGTGTAGCATGACATTCATGATGATGTTTGTGAATGAAGTTTCCAGAGCCCTGGGCATCCCATGCCGAGTGGTCACCAATTACGGATCAGCGCACGACACCGACAGCAACCTGGTGATCGAGTACATGTTTGACGAAAATGATGAAGATATTGGTGATGACTCCATATGGTAAGCCTTTGGGTAAACCCTAATTACAAATATTAAATGTACAGCAATTTTTAGGAGGTAGTCGTTCATTTTAGACTACTGTTACAATGTGAGGACGGTACCACTTGACAATAAGACTACCCTTATAAAGGATTTCTAAATGGTCCATAATTAAGTTAATAATTAAGTTATAAACACTTTATAAATCATTTATAAACAAGTTATAACAAAGTTTCCATACATCGATGAATGCATGAACAACATGAGTTCATTTTAACACACACACATTCGGTGGGAATCTGCATTGTTCTGAATGTATTTTCGTTTGTGACCACTAGAGGGAGCTTTCTGTGTTTCCAGTTCAGCTTGGTGTTAGTAGCCCATGCTTGCCAGCTGAGCTAGCCTGACGATGTCATACTCATACATTTTTTGTGGGCGGAGTTCAGGCTGGTATCCAGGCTACAGCTGAGCCCCAGTCCTAAGGAGTATGCACTGTGTTGTGTAACTGTGTCTGCAGGAACTTCCATGTGTGGATAGACAGCTGGATGGCTCGCCCCGATCTGAACGAAGGTTTCAATGGCTGGCAAGCGAGTGACCCAACTCCACAGGAGCGGAGTGGTGGTAATGTTTACACATCAGGGCCAGGTTTTGAGCCAGATCTGACTCGGTCGTTCTGGTGGTGCTGACAGCTACAGGTTGCCCAAGCTTCATAGAACCAAACACATATTTACTTTGTGAACATAATCCCAGAGAAAACTGAGAAAAGCTCTAACAGAGCGTTTTAGACAGAAGGTGAATAGAGATGTGCATTATGGAAAAAATCATGTATTTTTTTAACATTGAATTATGTAAATCTGTTTAAGAAAAAAGATATAATAGGTCCTTTGTCTATAAAATATTTTTTTACATAATTAGTTATTTCAAGGCTAACGACTTTCGTCGCTGGACATTTCTAGAGATACATAGGTATTATTATACTGTATGTATAATTAATTATTCATTCTGGCACTATTCTTAATTGTGCTATATAAAAAATGTCTTTGGTTTTCTCTCCAGGTATTTACTGTTGTGGCCCTGTACCTGTATCAGCCATCAAAGCTGGTGAATTGACAGTGAAGTACGATGCTCCCTTCGTGTATGCTGAAGTCAATGCAGATGTTGTTACACTGGTAAGGCTGAAGGACGGAAGGACAGTTAAGCTTGATGGAAACACCACAGAGGTCGGCCATCATATAAGCACCAAGGCTGTAGGCAAGGATGAAAGACATGACATCACAAACCTCTACAAATACCCTGAAGGTAAGATTAAAAATATGGTTTCCTGCTATAATCTTTCCTGTTCCGGTTTATATTACTATAGCTTTATTGCTGTAATATTATTATATATATTGCTTTTATATAATTATATTATGTAATTTTATATTACAGATAAGTAGTTGTAAAAGGAAAAGGAAAGTCTTTTGTTGGGATAGTGCCTTACTTCTAAGAACAAAACAAAACAACACAGATTCAAACATAACATTTAAAGGTCTGGTATTGCACAGACGCTTTTATACAAAGCGACTTACATAGACATCCTGCAGTGGGTGGACCGCCAACACCCATACTATCGCAATGGGGAAATGTACATAATCGGCTCATTTGTTTTGTGTCAAATAGGCTAATTCTTAGGATTGTGTTAGTTATATCGGATATTACAATTGTTCAAGTAGTTTATGTTATGTGTTTGCAGTCCTCATTGACTTCTAAGCAAAGAGCTGAGAGGTGAAAGGCATATTCGTTGAGAGTGTGAAACCATGATGGATGTGTGTCAAGTTCCTAGGTGTTTCCATCTCTACCCTCTGGCCCATCTTGAAATGGCCTGGTACATGAACCCCAAAGGACGCACGGGACAACTCTTTCCAACTCAGATTGATTTTTATTTTCCTTATTTGTTTGGTCTGGTTGGTTAATTAGCTTGAAAACCTTCAAACACTAAAAGACGACAACAAATTCATATAAATTTCAAACTATTTCAGTACCAAGTGCCAAGGCTTACAACAGGTGATATTGACGCAGCCATTGGTGTTTTTAAGAAAAGCACTTCAAACATCATTGTTCAATTTATAATCAACAAAATACACTTAAACAAAAAGCCAAACTCATAAGCATGCTGCCTGTATGCTGAGTGCTGCTTGGTTGTTGGGTGCTGCTTGGTTGTTACCTTTATTTCTCTCTCTGCTGAAAGGTTTGCTGAGAGACCTTTCCTTCACAGGTGCTTCAAGTTAAAATAATGAGCAGCCTGTACTGGCCTGCTAGTGGTGCATTCTGGGATTTGCAGTTTTTTTTTTAAAGCAAAGTCAAGTTAAAACTCAAATTAAGAATGAACTCAAATTAAGATTGACAATGTTAATTTAACTTCAACAATGTGTGTCCTGTGTTTCAGGCTCAGAGGAAGAGAGGATGGTGTTTGAAAAGGCCAAACACCACAACAAGCTCCTGAAGAGTGGCGAGGAGCCCGGAGTTCACATCAAAATAAAGATCGCAAAATCAACCATGATCGGCACCGACTTTGACGTCGTCGCAGTTGTCAGGAATAACTCACCCACTCCCAAAACCTTTCTCTTGATGTTCTATGCGCGAGTGCTTCACTACAATGGCAGGACCGGAGATTCGTGTGGATTCACTGATGTTTCTGCGCTGAAGATCGAACCTTCCCAAGGCTAGTTGTGTCTGTGATTGAGTGACCTGATGACAAATGCTAGAGAGGCTTAATGACTGCACATATATACATAATTATAAATAGCTGTTTAACAGAAATGAAGCAAATCAACTTCTTTTGGTGTATCTGAAAATACTTATACATACAGTACTGTGCAAAAGTTTTAGGCAGGTGTGAAAAAATGCTATAAACTAAGAATGCTTTGAAAAATGTAAACAATAAATGTTTATTTTTTATCCATTTACATGGTAAGACTGAGCACAGCAACAAGACACAACGTAGTTATACTGCATCAGCAGGGTTTCTCCCAGACAAAGATTTCAAAGCAGACAGGGGTTTCAAAATGTGCAGTTCCAGCTCTTTTGAAGAAGACGTTGAGGATCGTAGATGCAGTGGTCAGCCAAGGAAACTTAATGCAGCTGATGAAAAACACATCAAGCTTATTTACCTTCGAAATCGGAAGATTTCAAGCAGTGGCATCAGCTCAGAACTGGCAGAAACCAGTGGTACCCAGGTACAGACATTTACTGTCCGGGGAAGTCTGGGGCCGTATTCACAAAGAATCTTAGGGCTAAAAGTAGGTCATAAGTGGCGAATTTAGGAGAAACTCCTAAAAATAATGGGCGTGTCAGTCTTAAATGTAGGACTCCTAATTTTTTTTACTAAGAGCAATTCACAAAATATTTTATCCCTAAAAGTAGCACCTAAGTCTAGGACAGCTTAAAACTCCTCATGAGGACTCCTAAGTCACTAAGACCTATTCACAAAAAATCGTAAGATGGCTGCAGCCGACTTGGAATTGATAAAAGACATTGCTTAAACCGTGAAGGTATTAATATTGTCGTAGAATCAGCGCGGGATGCAATGACGCCTTTAAACAACGATGTGTCCCGAAGTGAAATGTTTGGAAACATAAATATAGCCTATTTGGCTTCGCGGAAAACGCAAATGACGACACTGGGAATCAGTCAGCCGTTTAATTCATCAAACTATCAACGCACTGTAGACCCCACATCATCCAACAGTTTATCCAGTTGCCTTTGCCCTTTGGACAATCGCCAATTACACAAGATCAAAGTAAATTCCATGGCGATCGCAGGAATGTCCACACATTACAATAATTGCCCCATCAAAAGATGAGGACGTTTTCGACTCGTGCATTTCAACGGAGAGCGTTCTGCATCAGTTTTTTTAAGAACTTACCAGCTGGATGCCGCTGGGGTGACGGTGGCTATTGGTCCTGGGACCAGTAGGCTTTCGCTATACGTTTCACGTTCGTTTCGCTTGAAGGGCCGTGTGTGCTGATATTTGAAGTGGTCAAGGGCTGGAAATATAATAGCCTTACAGTTTGCTGGGTGCTTTAGTTATTACTGCCTTGATTACATGCAATTGCCATATTTTATATTGATCGTTTTTTATTTCTCTTAACGTGCAAAGTGTCATTCCCGTTGGATGCACAAACTTGTCATCATGCGTGTGCATTCTGCTAACTGCACTGTCCATAACTATTTAATATGACTTAATGTGAAGCCTAGGTTATTCTCTTATTTTCAGTTGATATAGTAGGATTGTTAGAGGGACGTCACGAATGAGTTTTTAATGAGAGAGCCTGTCAACAACCAATCACCGTCCTCACCCCTTCTAAACTCGTGCATGAGAGTCGACGTCATCCATAGCAACGGTGGTTTTATCTTAAGCTTAGGAGTTGGTATTATCCTTAGTATGAGTAGGTCTCAGAGCCGTTGTGAATCACTTTTAAGAAATTACTCCTACGTAAAAGGTTTTAGCGCGAGTTAGGAGCACTCCTAGTGGTAAGATAAAAGGCTTGGTGAATACGGCCCCTGGCCAGAAGTAGTCTTCATGGAAGAGTTGCAGCCAAAAAGCTCTACCCCGACAAGGAAACAAGGCCAAGTGACTGAACTAAGCACGTAAACATAGAAACTAGGGTGCAGAAACATGGCAGAAGGTGCTCTGGACTGATGAGTCAAAATTAGAAATATTTGGCTGTAGAAGAAGGCAGTTTGTTCGCTGGAGACTGGAGAGAGGTACAATAATAAGAGTCTGTAGGCAACAGTGAAGCATGGTAGAGGTTCCTTTCCAGTTTGGGGCTGCATTTCTGCAAGTGGAGTTGGAGATTTGGTCAGGATGAATGGTGTCCTCAATGCTGAGAAATACAGGCAGATACTAATCCATCATGCAATACCATCAGGGAGGCGTATGATTGGCACCAAATGTATTCTGCAGCAGGAACATCACCCCAAACATACAGCCAATGTCATTAACAACTATCTTCAGCTTAAAGAAGAACAGAAAGTCCTGCAAGTGATGGTATGTCCCCCACAGAGCCCTAATCTCTACATCATCGAGTCTGTCTGGGTTTACATGAAGAGACAGAAGAATTTTAGGAAGCCTACATCCACAGAAGATCTGTGGTTAGTTCTCCAAGATGTTTGGAACAATTTACCAGCCGAGTTCCTTCAAAAACTGCGCAAGTGTATCTGGAAGAATTGATGCTATTTTGAAGGCAAAGGGTGGTCACACCAAATATTGATTTAATTTAGAATTTTCTTCTGTTCCTTCACTGCATTTTGTTTATTTATGAAGAATTGATGAAAATAAACTGTTAACACTTCCATTTTTGAAAGCATTCTTAGTTTACAGCATTTTTTCACACCTGCCTAAAACTTTTGCACAGTACTGTATATGTTTGAACTTAATGTGAAAGTCCATACAAAACTATTTGGTTTTCTTTACGTAAGTAGGTAAGTAAGTATCCTGTACCTAAACTGTTTCTTAAATGAGCTTTTTGTGATTGATTGATTGATTTTTTCTTTTTAGAGACATCCACCCCTCTCAAACTGGAATATTCCCTGTACGGTCCGACCATCACAGATGAGAGACTGATCAAGTTGAAGGTTCTTCTGATTGAGTCTGAATCCAGAGAGTTCCATAAGGAAACTAAGACCATTGTCCTGGACTCACCAAAGATATTTATCAATGTAAGAACAACTTCCTTTAATGGTTGAATCCTAAAGAGAATAATAGACAAGGGTGCATCGTAGGTAGAAGAAGTTTGGTGATGGCCTGTCGTCAACTTCATACTGATATTTTCTTCTTGTGAATTGCATACAAATGATGCATCTTCATATATACTTAGGGGTGTTTTGGGGGACCAATTTTTTTTTTTTTTCAAATGTTCCCATATTGGCAAATAAGTGGCTCTAACACTGCCCCCTACATGATGTGCTTGGTATTGTCTTTAAGATTTCTATTGTGTTTTGTTGTTAATTGTTGTGTCTTTATTTAGTTAGAATAAGATGATACTACTATTTCCCTAATAATGTATATTACAATTGGTCTTTTTTATTATAGTGCCAACCAGTACAGCTAAAAAACAATGTATATAAAGTTAAACATACTGACTCAAAATATAAATCTCCTTTCAAATTATCTGACCTGTTGAAAAGTTCTTCTACAATTACAGTTTGTAATTAAGCAGATGCTTTTGTCCAAAATGACTTACAAAACATTTGACAAAATATAAAATGAGATTGAGATTGTCAGAACAGAGGAAGGATTGTAATTGAGAAATCCAGATGGAGGTATTGCGTTCCCATGAAAAATGAAGAGACAGGACAGAACCAACCTGACATCTCATATTCTCTGTGTCAGATTGTTGGCGTGCCAAAGGTTAACCAGAAGTTGACCGCAGATATCGCACTTCTGAATCCTCTGCCAGTGCCTATGCACGAGTGTGTCTTCTCCATACAGGGTATTCATCTCACTGGTGGACAAAATATTGTACACAAGTAAGTAAAAACTCAGTGAATCCACCATAGTTCATACTGCCATTCTTGCTCAGGTTCCGTTCAGGAGCCGTTGCCATGAGGTGCTATCATTGACTACTACAGTGCATGTGTGTTTGTGTGTGTGTGTGTGTTTGTGTGTGCGTGCGTGCGCATGCGTGTGTGTGTGTGTGTGTGTGTGTGTGTTTGTGTGTGTGTTTGTGCGTGTGTGTGTGTGTGTGCGTGTGTGTGTTTGTGTTTGTGTGTGTGTGTGTGTGTGTGTGTAAAACTGGTGTAGACCTATGTTCATGGTACTGCTTTGTCTGTTTGCAGAATTGGAACAGTGGAGCCCGAGAAGTACGCCACAGCTAAAGTTGAATTTGTACCAAGTTCACCCGGGAGAAACAAGCTGGTTGTAGCATTTAATAGTGATAAATTAAGTAATATCTCAGGATATGAAACCATTGTCATCGAAGACTAAGATTTGCCAATATCATGTATGTCTCCATATGTAACATTCAGACTATAACCGGAATGGAGGAGGATTTCAGCACATTGACACACGCTAATTAAAGATAGTAATGTATTATTAAAAGCCCTGCATATTTATAACATTGGGTCTAATTCCATTTTTATTTCTAAATTGTTCAAGATGAAGTCTTGTGTTTCCATGTACAACACAATGTATATTATGTATTGTATACTCTTGGCCCTTGTACAAGGCAAACACAATTGAATGGTGCTCATAAAACAAGATAGGCCTACACAAGTAAGTGCATGATATTTACTACCATAACATACAGGAGCTTTGCTTTTCACTACAAAATTTTTTTTGGGACGGACATCCCATTTTTGAAATAATTTGTTAGCCTACTGTGGCTGGGGATCTGTGAAAACTGCACACAAAATGTGTCTGTAGTAGGGATGTGCATCTCTATCAATGAGACCGATTCAATGCACATCTTGATGCATTGTCAACCATTGGATACATATGAAGCAACTACTAATGCGATATGATATTATTCATACCTATTGTGTTGCTGTTTCTTCTCAAGCAGACAGTAAATCATACATTTAACTCTAGCAGTCATAAAACAGGTGTTAATTATGACACGTAAGCTAAAGGGTGGCTGGACTGTGAGTCACTTCTTGCTGAGCGCGCGTGCCATGGGGTTGGGGGGCCCATTGCGTACCATGGGGTAGGGGGGCGCAGTGGGTGCCATGGGGTTGGGGGTGCAGTGGGTGCCATGGGGTTGGGGGTGCAGTGGGTGCCATGGGGTTGGGGTCCCAGTGGGTGCCATGGGGTTGGGGTCCCAGTGGGTGCCATGGGGTTTGGGGTCCCAGTGGGTGCCACGAGGTCGGGGGGTGCGGGTGCCATGGGGTTGGGTGGTGCGGGTGCCATGGGGTTGGGGGGTGCCATGGAGTTGGGGGGCGCCATGAAGTTGGGGGGCGCGGGTGCCATGGGGTTTGGGGGGCCCAGTGGGTGCCGTGGGAGTTGGGGGGCGCCATGAAGTTGGGGGGCGCAGGTGCCATGGGGTCGGGGGGTGCAGTGGGTGCCATGGGGTTGGGGTCCCAGTGGGTGCCATGGGGTTGGGGTCCCAGTGGGTGCAATGGGGTTGGGGGTGCAGTGGGTGCCACGAGGTCGGGGGGTGCGGGTGCCATGGGGTTGGGTGGTGGGGGTGCCATGGGGTTGGGGGGTGCCATGGAGTTGGGGGGCGCCATGAAGTTGGGGGGCGCGGGTGCCATGGGGTTTGGGGGGCCCAGTGGGTGCCGTGGGGTGGGGGGCACGGGTGGGGCCCTGTGCGTTCCATGGGGTTGGGGGGCGCAGTGGGTGCCATGGGGTTGGGGGGCCCTGGAAGCTTTTTTGCCCAGCGGCCCTTCATTTCATCTGTCCATATTTATGATTGTTAAACACAGCAATGCAACATATAACCTACCCAAGTTAGTGTGTAATCACCAATGAGTGTAAAAAGGACTGAAAAGGTCACTGAGAACATGCAGTTAAATCCAGTGGAAATTCCATCCTTACCGTGTTTCTATTTAAAGCACTAGGCCTACTACTACTACCATTAATTGTTATTATATCTATCTATCTATGTATCTACCTTGTGTGTGTGTGTGTGTGTGTGTGTGTGTGTGTGTGTGTGTGTGTGTGTGTGTGTGTGTGTGTGTGTGTGTGTGTGTGTGTGTGTGTGTGTGTGTGTGTGTGTGTGTGTGTGTGTGTGTGTGTGTGTGTGGAACAGTTTTGGGTCGCCTAGCTTGCAATAGATTGACAACCCCTTAACACCAAGCATCCATGTGAGCAAAAGCAGAGGCGGCCGTGGAGCTACTGTGATCCCCAAACAAACACTCAATTTCCCGTCTGCCTGTGCCGTTCCACTACCGTAAACTGACGTCCTTCGGGTATGCGATGACGTAGGCAAATCTCGCGTATGTACTCTGCTCTTGTATTGCAGGATATACCTAAGGGGAGTGCCTGTGAGTTAAACGAACAAACATTACATCATGAAGGTAAAGATGATTAAGGTATAAGTCCGCTTTGAGTATCAAAAGGCAGACCGAAAACCACTGGTGCAGGAGAGCTGTCTGATACAGAAGTTAATCCAGTTTCTTACTACTGCTTTGACGGCCTATTACTACTGGAAATCCTTGGGCTAACCTGTGGACTCAAAACCGAGAGGGGAAGAGCATCATTGGGAAATATATCAAGCCAACTCTGGTTAGCCAATCTATTTTTCAATAGCGAAGGAGTTGATAGTCCATTGACAAATATAAGAAGCCACGTATTTTCTTAACACTCCTGCTCTTAGACTTACAATCGACCAAGGTGTCAGACTTGTTTGCTAACTGCCAGTCTAGCTAAAATCAGATGCTGGACACTCTACGCTAGCTAGCATAGCTAATGTTAGCTGTCTAGCTACGTTGACAAAAGTTTTGTTTTCGATGTCGGTGACTGTTGTGTTGACTAGCTAGTCAGCAAATATTGTCTATTGTTAACTGTCAGCTCACATTTCATAAATTTACCTTCAAGCACCCAACACCTCAGAGATTTTGTGACTGCTTGCTACGATTAAGTTGACAGTTAGCCCGAGCATGTTAAGATAGCCAGAGTAGCTAGGTTAACCTAACCTAGCAAGCAATCTTCTCAAACCTGCCTGGTTGGTGCTCGTATCAGCTAAAAGACGAAACTAACGTAGATTGTTGGCCAGAAATAGTCGTCACTTAACTGTAAATAGTTTCCGATATTGACACTATTCTAAAAGTGGGCATGACTCTCTGTTGGTAGTAGGTGCGTAACAAACTATTCAGTTGTGAAATTTCCAGTTGAACAAGTCATCTTGTTATCTGTAAGCGTAACCGTCTTAAACCAAATACCAGGCCTCGGAGAGAATCGTGATCCGTAGAGTTGTAGAGTTCGCTTAAAAGGCTGCATTTGTCCAGCCTCGTTTCCTAACATAATTAAAAGCTTTTAACTAGACAGCTAGCAAAGTTGTCAAAATAATGTATGTTGCCGTGTAGGCTAAGCCTCCAGTGCAGTGACGTCAAATCCCAATTTTGCATTTCTTGTTGAAACAAAAATACTTGGAATAATTTCCATGTAGCGTTACAGAACGAATTTATTTTCTCTTGCGAATGAAGCCCCACTCTTCCCCTTGGATGTCAAGATCTGCAGTTGACGTCCGTTGCCTTTGGGGCTGTTGACATCAGCTACACAGCCAGTGCACGAACGTGACAAGCGACAAGACAACACGGCATAATGAACCGCTACCTACCTGTGGCCCGCCAGCACTTTTTGAGCGCACTAGCCAACACCAGTGTCGTAGTCAAGTCCATCAGCGCCACAGTGCTAGTGCTTTACCTTGTATCCTGGGCAGTGGACACTCCTTATGCTCTCGGTGTGACGCCGGGTTACCTTTTCCCCCCAAACTTCTGGGTCTGGACACTGGCGACCCATGCCGTGGTTGAGCAGCACATATGGGGAGTGGTGGTTAACATCGCCACGGTGATGGTGTCAGGCCGGCTGCTTGAGCCGCTGTGGGGAGCCCTGGAGTTGCTCATCTTCTTCGCCGTGGTCAACATCTCCGCGGGCCTCCTCGCCGGCCTCTCTTACCTCTTCACCTACGCCGCCACCTTTGACCTGGACTACCTGTTTGCGGTGCGGATCTACGGAGCGCCCGGGTTCCTCGGTGGGGTGCTGGTGGCCTTGAAACAGACGTCCGGCGACACCACGGTGCTGCGCGTGCCACAGCTCCGGCTGAAAGCGGCCCCGGCGCTGACTCTCCTGGGCCTGGCCGTGTTGCGGCTGGCCGGGCTACTGGAGACGGCGGCGCCGCTGGCCGCCTGCTGCTACGGCGCACTGGTGGGCTGGGTGTACCTGCGCTTCTACCAGCGGCACAGCCGGGGCCGCGGTGACATGTCCGACCACTTTGCCTTCGCCTCCTTCTTCCCCGAGGCTCTCCAGCCAGTGGTGGGGCTGCTGGCCGCGCTGGTCCACGCTGCCCTCGTCAAGATGAAGGTGTGCAGGAAGATGGTGAAGAGGTACGACGTGGGGGCGCCTTCCTCCATCACCATCAGCCTGCCAGGCACCGACCCACAGGACGCCGAGAGGAGAAGGTAAGAATTGATGAAGAATGATTTTTTTTATTAGAGTGGACATTGGCGGCTATTTATAGCATTTTAGAGGCTGCATAAGCCAACATATATCATTACTCCTGGCTCAGCTAGTGAAGATGACACTGGGATTCAAGCTGCCTTTTCATAAATGTAATGTTTCTAATGCAGAAAATTGGGTGCTTGAACCTTTATAGGTGGTAATCATTTGTATGATCAAGGGAAGTGATGCTTGCGTTTCATTGGTCCACAGACAACTGGCGCTGAAGGCCCTAAATGAGCGACTGAAGCGTGTGGAGGACCAGTCCGCCTGGCCCAGCATGGAGGACGAGGAGGACCAGGACGAGGATGAGGTGCGCATGGACACCCCGCTGCTTCCCGCCCGCGATGCCTCTGCCTCTGCCACCAGCTCCGGCTCCAACCAGAGCCCCACAGGGCAGGAGTCCAGCATCATAAGCTTTGAGGACGCCCCCTCCCACTCCTAACACACACACGCACACAGACAGACGGTCAGACAGACAGACGGCCAGACAGACGGCCAGACAGACAGTCAGACAGACACACAGTCAGACACACAGTCAGACACACAGACAGACAGACAGACTTAGCTGGAGGCAAGCCACATACACTTGCATTCTCACAGTAGTTTAATGGATCTCACACATGCCAACACGCACACACCAAACATAAACCAACCAGGACCTGGATATTTGAAATGTACAGTAATTAGCCCTATGACTCACTTACACACCCCTGCCCCTCCCCCCATACACGCAGATACACAAAGTACATTCACAAATGGACGCTTCTCAGGTTCGACCTAGCAGAGAAGTCCCATGGCTCCACTCACTACCTTGCTTCTGTTGCACTAAAGATAATCCCAGAGTTATTGTACAGAAGAAAGTCTTTTCCTGGCTGTGTGTTCCCCCAGGGACATTTTCTTCTGAATAAAAGAGGAAAAGAGGTTGATTTGGACTTTTTTTCTTCCTTTTTTTCTCTCGGACACCTTGACTGAGTGCTCTTGACTAAGGGGAGGGTAGGTGATTCCCAGACCTCCCACCCAAAATCCGCTCAAGGCTGGACGTGAAACTGTGTTCACATTTTGAGAGGTCCGTGCGTACTACTAATGCTTTTTGTATCTTAAAGACAAAAAAAAGTAGGTGTTGTCCAGCAGACTTTTCCACAACATGGGATTGGGTATGAAGACGTCTTGGAGATTCGCATCGCACGGATGGAGTGTGGTAGTCGTGGAGAATGCCTCTCCCCCTTCTTGTATGCAGTTATTGATCAGCTGTCATCTCTTTTGAATGTGTGTGTGAGTGTGTGTGTGTGTGTGTGTGTTTTATAATTGTGAGAGGCTGCCAGACGAGGGTAACAGGTGTTTACGGATCACATTTTTTATGTATGCACACTAAAAAAAAGCTTGGCTTGAGAAGGAGTTGTTGGCATTTGACAGCAATACAGTAATTAATTCTCTTGTTCAATTTTTTTTGTCCGGTCCTTCTGAAAATGAGCTAGTTTTGCAAAAAAAAAGCTCTAGACCATGAGCTTACATGATATTATATATTTGGTGCAACTTTGTTTGAATGTGGGCGAGGGTTTGTGTGTGTTTTACGCAAAGAGAACTAATTTTGATGAGGCATCAGCGTGGGCAGGAATGTAGGTAGAGGGTGTTTGTGTGCTGGCTAAGGTAAATTGCTCTCCAAGCTTGAATCCTCTTTGTTGTTTTTTTTCTATTCCTGGGCCGTCAATGACTATCTCTAGATCTTACAGTCTTTCACCGCCTCTCAAATGTCTCTCTGTTCCTTATATAGTATTTTTATTTTTATTGTGATTTGTGCAGAAAGCTGCAGTCTGCGGGGCGTTTGACTATATAGCGAAAGGGTGAGCTATCTCAGAAGCAGCCTCTATTGTGTCCCTGTGTCCCAGTAGAGGTTTGGGTGGGGAACGCTCTCCTGGTCAGCACCTCAGTCTCTTTGTTGCTCTGTACAAAACAAAATAATAAATCCTGAATGATGAGCCTGTGCTTCCTAAAGTTTCTTGAGCTGCATGCTGTAGGGGTGTAAAGTGACAAAGACCGCAAACATTGATGCGGTTGTCTTTGTTTGATATCATTGTAACATCTTGAACTCCCACTAGGTGGCACGGTTGAGCTGTTAAATAATTTTAAAATCTTAAATGCAATGACTGTAAAGTTTCCATACAGTCATTTGCCACCTGTTGCCACCAGAAATTAAGCATTATGTGAAAATTGTTCAAATTGAAATCTTTATTTTACCTGAGAATATGTAAAAAGTATGTTTTAAGTACACAACGACATTTTTTGCAAGGTTGGAGTTGCTGTTAAATTTGTGATATGCGTTCTCTACCGCTAGATGGAACCATATATACAGACATGCTTCTAATACATTTCCTCTCAAAGCTTGCCGTACCGTGATGGTAAGCATAGAGGCTAGTCATAACATTGGTTATTTCCCCTCTGCTTCTTCTAGAAATCCACACATGTACCTGCGCTTATTCATGTTACACAGTTCATTCAAATTAATTATTTCCTGTTGGCTAGGGGTCAGATCATGACTTAGGGAACTTAGTTGAATGAGTTGATTTGTTCATTAAAGTGATTTGTGAATGACCCATAAACACACAGATTCAGCTATTGGAGTTATCGCTCAGAAGCTCTTCATAACGTGCCCGCACAGGCGTGGCTGAAACTCGTCCCCGCCATCCCTTCCCCCCCTACCGTCTGACTGTGCCCGCCCCTTGCGCGCCCTCGGCAATTCATTGTATCGGATTGAGAAAGAGACGGGAGTCGGCACAGAACGACTACTGGAAAACAATTTCCAGCCTCCTAAATTACAGGTAGGATCCTTATAACTGGCAAAATACTCTTTCAACAGGTTTTAATGTTTTCGAAGTACTTAAAACTCTGTGGGCTAGGTACTTAATTGTGGAATACAAAAGTTAATCATGGGTTAGTCATTGGGTTACAGCATTTCCAGTGCTATAGCTAGCAAGCTAGCATTAGCTACTTTCCCCCAGCGAGTCTCAAATCGATATCTACTGCTTCCGCACTCCGCCAACCAACAAGGCGTTGGAAAACCGATTCATTGTATTCTCTTGGACATCTCGACGGCCAGACAGCTTACTTACCATCTAAACCACTGAGTTTCAAATGTCTCCAACCTACCTATCATTAGCAGTTATATGGCAGTTTTCTGTATCAATCGAAGACAATAGGAGTACAGTGCTGTCAACTTTTACCTTATGTCTCCGACCATAAGCTGAAGAGCTCAGCCAGCGAATACTAGACAACAAGTGAACTTTTAGTTAGTTAGAAAGCTAGTTTAATGGTCAACACGCAATCCATTCGGTAAGTAATGTTGGAAATGGCACAGATTTGCCAACGTAGACGTTAGACAGCTGAACAAATGTTTCTCGACGTTACCGATACATTGTGAAGTGAATTTCATGCTTTGGACAGGGCATGGCTACGCTTTGATGGCAAACTAACATTAGGCAGTGTTTAAACACACATCTTAAAGGGAGCTTTGAAACGACAATAGTCATACAGCCGTCATAATGAGGGTAATTGTTAAACACTTTGATGTGAAGCTTTTTTGGTAGAATTTCTTTTGCTCAAAGCAGAATCATGTTGATGTTGAGATATGAAATCAATCGTTGAGATACTCAACATCAGTGCCATCATTGACGCGAATGTGACTGTCAGTTTTTTCCAAAGGATGAATCAGTAACGTTACTTGATGATGAACTTATAAGTGATGAAGCACCCTGAGCATCCTGTCAGTATTTTCTCTCCTCACCCGTTTAAAATAGATATTGACCAGAATTGGCGTTAGGTTTAATAGCTTGACAAGCTTGAACTCTCACCGTGTACAAGACATCTGTTGCTGCAATGACGCCATCTTATACGGGAGGATAGTCTATGATGATAACACATGCCTGGGATGTGGGGTTAGATTTTAGGTCTTAAACCCCTTAGACGATTGCTATCCAATATCCAGCAGATCAGCTATTACCAATACACACATTTTATAGTTGCTTTTCAGTGGGTTTTAATAATATGTTTCCAACAGTAAGAGACTTAAGAAATACATTTCCATACTACTTTCTGTCATCCTTTTCTGTCTTTCTAATTTATAAATCTGCATCTAGACGTTTGTTTACACATTAGTACACATCTACGTCGTCTAGTTTCTGTTTTGATGCCCTATTTCTGCCATGTGTATCTGAGTGACTATATGTCTTCATGCAGGTATGGCAGCCATCCGTAAGAAGCTGGTCATAGTGGGTGACGGAGCCTGTGGGAAGACCTGTCTGCTGATCGTGTTCAGTAAAGACCAGTTCCCGGAGGTCTACGTCCCTACGGTCTTTGAGAACTATGTAGCTGACATTGAGGTGGATAGCAAACAGGTAAGGCCCCCCCCCCCCAAAAAAACATCTGTACCTACTCAAAACACAGAAGAAGATGAGGGTGAATCAGACTCGTGCTTTCTGTAATGTATTTGTACAGTGTGTGCTGGTTGCAATTTTCTGTTTGCAGTAACATTAGTAGCCAGGTGAAATGCCATGGGAATCTTTGTTGTTTTCTGTAATTCGAGGTTCAGTTGTACAGATAAGGGTTGATTATTGCTCTACGCAAAACTATGGTTTCTGATGTTGCCCACTCCTTCCTGAGTCTCAGTGACTGAACTGATTTCAAACATGTTGGGTCTTTAATCAAAGCTTAATGAGAACATAAGGACACATTTAGACTAGGCCCTTCCCCATCTTGGCCTCCTAACTTAGAAATCTACCAAAAAAAAAAAACACCTTGAAGCTAGGGACCGAGACAGCCTCGAATACCCTCATGTCTCTCGCCTCGATCAGTTAAATTAAGTGGTGCCTATCACACTATCGCCCCAATTCAGACTCCTCATTTAGCTCCCTGTCCCCATTTCAGCAGGACCTCAGAGTCTCTGCTGGCTGTCCATCTTAGGGGATTCACGCGAGTGTGTCTCAAATAGCACACTAGAAACCCAAGTGAAGCTTTGTCAAGCACTGTCGTGTCGTGGACTGGATGTTTTGGCTTTGATCATTAACCCTTCAGCAGGGTCTAGAACATTCTGAGTCTGGAACATTCTAATGTCAGAATGTGTTCAGCAACAATGATTCATCAACAAGATTCTTAAATTCCACATTATTCTTTAGAACGTTCACATCCTCCAACATTCTAATCACAACTCTGTAACCGTACCAGCGGAAGTGTTCGGAGTCCATTTTCAGGCAGTCCGTCCTCCGAACCCCCCTCTTATAGTCTCTTCCCCTGAGTTGTGGTGCTGCCTAACCACTGCAAAGATTGGGCAACATGGGCTGTCCCTTGGTACTTGAAGATTTTGCGATAAAGTTGTAGAACACAGTTCTTTGGCTGGACAGAAAAGGATGAAGCCTCAAGATAGTGAGAGTGGTGGGAGCAGAGCTAGTGATGGTTGTGACCAGTACAGGGTAGTGGTGATGTGGTGACACACTGAACTGAACACAGAAAAATGACATTTTCTTATGATATTAAACTGTGTGTGTGTGTGTGTGTGTTTCTTTAAGGTGGAACTTGCTTTGTGGGATACAGCTGGACAGGAAGACTATGATAGGCTCCGCCCCCTGTCCTATCCTGACACTGACGTCATCCTCATGTGCTTTTCCATAGACAGCCCAGACAGCTTGGGTACGACACTCACACACTCACACTCACACACACACACACTCACTCACACACACTCACACACTACAGCTCTTATTCTCTTGTTGTCTTACTCATGCTTGGACTAAAGGCTCCCACATACTCTCTCCTCTAACATACCCGACATGACACACATTGATACACTCTTTTTAACTTCTAGCAGTGCGTTGCTACACAGTTATCATATTTTTTGCACAAAATCTAAACTTTTAGTCGCCCCTTGCTATGCTAAGTGATTTTCACTTATATCTGCTGCCGCGCATGTGGGCCTCTAGCTTAGAAACTCATAATCTTGCCGTTACATTCAACGTTTACAGCACTGAACTATTGAGAACCTTGGTCTTGGTTTTGGTCACAGGTTTAGAGACCTTAGTCTGGAACAGGAACACTGGAAATACACAGCACTAAAGCTGACGATATCTCACTCTTGGCCCTTCACAGAGAACATTCCAGAAAAGTGGACTCCTGAGGTGAAGCACTTCTGCCCCAACGTTCCCATCATCCTCGTTGGCAACAAGAAAGACCTCCGCAACGACGACCACACGCGTCGAGAGCTAGCCAAAATGAAGCAGGTACACACACACACACCTTCACACACACATCAGATCGAAATGGTGTTTTGGGATTACGAACTACCAGTGTGTAGCCTCGTGTGTGTGTGTGTGTGTGTGTGTGTGTGTGTGTGTGTGTGTGTGTGTGTGTGTGTGTGTGTGTGTGTGTGCGCGCGCGTGTGTGTGTGTGGCCTTATTGTTGGCTGTGCTCAAGTGGTAACACATAACCTCACCACTCTGTTTGTCTTTTTCTTTTCCACCAATAGGAGCCCGTCAAGGCAGAGGAGGGGGTCGACATGGCCAATAAAATCAGCGCGTTCGGTTACATGGAGTGCTCAGCGAAGACGAAGGACAGTGTGCGGGAGGTGTTCGAGATGGCCACCAGGGCGGCGCTACAAGCCCGCCGGGGCAAGAAGAGCAACAAATGCCTTCTGCTGTGAGCCACGGCCACTGGACTCTTCTCTGACATAGGGACACAAATGAGGGGGGGAGGGGTGGTTGGGTGTGTGAGCACACAGTGTGTGGAGATGATGTTTCGTGCCTCCACCATTCACTATACACACACACACACACACACACACACACACACGTATACACACCTCCCACGGAGCTGCCAAACTCCCTGAATATAGAACCTATTAAAGAAAAAAAGTGCTTTTTATTTGTGACGACGTGGGAGCTTTCATCAGTATTTAAGTATCTGGTGGACTAGGACATTCCTTTTTGTTTTTCAGTTTTTATCGCTTTAACTGATTTTCGGGACGCCAATTGCCCCGCCCACCTGCCAAAAACTGTTATGTGACCTTATGAGTGGGCCGGGCCTACCTGCTGTCAATCAAGTACTCCGCCCTACAAGTCCTTGTATGTCTTTGATAACCAACAGGGCTGATTATTATTATTTTATTTTTTATTATAAGTTTGTTGTATGTACAAATCATTTTTAAGACTTTAAAAATGGTTTTTAGGACAATAAATTAACTGGCGAAAATGGGTCAAAGAAAATGATGTTCCAAAGGGGCATGTATACAGGTTTGTACATAAGAAATGTGCACACACTCGCGTGTGATTGCCAACATGACTGGAAGCGGCATTTGTAAACTAGGTTTTCTTGTGTAATAAATGACTTTCTACAAGGAACATGTTGAGTGTTGTGAAATAGATCAAGCTGTCAGAGGTCACATCACTACACCTGAAGATTTGCTTTTTAGGATTCATAGAGGGAATGCTAAGTGGATTTGTGTATGAATTCAGGTGAGCTACCATATAATACCGGATTGAGAAGAAACTAGCAACCATATACTACCGGTTTGAGAAGAAATTAGCTACCATATACTACCAGATTGAGAAGAAACTAGCTACCATTTACTGCTGGATTGAGAAGGAGCTAACAACCATACTCCCGGATTGAAAAGAAACTGTGGTCTGATTCTAAGGACACAGAACACGCATTACAGCATGTGGCATTATTTCAGGAAAAACAAGATGAATATAAATATATCACTTTTGAATTTAATTAAAGCAGCAATACAGAGTTCTGTACCAAAACTAGTAAGCTTACTACCTAAAAGGCATGCAAAAACCTTGAAAACACCACCAACAGCCCAGCTGACACTGATAGAAGCTTGCCAACACACTAACTGGTGTCTCTTGGCAGTATAGATGGCAAGGTCATGTGTGTGAAAGCTTTTCTTCCATTTTTGTTTATCTGTCACATGACCAAATGCTATCAAAATTAATTTGTGGATGATACCGAAACTAGTTGCCTATAAAACCATACCTCAAAAAGTGTCGAATTGTTGCATAGTGTTACTTTAAGTGAATTAATAAAATAATATGTGTTTCCTTTACTATAAGGCTAACAGATCAGTTACATATCTTTGTATGTAGGGTGTTTGTTTGTATAAATATGGGTTTCATAAGGGTGATAATGGGGAAGACATTAAGGCATTATCTAATTTTAGGCCAGGCCTAAAACTTTGTAATGCAGACTTCTGGAGCTGTTGATGTTGTATTGCATCAGCCTACACCGCACCATAAATACCGTTGTATTCAAATAATGGGTTTGACAGGGCGAGTTTCCCAGGAAGATGTAAGAAAAACAAGACACTGTACAATCTAAACACGCCAGGCAGTAGGTATAAAGATCTGCCAAGACTTTATGTTGTAAACAAAGCCTAGTATCTAATCTTTATGCCCTAACATTAGTTGGCAAACTATGCTGTTCATAAGTGTACCAAACGGCTATAAATAGTCTACTTGTTTTGTCTGCATGGGTACAGAAGAAATGGCCCTGGGTGAAAAGGAAGGAACTCGTCACCAAGCCTCCACCCCCATCTGGTTACACCCAAATACGGCTGGCCTGAAAAGCTCAAAGCCTAGCATACTTTCGGTCTTGGGCAAGTCCGCTGCGCGATGCTGCTGCGGGGTTTGTGAGTGAAAGCGTCGACGCCCTGTTCGCTTTTGCTCACTCGCCCTCTTTCACTGAGTTTCAATCTTCTCCCGCTCAAGCGACACTAGTGGAGAGCGCTTGTGCGAAGCTGCCGGCTTTTATACGGGTCTATTTTTAGCCGTGGCGAGTCAACCTATTTTTAACCAATATGAGCTCATCTTTTTCCGTTACACCCAATGAGAAAGAAGAGAGAGCCACGTGTGGAAAAGAAAGGGGAGGGAAGCCCAAGCAAAGGTGGGTGGGTCCTCTCTGAAGGCAGTTGACATAATCGCGGTAGCGCATTGCACAAGTTATTGCATTTAAACACATAATCGTTTTAATTTGACAAGAAAACACCTGCGTTACGCTCCTTCTAAAAATGTGTTATTTGCTCAGCTCGTAAGGGGACCGTACGATTTATTACCTATAAACTCTGCAATGCTGCAGATAATTTTCAAAGAAACTATTGCAGTTTTTTTGAAACACTGCAAAATCAGGGCACAATAAAGAAAATAAGTGGAAAGTGTGCATAGGGAGTGGAACAACTGAGGAGATTAAATGATGATGGCAAGGCCTATCTGTTCCATCATCTATAAAGATGATGGAACAGCTTGCAGGTCAAAACACTCATCATCTATGAAATTGAATACACTCAAGATCCAATGTCATGAACAGATTTAAAAAAAGATTCGAGGTAAAGGCAAGGATCTGATGAAAAGTCACCCTCCTTAAATTCTTTCTGTTCCGCGGTAATGTGCTGTCGTTTGTTGAACAGGATGTGTTGAATTGTGCTGTCGAAGGATGACAGCAAACTCCCACCATTTCAGGTTACAGCGGCAGACTTGCTTCTAATTTGATCCACCAGCGACGCCTTGTGGTGGGATGTGAGGAGGACAGCCTGTAGTGGTAAAATAAGTATGTTAGCCGGTGGAACTGGAAGCCTTTCGAATGGGGCCTTCGTGTCGTTGTCACTGAAACCTGCCACAACTAAAACATACAGTGACATTTCACTACGACATTAAAGAGGGCCTTTACATTATTTGTTTAGTCTATAAAGCCAGCTCATATTGACCATGATTGATTTATAAAAGCAATAAAAGGGTAAAACATCCAAGGGGGTGAATACTTATGCAAGGCACTGTATTCAAGTAGTATGACGAATAATCCAGGCAATTTTTGCCAAGTAGGCTAATCAAATAAATTCTGCATCACCAAACCAGAGTGAAGGCCACACACTGACTAGGTGATTCTGACTATTAAGTTATTTACACCCCACCCACCCCACCCCCCGCCCAAGCTTCATTTTCATTGTTTTTTTTTATTGATTAAAAAGCAGTTAGGCCTTCCCTACAAAATGTATCATGCCCCCTCTGGAAGACACACCTGCTGGGATGCAGTGGTCTCTTAACCTTGTTCACCAGCCACTTTTCATAGTATACTATAACCCTGTCTCTACTTGCCCTCCACCAGAGGAAATAACACTGCAGTCTACTTTTACACCTTTGCTTCGAGGTCCATAAAGCCTTCATTACAGTGGTATTGGACCATGTTTGGCATATGTCTCTTTCTATAAATGATGGAAAACTGATCCGGGGTCTCGTTGATCTTTGAGGTCAGTTTACTGTCTGCAACACGTGCCCTGGAGTGGTGCCGATCACCTCTTGATGTCCTTGACCGTCCGCTTTCGTACGAGAAACATATTTTTTCCAACCAGACAGCACAGGCACACTGCCACGCTTTCACACACTGAATGAAGGAAGTGATCCTATCCCCCTGGAATACTTAGGCTAAACTGTCTTTACGATCTGACGACTATCTGGAATATAGATCTGAAAGAAAAGAATGTCTGAGACTCTGTGATCTCTGACCCAGGATTCAACTCGGCCGTGCTGTATTAGCCAATCAGGGCGCTTTTCAAAAAGACTTTGCCTGCCGTGCCAAAGTCTGCTAACGTCAATCACATACTTCTAAGGTTTCGGATGTACTTGATAGACAACTGAGACTACTTAAAAGTACCTTTGACAATCAACAACAATTATAATATCTTTGAGTCCAATAAAAACATAATGGTCCCTCACATTGCTAGGCATCTTTGTTGTTCATTTTGGTCTTATTCATTTGTTTACACTGTCATAGTCTGGAAAAGTAAGCTGTCAAGTGAGAACAAAAGAACTTGTGAAGTGATTTCAGTAACGTTTTCAGCATGTAGGCCTATAGCATCTTCATTTATTTTTCCAACAGAAACGTACACATTTATATATTAGAGCCTTATGCACTTTAATATTCTTACTGTCTTCATCCCTTTGGCTGGTGGAAATGGAGCAATTCTGGGGAAAAAGTTCACTACAAAGCGTCTCGCACAGCAGCAGAATGGATGCGGCCATCATTTTTCACCGATGCAACGGCTGGTTCAGATCAGCTTCAGGCCATATCCCAGTGTGGTGGGTAGCTTGTGAACCTGGTGCAGTCTGTGTGGAAATGAACACACACACACACACACACACATGCACACACGTACACACACACACACACACGCACACACACACACACACGCCCGCACACACACACACACACACACACACACGCACACACACACACACACACACACACACACACACACACGTACACACACACACACACACACACACACACACACACACACACACACACTCACACACACACTCACACACACAGACACACACACAGAAATGTGCGTGTACTGTATAAACTACATCCTCATGTGTGACAGCTGAAGTTGAGGACTACACTTTGGCCTTAAGAGAGTATAGATGTCTATCCCTTCTGGATGGAGGGGTGGAAACTTTGCCCCTGTGTCTCCATCACGGCTGCAGCCAAGCCTTGCCAACTCACTTAGCATTGTAATCAAGCCTGAGAAGCCGGGGGCTTTTTGATCTCTCCGTGCCTGAAAAACTTCCCACCCCAAGGACAGGCGCTCACTGTACTCGCAGGAGACCCGCTGCCAGCAGTGGTGTTAGATCAGTGTGGAGCCCGCCAGACACTCTTGGCCACGGAGCCAGCCTTCCATGCAGCCAGGCTGCCAGGCTGAATAGACGCTCCTTCAGGCCGGGCTCGTCTCCTGACAGGGTGATGGAGGGTGGTCGTGGTTTTCCACAGCCCGGCGAGGCGGCCACAAGCAGGGCAGGGCGGCCAGATGAATAGGGATCCTCTCAGGGCGGAGGAGGAGGAAACGTCCAAGTTGGAAAGTCCCCGGCCATTTAGAGAGGAGGCCGTTTCTTAGCCTCTGTTTTGGAGGGCTTGAAGGATGGCAGGTTAGTGGGTTGGAAGAAGGGCAACTGGAAAGAAAATGAGCTGGTTGCATTGGCAGGCTGGAAAGGTCTGGGGTGGTGTGGCTGGCACGGGGAGATGGTTTCCACTTGGGCTGTCGTTGAACCGTTACCTGTCTCCACCTCTGTCTAGTGTCGGGGCCTCACTCCCAGGGTGCCTGCCAGGGCTTTGAGGCGCTTTACTGGGGTGGCGGAGAAGGAAGTCCTGGTGTGACACGACTGGATGGGTTTCTCATGTGACTTCAACACATTTTCAGGGCTTTCTTTTTCCTCTCCAAGGTTCACGCTCATCTCAGTGACTTCAACACATTCTCTGCGTTTTCTTTCCCTCTCCAAGGCTCTTGTGAAGTGACCTTCACAGAAAAAGGGAGCTATCCAATTATCAATGTCCCGTGTCCTCAAAGAATGACTCACATCTGGCCTTTTTGGCTAGACTTACTTCACCCCTCCACAGACCTTAGATCACATTCAGTAAGACCCAGTGCACGTAACTGGTAACTCAAGAATGTTCTTGGACCGGAGGTCCCACTTAAGCAACCAGCCCCCTCTTTGAAGTGGATATGTTTAGGGTTCCCCTAGCAAACACCGCCGTCAATCCCCTTTATTGGCCACTAGAGGGCAGACTGTTTACATCTTACAATTCCTCACCGCCGTTTCTGAAATGTGGCACAGTCATGCTACACAGGCATCCTCTCCCTCTCCTGTTCTTTCGCCCTCTGCCAACTCCTCTGGGCTGCGATTAATATTTTAGATCTTATCTATCGTCCCACACAGGCAGAGATAGTGTGCCCGGGGGGTAGGGAGGATTTTGGGACAATTTTGTGAGCAAGAAAAAATCTGTGTCCCTGTGGAGATGAGAGACAGACAGAGAGAGAGAGAGAGATTGAGCTTTTATGTGTTTTCTTTTTTTTTGTTTGGGTGCTATTTATATTCATGTTTGCACATGGGCTTTCCACATCAATTTGTAATTTAATGAAGCTATTCCATTTGTAATTCCATCCAGAGAAAGAGACATTTGTGTGGGGTTGATCTCTGAGTCACTGTGTTGCTGTGTGAGTGTGTGTGTGTGTGTTTGTGTGTGGTGTGTGTGTGTGTGTGTGTGTGTGTGTGTGTGTGTGTGTGGTGTGTGTTGTGTGAGTGAATACACGCCTGTCTAGGTTGGAGAGGTGGTTTATGAGGAGCATAATTACTGAAGGACAGACTTGGGTATAGATCAGGGAAGCGAGAGAAAGAGAGAAAAAAGGGAGGAAGGGAGGGAGGAGGAGAGAGAGTGATGCAGAAGGAGATGAAAGCCACACAGCAGCTGTCTTCTCCTCTTTGAAACACACACTCCCTCACTCACACCACACAAACACACACACACACACACACACACACACACACACACACACAGTACGAGAGAGGGCGGGCTCAGTGAATTGGGATTTCAACCTCCCTCCACAGTTGAGCGTCTGAAATAGAGAGAGAGAGAGATCAGAGAAGACTATAATGGGACGAGAGAGAAGGAGCAGTGAGACGTGAAGACAGAGGAGAAATCAAGACATAACGAGAGACAGAGAGAGAGAGAGAGACAGAGAGAGAGAGAGAGAGAGAGAGAGAGAGAGAGAGAGAGAGAGAACAAGAGAGAGAGTGGGACCCGTATGAAAAGTGAGGGAGTTGAATGGTGTAGAAGAAGGACTACAGCTTCTTTGAGACGGATGAATAGAAGGGGACAGTCAGTGAGGGGAGCCTTGGAGCTGACGCAGAGGAAAGGATAACAGAATTGGACTCAATATCCCTGTGTGACCCGCAGCTGAGTGTAATCTCTCTCGCTCTCACACACACACACACACGCTCTCACACACACACACACACGCACGCACTCTCTTTCACACACGCACGCTGAGTTTTGGGTGTCCACCACCTTCCTCACTTCT